>NC_136061.1:388044004-388434956 GCF_964261635.1 Lissotriton helveticus | reverse complement strand
GATACAGCTTCCTCCAGCGCACACACAGAAAGATCCCTATCTGGCAAGAAGTTTCTCATGACTAAAATGCAGTTTGCGCGCGCCCTTCTTAGGAGTGTCCACAGAACTGTGAGTGAATGGACACCGCATCAGGGTGATTAAGGGGGTGTGGGGGGCAAAGAGACAGCCGTCCATCAGTCGCACCAAAGTACTTAGCAGGTCGTTAAAAGACCATTTACATATAGGCCCCGGATCCCCCAGCATGCTCCACACCCGCCTACCCACGAAACAAGCACTTGGGAACAGGTGGGTTTAAAAGGCCATGTTTAATTACACTTCATAAACATGAACATGTAAATCGTTTATACATTTCTCAAATTATGAGCAACATCCTCCTTTATTATCAACTCTTCTTCATCAACTTTATTATACGTTTCAACTTGTATTTATTTTGCTCATAACTTCTTGCTTCCCCCAGCACCAAGGGGCCTTCAGGTTCGCATCACCCAAGTAACGATGCCCGCGCCAGGTGCAACCCACCTGCGCCCCCGAGCGATGGGCCCCAGCCCTCGGGTCCTTGTCCGCCATTTCCAGGGCCCCACCTCTCATCCACCACGCTGCTAGGAGGCTCGTACCTGACGCCCTTGCCTCCCCAGCCGGTGGTCTCCATCCCCCTGCGGAGAGCTTACCCTCTCTCCCCTCAGTGCTGGCGTAGGGAGTGCGCAAGGCGGACTCCACTCCATTTTTCCAGTCTATCAGTGTTCAAATGTCTCTTTTCCGCAACGCACCCTCCAAATCACTGCCTCAAGGGACGGGTGGGTGGGAGATTAAACTAGCTGACTAACGGACAGGGAGTGGGCGATCAGGTCCGGCGCAGGCGGGGAAAGAGGCCGAGTTGACCGTGACCCAGACCTAAATAGGTCATGGCCTCTGCCCCACGCCCCCACCGGACGTGCGTCACCCGCCCCCTGACCCGGAAGTACTTCCCAGGATGGCTGCCCATAGGGCAGCCTCCTGGGACCTAAGAACCAATGGCGGTGCGGTGTGGGCCGGGGGGCCGGGCCCTAAAGGCGGGCTCGTCTAGCCTCGCCCTTGGTATAGGCCCCGGATCCCCCAGCATGCTCCACACCCGCCTACCCACCGAAACAAGCACTTGGGAACAGGTGGGTTTAAAAGGCCATGTTTAATTACACTTCATAAACATGACATGTAAATCGTTTATACATTTCTCAAATTATGAGCAACATCCCTCCTTTATTATCAACTCTTCTTCATCAACTTTATTATACGTTTCAACTTGTATTTATTTTGCTCATAACTTCTTGCTTCCCCCAGCACCAAGGGGCCTTCAGGTTCGCATCCCCAAGTAACGATGCCCGCGCCAGGTGCAACCCACCTGCGCCCCCCGAGCGATGGGCCCCAGCCCTCGGGTCCTTGTCCGCCATTTCCAGGGCCCCACCTCTCATCCACCACGCTGCTAGGAGGCTCGTACCTGACGCCCTTGCCTCCCCAGCCGGTGGTCTCCATCCCCCTGCGGAGAGCTTACCCTCTCTCCCCTCAGTGCTGGCGTAGGGAGTGCGCAAGGCGGACTCCACTCCATTTTTCCAGTCTATCAGTGTTCAAATGTCTCTTTTCCGCCACAAGGGAGACTAGGGCCCTCAGGTCCGTCGCCCTTCCCCCCTGCCGCCAAGTTCAGCACAAATGACCAAATGCCTTGAATCCAAGCATCCATACCAATGTCCGACAGATGCACCCCATCCTGGTGAAACATTTCAGATCCCGAGATCATCCTGTGCGGGAGATGTAGCAAGCGGCCCTTTCCTGAGCACATCTTTGCCAATTCTCCGTTGAGACGCCTCACAGACACATTCACCGGGTACGGACGGATCCCATTGCCCCACCATCGTCGTGGGATCATGCATGACCATGCTATCCTGGCATGGGGGAAGGTTCGCCCCAGCCAAGCAAATTCTGTAAGTAGTGCCTCTTTGACTGCGAGGCGGCCCCTGTCGACCATGTCGTTGCCGCCCAAGTGTAAGATGACCAATGCGGGAGACTGCCTCTCGCGCCCCTTGATGTCTTCCACCAGCCGCCGCAGGTGCCGAATCCGCATTCCTCCCACACCATGCCACAAAAACTCCGTCCCTTCCAGCCCGGGTGGCTTCCGCACTCGCCGTTGCCGCAGTCGCACCGCTGCCCGTCGAACGAACGAGTGTCCCAATACCCACACCACCTTCCCTGGCATACTAGTGATCGGAGAGGAAATAGAAAAGTCAGACATGGGCATGGCAATACACGACGTCATAGCAATTCGGGCCTTACATATCGTTTAAAGCAGTCGGACGACCAACGGCCCACCTTCTTCACAGCCTTGGAAGAAAACCCTGCCCCTGCCGCCAATGTGGCAGCGCCTATCCTGAATGAATGGGATGAATAACCCGAATCCCCAAGGCCCAGGTCACCCAGAGCCACCCGAAGTACAGCTTTGAATTGGTATTGCGAGACACACTCACCCCCCTCATGAATGAACAAGGCCTGACTCTTCTCCCCCGGGCGGATGGCCAGGTATGCCTGCATACAGGCTACCGGGCACACAGGCGCATCAGGCGCAGGGCCCAACTGGATCCAGGCCCCTTTTCCCAGCTGGTCAGTCTTAGACTTTCTGAGGAATACCTCCATGGTCCCTGCTCTAAAATTGAGATCCCTGAACTGCAGCCCCCCATTATGATCATTGCGAGAGGACCCCACGATCTCCCCCAGACGAAACGCCCCATAAAAGGCTAACGAGAAGACTGCAGAGAATAAAGTGCTCTCAAAGGCAGAGGTGCACCGCCTAGGGAGGGCGTCTAGCATACTCTTCAAAGTCCCCACGTCCAAGGGCCGTCTACAGTCCCGCTTGGGGCCTTCCCTCCTAGCCCACCCAGTCAATGCTCTCTTGACTACATAAGACATCCCTGGATCATACAAGCCCGCCAATCTGGCAAAGAATCCCACAGAAGTGACGTGCGTTCTGGCATAAGAGAGTGACCTGCCCTGGTCACAGATGTGCTGAAGAAAGTGAAACATAGCTTGATCAGAATGCCAACATGAGAAACCCGCCTCTTGCACCAATGTCCTGTAATACAAAAAACTCTGCTGATACGATTTCCGAGTGCGGTCACTCAATGAGGCACCTACCAGCCCCGCTAAAGCGGGGCTCCAATCCTCCACAGTGATGGTGGGAACACCGTCCTCTGATCCTCCGCTCCAGGATGGAACCTCCGAAATTCCTGCAGCTTGGAACGAGACAAAGCATCAGCAGCATGATTGTCGACCCCTGGAATGTGTGCTGCCTTAAACGTTAAATTCAACCTCAAACATGCCAACACCAACTGTTTCAACAATCTCAGCACATTCTTACACGTGGCCCCCTGTCGGTTAATGGCTTCAACCACAGACATGTTGTCTGACCAAAATATCACTGATCTGTTCCTGAAGTGCTCTGCCCAAACAGACACCGCCACCAGTATGGGGAACAACTCCAAAAAGGCTACATTTCTTGTCAAACCTGTTTTGTGCCACTCTTCGGGCCACTCCGCCCCGCACCACTTAGGCCCGAGGATAGCCCCAAAGCCAACGCTGCCTGCCGCATCCGTGAATAATCCCAACTCAGAGTTGGACACCGGGGCGGACGGCCAGACAACTGTGCCATTGAAATTTGCTAAGAAATCTCGCCACACTCTCAAATCTCCCTTCACCTCGGCCCGTAGGCGCACTCTGTGGTGCTTCTGCGTTAGGCCCACCATCGCCCTGGCAATAGATCTAGAAAAGGGGCGACCCATGGGGATGATCCTGAGGGCGAAGTTTAGCTGCCCAACCACAACCTGAAGCTGGTGTAAAGTCACCTTTGTACAAGCCAAGACCGCATCAATGGCCTGGGAAAAAACCTTCACTTTGTCTTGTGGTAACCTGCATTCCCCCGCCACCGTGTCAATTTCAATCCCCAGAAAAGTCATGCATGTATCGGGGCCCACTGTCTTGCCCGGGGCCAACGGAATATTAAATTCCCTGAACAAGGCCACCAGTTGGTCCAACGCCTGATTACAAGCTGTTGAGGCGGCTGGTCCCATGACCATGAAGTCATCTAAATAATGCACAACCTCCCTGCACCCTGTCTTATGAGAAAACAACCATTGGAGCATGCAACTAAAGGTCTCAAAATACTTGCAGGAGACAGCACAACCCATGGGCATACACTTATCATAGTAAAACTGTTGGTTCAGTTGGAATCCCAACAGGTGATAATCCTCCGGGTGAACAGGCAACAGGCGAAAAGCGGATTCTATGTCTGTCTTGGCCATGATGGCGCCAGGCCCTAGTGACCTCACTTTATTCAAAGCTACGTCGAAGGACGAGTAAGATACTGAACACAAAGTTGGGTCGATAGCATCGTTCACAGACTCTCCCTTGGGGGCAGATAAGTTATGGATCATCCTGAATTGCCCCGGTTCCTTCTTCGGTACTACCCCTAGAGGTGAGCAGACAAAGCCTGGAAGCGGGGGGGCCCCGAACGGGCCCGCTACACGCCCCGCACTAAGCTCCTTCCTTACCTTCAACTCAACTACCGCAGGCATCGCCCTTGCAGATAAAAGATTATTGCAAAACTGAACCGGGGGGACCCCAAGTGCTGGAATGCGAAACCCCTCTGAGAACCCTGAGTACAAGAGTTTGGCTGCTGACCGGTCTGGATACTGATTCAGCCAAAAAACCAGTTTCCCAATGTCCACCGGGGTGGGCAGCTTATGGCTGGGAGGGCTTAACCTCTTTGCCCCCCCCTCCCCGTTCCTTGGATTTTTTAATGCACTTGAATTCGGGATGTGAGGGGTGCCCGCAAAAGGAGCATGCGTGCTTGAATTTGCACTTGTCCGGCGGCCAGGTGCACACCTTCCTGTTAAATTGCCAACATGTCCCCCGCTTCTCCCCAGGTCCCCCCTGGGATGTCCGAAAGGGCTGTCTATTGTTTTGCGACCCACATGCTTTGGCATTCACACTTTCCAACCATACATTGACCTCCACCTGGTCCCAACCCATGTCTGGGTCCTGCACCTTCTCCCATCTGAAATCCCTATCATAGTCCAGCCAGGCTGTCCCTCCATGCGTCGTGTGCGCCTTCAAAATCCTATGCATATAGTACACCAATGGCCCCGCCAACTCTGGCTTCTTCTCAATAACTACTGTTATAAACACCTGGAAACCAAAGAGCCAATTCGTGATAGATTCTTCCACCCTAGGTCTCCTATCCTTAGAGGAGTTATCCTTACCCTCCTTGTCCTTACTCTCCACTTCCATTCTCTTGGGCCTAATCAATGCAAATATATCCACGAATTCCCCCTTCCAAATTTTTTCCTTCATATCGGGAGATACGTGTGTAGCCAGGCGGCCTGGTTTAGACAAGACATATCCCTGGCCACCCCCCGCAATCGTTCCCCCCCCGGGCTCCAGGCCCTTCATCTCAGGCTTACCTCCTGGAGTACTAGGGGCGCAAGCAGGGGCCGCCACCACTGATGGTGCCACCGGGGCATTCAGAGACTGAGTCCTGGCTAACAGCGCCAATTGTTCCTTGATCTCGCCCAGGGGGCCCTCATCCTTATTCCCAGAGACCCAAGGCGTGACTGCCGGGACCAAGGTCGGTGCCACGGCTATTGGAGGAGGAGGGGGCGCTGCACCCGGAGCTCGGGTGAGCGCCTTCAGGGCATTTAAGATTTCCCCCAAAGCGCCACCAGTCCCCGCGCCCTCGAGTTGGGGCGGGGCGGGCGGGCTTACTACCACTGGCGGGGGCACTGCCACCTTCTCAGGAAGCACCGGGGGAGATCCCAGCGCCGCTATTGCCCCCAAGATTTCTTTCAAGATGCCACCTGTAGGCTCAGAGCCGGGGGTATCGCCGGAGCACCTGGTGCCGCTGGGGGAACAACAGGCGCTTGTGGCGCAGGTAGAGGGGCCCCTGGCGCTAGTGGTGCAGGCGAAGGAATTACGGGCGCTTGTGGCGCAGAAACAGGAATTACTGGAGCTAGAGGCGCCGCCAACGGAGTTACTGGCGCCTGGGGCGCAGGAAGAGGAGCTACTGGTGCATGCGGCGCCAATGGGGGGGCAATCGTTACTAACGGTTCCAAAGGAACCCTCGGAGGGGGGGGCGGCCCCGAGCCCCCACCGCTCCCTTTCTTCTTCTGCACTCGTTTGCCCCTAGGATTCTGTGCCCTCGGTTTCTTGGGCAGGGGAGGGAACGCCGCTTTGGGCGGGACCCCCTGCCTGCGTGGGCGCTCAGCAATGTTCGGGGTCTCCCCCTCCGGGTCGGAATGGGGCCCATCGGACTCTCCTTCACTGCTCTCGCTGTTAAACTTCTGGAGGAGCAAGGCCAGTAACTGCGCAATCTCAGGGTCTTTGCCCTTGCGCTTATGGCTCTGCCCCCTGGGTGCCATGGTACCTTCTTTGTACTGCTAACTACCACTCCGGATCCCGCTACCCCTCTCCCTCGCCCCACACCCACCCTGCCGCCAGGCGACGGCGCCGGAGCTCTGCTGCCCTTCTCTAAGGCAGCTGCAGGCGAGCACGGGCCCGCACCACGCTCTCTGCTCCCAACACCTCACCAGGATGCAGCAGGAGGAAGCGACAAACAAGCCCCGGACCCGCACCCGCCCCCAGCCTCAGCTAACCCCGGCACCTCACCTGGCGACCCGGTCGGCGCTCTCTCCTCCGCCGCCCGTCGAGGTTCGTCGGCACTCCGTCTTTGTCCTTCTCCGGGGGTCAGACTATGGGGCGGGGAAGCTACTGGGCCACCTAAGTTTTTTAAAATTTAAAGATTAAACTAGCTGACTAACGGACAGGGAGTGGGCGATCAGGTCCGGCGCAGGCGGGGAAAGAGGCCGAGTTGACCGTGACCCAGACCTAAATAGGTCATGGCCTCTGCCCCACGCCCCCACCGGACGTGCGTCACCCGCCCCCTGACCCGGAAGTACTTCCCAGGATGGCTGCCCATAGGGCAGCCTCCTGGGACCTAAGAACCAATGGCGGCGCGGTGTGGGCCGGGGGGCCGGGCCCTAAAGGCGGGCTCGTCTAGCCTCGCCCTTGGTATTATTGAGGCTTTGTTGTAGTGCCCCTGCATCTCCACTCTGACAAACATCTCGCCCGGCTCCACAGAGCAGAGGCGCTAAGGGGTGAAATTCAACAAAGCCTCTGCTCTGTGGGGGCCGGGGGAGTGGTGATTATCAAGGTCTCCGAGCCAAGCACTGCTGCGGCGGTGTTTGCCAACACTGATAAATAATTTTTTTAAGCACAGGTACGATTGTCTCGAAGGTCCGCGGGCCGCCAAGGAAGGCTTGCCGGGCCGCATCCGGCCCGCGGGCCATACTATGAGTACCCCTGGTCCAAGGGGTTCCAGTTGAAGCTCTTGATAAGGACCTAGCAGCTGCTAATATAAGTAGATCACGTAAGCATAATATACCACAGGACAGTGAAGGTGGCGAGGTTCCCATAGCCCAGACTCCCAAGGGGAAAAATACCCTAAATCTACCCCCGGAGGTTTGTCCACTTGTGGTAATCTTAGCAGGGGTACGAGAGTTGGGTAAGCATGAGGTGGAGACCCCTATAACACTGCGGAACAGGGTTGTCCACTGGTTAAACCTAAACAGACCACTGCCCCCACATATTGTGGGCAAAATACTTATGACTCGGAGGGTACCATGGGTCGGCCATCTGGCCAAAAATATAAGGGGGGACTGCATCTTGATTAACTTTAACAACCCCAGAATTGTTGAGTACATCTGTAATTGGAGATATTCCAGCCCAGGTGTGACTATCCGCTCTCTTCCACTGACCTATTTTTATCCCCCAGGTCATTTTACTTCATGGGCAGATGGCTGGACAGTGGTGCAGCGGAATGGGAGGGGGCTACCCCAGGGGGGTTGGCCCATGCCTTCCCTACACTTGGACCCTATTTCCACCCATAATTGTTTTAACTGTCTGGAGGCTGTTGACTGACTCCATGATGGAGTAGGAGTATTGACTAGTCCTTTTTCCCCCCTGGGTAGTTGCTCTCCCCATCCTTCTGTACCACCACAGTCCTCGGGCCCAGAGTTCCCAATTCTAGCTTTGGAACCTATGAGGGTTAATAGTATCATTAGTCAGGACTTAAGCCAAAGTCCATGTGCCCCAACTTCCTGTAATGCTCACATCAATGATCTCAAACTTGTCTCGTGGAATGTGGCGGGTCTGCGAAACAAGCTCTTACTACCGGATTGGAATGACTTCATTGATGGGTATGATATATGTTTATTCTAGGAAACTTGGTGCCTTGAACCTCTGTACAAGCCGGGTTATTCTTGTTTTCATGTACCTGCTACCACGGTTGGGCGAGGTGGTCCCTCTGGAGGGCTTATGGCATGGATAATGGTAGACCTCAACCTCAAGATTATTCACCACACTTGCTCAACATTGGATGTTATGAGACTTTCCATCAAGGGTATGAATGGTATTTCCACTTGGGAGTTTAACGTATATGCTAGAGGTACCCAAGGGGGGGCCAAATCCTCCACTATTTCTGTTCTATCTGATTTGCTTAAATTGTGTCTTCCTGATTCCTTAGTTCTGGTAGCTGGGGACCTAAATTGTTCATTTCAGCCTCTGGCAGCAGATGACATTCTTGGAGTCTATGAAGAAGATGCCCGATGGGGCATTCCATCTCTCTTGCTTATGCCCGTGAAGAGATGGTCACCAGTTGTCATCCAATTGAACACCCTAATGATTGAATCAGGACTAAGAGCTGTAAATGGGCTTACTATCTCCGATGCCCAGGGGGCAAACACATATAACAGGGTATCGTGTGAAAGCAGAATTGACTACATAATGGTGGATAGGAGAGCATGGAAGTCAGTGGTGGATATGGTCATTATACCATCAGTAGATAGCGACCAAAAACCCTTGTCCCTCACAATGGTGGATCTGTGGCAGAGGAAGGAGTACACTCCCTCCATTAGCGCAAGATTAATAACTAAGACAGTTGTACCATCCAATTGTAATAGGTTTCTTAAGTGGCCAAAGTTTATCATGGATGACAAAAGATTAAGTGCATTGGAAGGAATCCTTAGTGAGCAGTCTATAAGGCTTTCTGCAGCATGTAAGGACGCGGCTGGGGCAGCGGCGGCAGAAACCATTTATACTGATACCATAGGCCAGATTGGTAAACTGTTCGTAGTTCCTGGTAATAAGAGCTCGACGATTGTCAAGCCAGTGCAAAAGTGGTTTGATAGCAATAGTAGAATGAGAAAAAATAGTTTGATCCTTGCTATCAAATCTAGTAACCCAGTTGCTGTTCGGCTGGCCAGATTACGTTATAGACAAGCCATTATAACAGCTAAAAGGGAGTGGGAAGAATCACATTGGGATAGTCTTAGAGCTGCAAGCAAAACTTAGAATGGTGAGCTATTCTGGGCCTTAGTTAGAAGATCCAACGGCTGTGATCCGGATCAAACCCCCAATCATATAACAGATAGGGAATGGTTTGAGCATTTTAAAAAACTTTACGGGGGCGATGAGCAGCCCGGTACCCCAGGGCCCTTTTGTGGTGCCATGGCTATTGACTCTGCTCAGGCTCCATTCATCAGAGTAGACAAGAAAGAGGTGCTGGCTGCATTAACTAAGATTGTACCTGCTAAAGCCACGGGGCAGGATGGTGTACCGGGCGACCTTTTTAAAGCCAACACCGAAGGTTGGGCTTCTTACTTTGTAATTCTTACGAATGCTTAGTTGGAAGGCTCACCTGTCCCGAACTCTTGGAAGGCGGCCGAAATGATCCCCATATACAAGAAGGGCCCAAGGGGGGACCCTGCCCACTATCGCCCAATAAGTCTTATAGATGCGGGGCAGAAATTGGTTGGCATGGTACTCTTGGAGAGGATTCTTTCCTGGGCAGATGAGAACAGTATTATTTCACCCTTCCAGGCGGTCTTTAGGGCTTGCACAAGCACAATAGACCAGGCATTTAGGTTGGTACTCTTACACTGGAAGGTGGTTACCATTGGCAAAGGCGGTCTTTATCTGGCATTTATTGACCTGAAGACGGCCTTTGACTTGGTCCCCCGAGACCGCCTATGGCTGGTCCTGGAGGAGATGGGGATTCCCTTACCCATTCTGAATCTCCTGGCGCGCATGCATGACGGAACTTATGCCCGAATTAGATGGGGATCACAGGAGCAAAAAAACGATAAAATCCCTGTGAATAGATGGGTACGCCAGGGTTGCGTACTGGCCCCGACACTTTTCACGCTATCCGTGAATGGCGTAGTTTCCTTTTTGCTCGAAATCAATGCTGATGCCCCGGTTTTGGCAGGTGATAAAGTTCCCGCACTACTCTTTGCGGATGATACATTGTTGGTATCAAAAACTCCCGCAGGGTTGCAGAAGCTGTTGGACCGCTTCTGTTTGTTTTGTAAGCTCAGGGGCCTTGCCATAAATACATCGAAAACAAAGCTCCTTTATTTTAACCCGAGTAGATCGTCTAGATCCACCTTATCTCTTGATGGGGTGTCTCTGGAACGTGTAAAAGAGTTTGACTACTTGGGAATTAGAATTTCGGACAAACTTAAATGGCAGCCGCATATTGATAAAATGGCGCTAAGCCATAAGAGGGTAGTTGGAGTATTAGGGAGGGAACACCGTGCATCCACCTCTAAGCCCATTGCTCCTGCCCTGGATATCTATGCTGCAAAAGCTGTAGGCTGTGCCCTCTATGGCGCAGAGCTCTGGGGCTTTGATTGTGTTGAGGCACTAGTTGTCGCAGAGAACAAGTGCTTCAGGGAGCTTGTATCGCTCCCGAGGGGTACCCCTATCAAACCACTCTTGAGTGATCTGGGTCGTCGTTCCATTAAGGACCTAGCTACCCTACGCCCTCTTTTATATTGGGCCCGGTTATGGCGCACCCCGGAGCTCCCAAGGTATGCCGATGGTTTAAGAGAGGTTATGAACCTCCAAGGAGCCCATAAAATTAGCTGGATTACCAATATAAAGAAGCTCTTATTGGTAACGGGCCTTGCAACTGGTTGGGAGCTTGGGGTATCACTATCTAAGGCTGAAACTAAGCGAGCCTATTGGGTATGGGTTGACGATCACGAGCAGAGGGACCCTAACCTAGGTAGGCTGACTGAGGCATTTCGAGAGCACAAGTCAAAGCCTCGCCTGGAGCCCTATTTAGATTTTATTAAGAAACCTAGAGATAGATCCCTTTTTAGGTCGAGCTGGTAAACTGCATCCGAAGGATGCAGGTGTCCAGCTGGAGACCAAATGTTGCCTGTCTCGAGGGAAGGAGGACAAGAGGGTGTTACGAGCTTTTTCCCTGGATTTGTGTGCGCGAACGCGCACGTTCCGTCCTGCGCCGCGCCGTGCACTTCCCTCCCATACTCCCAGCCAGTCAGCCTAACGCGCATGCATGAACACAGACACACACACGCGCGCACACGCACTTACACTTACACAGACACGCAGGCACCCAGACAGGCAACCACCTCCCCCCCCCCACAGTCACACACACACATGCATACACACAGACTCCAAGACACATACACACACGCACGCTCACACACATACACAGCCCGCCGCCGCGCGCGCACACACACATGCCCCCCGCCCTCGCAGCCCAGCAAATAACAAGGCGAAGCCCCACTCACCGGCTTCCTTGGTGCAGCGGCTCTCACCAGCAGCAGGACTCTTCCTCCCTTCTTCGGCACCGGGGCGCAGGGTAGGCTCCTGCCTGCTCCGGTGCTCCAAACAATCGCGGCTCTTCCGTGGGAGGCGGGGTAGGCTCCCGCCCTCCTACTTCCTGTTTCCGGTTGTCCCGCCCGGCCTACCTGACTTCCTGGTCGCAGGCCGGCGGCGCGAGCTTTGGACGGACTGCAGCACGCGCTCTCGCGAAGATTTCCCTGCCCTCTCAGTTGTTGTAAGGTAAGAGCAAACTGCAACGAATGCTTCACTTGGCTCCCTAATGCTTCTAAGCACTGTTCTGTTTTTGTGAAATACATTGTCTGGAAGGACGTTGTCTTTCCTCACAGAATCAATCTGTGCAACCATTCAACAACAACTGGTTCAAATATACGCTATCAATGTTTCAAGCTTTATTGCAAATGTCACAAAAAAATGTTAATATTTCACTTCTGTTCTTGGATTTTCGTCACAATAAAATACACTGAACATAATTTTCACAAAAGTTCTTTAGAAAAGTTTAAGCTATTGCCATTATAAATTACAATAACTTTTATTTAAGTATTAGTTATTTAAAAAAATTAAACGCCATTGTTATTTGTAATATCAATACATCTAAGTCATGTAAATACAAAACATATTGCATTACAAATGCTATAGGTATCACATTTGCGAAAGTTATAACTATTAGCATTGTAAATGACAAAGCTATTAATTTAGCTATTTTAAAAAAAAAAAAAACATAAATAAAAACTTTGCCATTTACAATACCAATAGCTCAAACTTTCCTAATGCGAGACCTATTGCATTGCAAATGCTTGTTATCCAGTTTAGGATGGGTACACTCCCCCTTCGCGATCGCACTTGCAAGTGGAAGCCACCGCATCAAACTTCTCCTGATTGCCCAAACCGTGAAGGTGTAATTGAAAACATTGCTCACGTCTTCTTTGTATGCCCAGCCTATATAAAACCCAGACAGAAATGGCTCAAACCTGTGTGTCTGATGCTTGGAACAAGGGACCACTCTGTTGCACTTAGAATACTTAAGGCTGATGCTAGCACAACCTTAGTGTGTGGGGTGGCCAAATTTCTTAGTTGGGCTTGGCTGATTAGGCTGAAGGCTATTTGATGATCTAAGTTCTAGATTAATTTCTTTTTATAAACTTAAATATCCACAAAGCTATCGAAGTTTAATATATTTTTTAATTATTTATTGTAATATAAAAGGTTTTTTATAAGTAATCTTTTTTAAATGTATTGTTAACGAATTGTGTTTTTATATTCTAAATGTGCTTTTATGATATTACATATATCGAAATAAAGCTTTGATGACGATGGTTAAGTAAAAATATCTGAAAGTGACTTGGACATCACTACAGTTTTGCATTTATTCAGAATTTTGTTAGCGGAGAGGTTGCTTGTGGACTGTTCTTCTGGAAACACATGTGGAGCACTGTGTCTTGGACTTCCTGCACGAGCGAGACTGAGTCAGTTATGTCTTCTCATAGAGACATCCAAGGTCATGCTGCTAGCAGATTTGTTAATAAGGCCACAAAACGAACATAGCACATGCAACGATACAGCACTGTATGTGCAAGGAACTGTAAACTCTCACTGCAAACTGGAATTTGCTTTTTGAACTTCTCCATAAGCTATCTCATTGTGCATGGTGCACACAGACAACCCCAATTTGTATACTGGCAGGAGCACTACTCAACCGCAATTTGTGTCGTGGCAGGAGGGCTTCTCACTGGAATAAAAACAAAATGTAACTTGTCAGTGCCACTGCTGAAGATGTTCTCCGAAACCCAGGGTGGCTGAGATCAAAGAGATTTGTAAAGGAAAGGTACAGGCAGACCTTTGTCTGAAGGGAATCATTACTCGTTAAATACCTTTCCTAAAACAACAATCAGTGAGGCTTCAGGCATAATTCAATGATTATCCTTCAGGAAAAGCACGAGGAACCCAGACTATTCATGTGAGGGAGAATGGGGGCCAATAAGCATTCATTAGATAGAGGGCTCTTCCAGCTTGCGCTCTAGTCAGTTCAGAACACCATTTATGAGAGCATCAGAAAAGCATATATTGTTTAGATAGCCTTGTTCTGCCTCCCGTCACTGATATGGGTCAGTCTGGAGTGAAAGATTTTTGGGCTCAAGAAAAGCCCCACATGATGGGTTCACCTCACCTGACAGACTCTGATCCAAAGGAGTACACAGATTTTGCACCAAAGAAATGTATGAGAATGCCCTAGTGTTGCCCGTGGCAGGAAGGATGATAGGTGAAAGGTCACCAAAACTGGGGAGGCAGATTTGATTCAATAGTAGGAATTTTATAGACCAATTATTTGTTTTTAAACTATTGTTGAACCATTAAAGATATCTCCTAAACGCTCATCAGTCAGGCTTCCGAGCAGGGCACAGTACCGAAACTGCCATGACTCACATAGTGGACGATGCCCTCCAAATCCTAGACCAAAACGAGACCTGTCTCCTCATCATTCTGGATCTCTCCTCAGCATTCGATACAGTTAAACATGAGAACTTACTCGAATTGTTAAACACAAGAATGGGCATATCTGGGACTGTTCTAAAGTGGTTCACCTCATTTCTACACAACCGGACACAAAGAATCAAAAGCAACAACCTGCTGTCCTCTCCGGTACCTGTATCGCTAGGCGTCCCTCAAGGATCCTCCCTCTCCCCAACACTGTTCAACCTAGTTATGGAACCTCTCACTACGTTGCTACAGGCTTCTAATGTGCACTTTCACATGTATGCCGACGACACCCAACTTTATCTCAAAATACAATCTCCCAAGGACATCATGCTGCTGAACACCACGATCAGAAACACCCAATCCTGGCTTGCTGAGAATCACCTCAAACTCAATGCTCTGAAGACCGAGTTCCTCCTGATCTCACCTCCCGCTAAAATATCCACGGCACAAACATGGCTTAAGCAATTAACGGCTCTAAATGTACAGCCCATCGTAGTAGACTCAGCAAAATCTTTAGGCATAACACTTGACACCAATCTCAACATGCAGCAGCACATCAGCAAGGCAACCAAAGGAGCGAACTTCCAAATCAATACCCTGAGAAAACTTAAACCCTTCCTTCCTGCCAAAGACTTCCAAACTGCAGTACAATCTATAGTCATCCCGCACATAGAATACGGTAGCACCGCCCTCTGCGGGCTCCCCCTAACTACAACGGCACCCCTAAGAGCGTCCCTTAACGCCGCAGCGAGACTCGTCACAGGCTCAAAAAAACACTCGCATATCTCCCCGGACTTTAAATCAGTGAACTGGCTACCTTTTGAAGCCAGAATTCAACTGAAAATCGCATGCATGACACACAAGGCTGTGCATCTGAATTCACCCGCCTACCTCACTCAAAAGTTGACAATTTCGGGTGGCTCCCGAACTACTAGGAGCACAAACAATCTTTTGCTGAAACCTCGAAGATTTCGGAAGGAAAAAACGTATAAACGCTCCTTTTCAGGAATGGCACCCAGGATCTGGAACTCACTCCCTCCTGAAACAAGGCTCATCTCCTCCATCACAATCTTTAAGAAAGAAGTTAAAGCGATCCTCATGGCAAAATACACATGACCTATTACTCCGTATCACTCATGAATCTGCTCTGTAAGTCCTGCCCGACCTTGGCCTATTGTACCCCGTATTATCGAATTACGTAATTGTATACGCTCACTCTTTGTATTGTGTTATAATGTTTGATGCACCTGGTTGATTATGTATACTGTTATATTGTTGACGCACCTGGTTGACTTTGCACACTTTACCCTCTCCACCTCAACGATCCTTACTTCCCTTCTACTGTCGCACCTGTGGGACTATACATCCTGCACACACCCACCTCAACTTGGCCCACCTTTAAACTCTAAATACTCTAAACACGCTTAAGCAAGTATATGCTCCTTATTATTGCACTTTATGCTATTGACGCAATTGTTTGTCTATACTCAGTGTACCTACACTACCACACCTGTGACCTACCTCATGTCCTTTGACCTACCTATGTAACTAGCACCTTGTACCTAACTACCTCATATATTACTTTGTATATACGCCTCTTTACTTTGTATTTTTACTTTGTATTTTTACTTGTAAAGCGCTCTGATATCTGCAAAGATCTTGTTCGCGCTGTAAAAAACTCTCAAAATAAATAAAATAAATAAATAAATCAAATGCATTTGTTAGAGTAGACTCCCTTAAATCTGACTAGCCCATGAGTGACTGCTTCTATGTTGAAATGGATATGGAGCAGGCACAGAGGAAGGTCCTATTAGGTGCAAGTATAGCCGTTCTAGATTACCAACATATTTGTGAACCTAGGAATGCACATCTCAGTAGAAAGTCAGACCAAGGGTACAAAAGAAGTCGATATCCTGAGCAAGAGGGTAGATTCAATGAGCGGTGGTTGGCCATTTGTTGTGGCAATTTTACCAGTCAAGTTTCCGTGACACAGACTCTTCTGCCGACTCTTACATGGGTGAATAAAAAACCTCTACCAGCAGATGTGTTCTAGCCCAAATTGTTTGCAGGTGACTAAGGGCCCTCACCATGGCAAAGCTGACAACGACTGGTGTTTATTATCATCTTACCCTCAAGGTCATCAGCCAATGTGACTCGCTGATCCATTAATCCTCCAAAAGGTTTCAGAAGATCTCCTGTAACAGGTTGTAGTTGAAGGGTTATTGGTTTAACCCAAACCACAGTATGGTGGCTCATGTCTTCCTGTCAGTGAAAACCTGCAAATGTAGGCACATTTCTAATGTAATACCTCATGGCATTCTGGTTATAAAGGTCCAAACCTCCTCTCAATTCCAAGGACAATGGACTTAGGCTTGAAGCACTTATGTCAATGTCAATGTCAAAGGTTCTTATATAGCACCTTATCACCGCAAGGTCTCAAGGCGCTTGCTTTGGGAACCCGTCCTGGCTTTTCCCTGTGAGATAACCCCTACGGGGCATCCCCAAGGTGAAAGCCAGGCATCCCGCCGCGGGGGGCCGTAGTGGAGATTAAGCAAGCTATTGCCCAGAGTTGCAGAGTGTGAACCCGTGATTCGAGTAGGCACCGAAGCGAGATTTATCGAGTCCGTGGACATTTGGGCTCAAGACCCTGCCGCGTCGGGAATTGAACCCTGGTCCCGGGTCTGACCTCTGCTTCAGGGTCTGCCTCCTCTAACCAGTGAGCCACACTTCTCCACACTTATGCTTAACGAGCAGGTCAAGTTCAAGGACAAATCCAGTTGAAAGTTGGTGGTGGGGCACACTAGCACCACAGAAAAATTCCAATTTAAGATCAGTATGCAGCTCATGCATAAATGTGATGGAACACGAGATATCGTGGTGCCTGGCACGGAAGAAGCGAATACAGCATTATCGGATTTGCCTGTAAAAAAAAGTTGCATGGAACTCCTGAGCAGAGGAATTGGGCCAGTCTAAGCATGCATTAAAGCAACAGCAGACATCTACAACGATTTGGAAAAGAAAGAAGCAAGAATCTAAGATCGGACGTCTGAGGTGAGAAAAGCACAGAAACTTGTACAGCACACAGGCGAGACGTGGGTTAGAGGAGAGCACAACACTGTGTATAGCGCAAGATGGGGCACATGTAAGAGAAGCACAGCACTTTGTACAAGAGACGGATTAGACACTGGAGATCATACCGTCACCAGTGAGGCACAGCTGTGAGAGAAGCACAGAACCTGTATGTGAGGAGCACAGAACCTTGTTCGGCACATTCATAAGCCAGGTAAAGGAAAGTAATGTAGAGCTGCAAAAGAGACTAGAGCAGAACATAAGGACGACAGTAACACGAAGCGCGTCACCTTACACAGCATTGATGCATGACACAGGTAGATGGACATTAGGGCACACTGTATAGCATCCACGTGATTACGAGGGGATTACAGCACCACCAACGTGGAACAGGGAAGAGAGAAACCCAGAACCATGCACAACACATGGTGCAAACACTGGCAAAAGGAGAACAGAACACTTTATACAGCTCACGGATCGGGCACAGGTAAGAGGGAAGCATGGAACCTTGTACAGCACATGCATGGAAGCACAGAACTTTATAGAGCACACAGAAGGGCCAAAGGGAAGAGGGGAACACGACACTTTGCACAGTACAAGGATGAGAGACAGGTAAGAGGGGAGCACATCAGAACCAGTGAGGCGGAGGTAAGAGACAAGACACAGGTGAGACAGGCGAGAAGAGACAAGGGCGCCTGAAAACAGAGAGCGTCAGGGACAATGAAATGTAAGCCCAGAGAGTGGGGGCCTGGGAAGGTTCACACTGTGCCATGAGTTACACATCAGCCTGGCTGCGCTCATCGTCAGATTCCAGAGCGATGCATAATGTAGGAAAAAGACAGCCACGTCCAGAAGACTTACCCGACCCTGGTGAAGAGCTTCCCATGGGCATGCAGGAAACTGAGCAGGAACCTCTTGTTCAGCTGTAGGGGAAGGAAAAGTAAGAACAATGAGCCTCCCCCACATTCTGCAAACAAGCACCCGGGGTCCCTGCAGAGCGGATAACCTGGGCCGGGACAGGGATGGGGAGAGCATGGACATGCCAGGGGTCACGCACACACACAGAAGAAGAGTAACATGCCAAAGAACAGGAGATGGGCGCAGGAGGATTGACTGCTGGGCTTACATCACCCTCTGGTGACTGCCGAGCACACAACATCCCCCACGCAACTTGCTCTGGCCCCTCGAAACAGCACCTGGCTGCCAGAAGCAAGCCGACCGTCCAGAAGCAGCCCGGGGCTCAACGGCACTGATACCACGCTAAGGGCAGAACAGCAATATTCTTTACGTTGAGGTTCATACACCTCGCCCAGATCCTACAGCACGCACATTCAAGACTATGCTTGCTGTTACCAGGCCCGAGGCCGGCTTTCAGCCAGTCCGGCTTATTTTCTACAGCACTAAGTATGCTGGGCTTAGAAAGTTCATGCTTATTATGGAACTTGCAAAACTCCCATCAAACTCGGGGCTGTTGGCTGGAAAGACTGGAACTGGTTCAACGTACGCCTCATGCGGTGGCGAATGCCCCCCTCGCATCTGAAAGTATTACCGTCAACCAGCTTATCAGCCCGGGCTGAGGCCGCTGTACGGACACTGATACACACACACGGGCACACACAGACCCCCCCCCCCCCCCCCCACCGCCGCCTCCACCGCCCCCTCCTGAGCTGCTGTGGGCTGGCTGGGCCGGCGTCTTATCGCAGACGCACCCGACTATTTCACAGGTCTATAAACGACCATTTACTTGCTAACGAGGCTTTGTTGTTTCTTCACTGGTTCCTGGTGCCCCTGCGTCTCCACACTGCCTATTCCTCAAAGTTACACATTACTTTTGCCGCCACACTATGAGAACGCTTTTCCTGAAAAAAAAGGTTAGGCTTTTTTTTTTTAAAGTTTTATATTGCTCGAACTCCACCCGACGGTATGGAGGCACTTTACATGAGCAGTTACATTATAAAACGACACATTCATTTTTGTAGGAATGGGTAGATATGCGATTTGCCTAGAATTCACAAGATGTTGAGCTGGTGCCGAGACTTGAAACGGTCTACCAACTCAAAGCCAACATTTCTGGCAGTTATGTCACATACTTTCCAATTTCAATGCAAATCAAAACATCGCAAATCAATACATCACAAATCAAGGCATATCAATAGTCTACAAATTTGCTGGAAAACCCACAAATTATTTATTTCCTCCGCCCTCCATCCTTGATCGATGCCATAATAGAAATTACATTTGAGACCCCACTGGCTATCCTGGATAACAACCATGCTGAGTTACTCAGAGTGTCTGGCCTGCATTCAGACTACTAATTCATCATTCTCAATGCTCACCTTGCACTGTCAGCGATCACACTCTATTTACAACGATCACCATGTACTCACGCCATTCGCCCTCCTCTTACCCTGCACCTACAGGGGGTACACCACTCAACCTGCACTCACATAACACTCCACTCAACTGTCACTCTCACCCTGCACTCACAGCGATCACTGTACTCACACCACTCACCATGCACTCACGCAGTACAACATGCACAAGTCGTTTACCCTGCATTCACATGACACTCCACACACCTGTCACTCTTAATGCTCACCTTACAGTCTCACCACTTACCCTGTACTCAGTCTCAAAAAAGCACATCAGTCACCATGCATTTATTCTTCCGCCTCTGCACTTTCACCTGCACCTAACCTCAATGGAGCACATCCCTCACCCTGCACTGACTCTACTTTCATATGGGCACAAAACTCATCCTGCACTTCCATTGGCACTCTGGTCACTCACATGGGCACGTCACTCATCCAGCTCTCACGCCACTCACCCTGCTTTCCCTTCTCTCTTCCTGCACTCACACAGTCACACTGCCCAGGCTGCACTCAAACAGGCACCGCATTCACCCATCACTCATGCAGCTCACATTTCTTCCATATAGGCACAAAAGTCTGCCAGAACTCACAGGGACACACCACTCACCCGACACAAATTTCTCTCACCATGCGCTCACTCCCACAGCTTACCCTTCACCCTCCCCACTCACCCTGCACTCACACAGGCACGCTGGTCACCCAGCACGCACGCAAGCACATCACTCACTCTGCATTTACATCGCTCACACCACCCACCCTGCACTCATTCCTCTCACACTATTCACAATCACCCAGCACTCATATGAGCACACCGCTTATGCTGCACACATAACACGCATTGGCAAAGCCTATTGTATAAAATATGTCTTGCAAGCGAGAGTGCACGCATAAGCAACACGTGCTCTGTCACAGGCGAGTTCTAAAAATTACCCAACTGTCATGAATATACACATTTCTAAAAAGCCACCTGCAGAATACCTGTTCTTTCCACAGATCTAGATACCTAGTCAGTTCCATCTGTAAATACATGGCCAGTGCAAGAGGGGAGAGGAAAGACAAAAGAAGGGAGATGAGGGCTGAGGCTTCAGGGGATGGTGAGGGATTGAGTGTCAGTCTGAGGCTGTGGGGATAAGCTGGGAGTTAGTGTTTATTTGGTACAGGAGGAGAAATCAGGTAAAGGCTGCAGAAGGGGAAAGCAGGCAAAGGCTGCAGAAGGGGGAAGCAGGCACAAGAGGCTACGGATGAATCAATACGACAGAGGCTCTGAGATGTTAATGGAATAGAGTGGGGACTTAGGCCAACTGTGCATTGCATGTTGGAGAAGTAGCACTGGCTTCGGAGTTCATTTTTAATCCTTCACCTGAGCTCCCCTGGCCTGCATAGGGGGCTGGTGTTTTCATTGCTGCTGTAGCCACTAAGTAAATCAGTGTTTGGACCGGTTGGCATGCATGATGGCCGTATTCTGTGGAGGCAGGTACCACAGTGAAGAACTGTCTGAGGCTGTGGACACCGGCAACAGCTTCTTTGGACGCTTGAGCTCAAGTCCCAACAATATTGCAGCTGAGAAGCTGGGGCTTTCAAAAGCACAAATAAGCTTTGGCTCTGTCTGGGAACACAGGCACCAGCATTGAGGTTTTCTGTTCATCTTCTCAGCTCAGACACATTCAGTTGCTGCTACCACACAGTGTGACCAAAGGGTTGCAGGTGATGCTATAGCATTGGCCCTAGAGCCCCTTGGACCCGTCATGGTGGTAGGCATTCCATTTTTAGCAAGCATGAGTGTTTTAGAGGAGTTTGAATGTTTGACAGTTATCACTTAAATTCTAACACCCACACACAACTTGGAATCTTTGCACATTCATCACTTCACTGCTTAATTGTTGATTGACTCAAAAAATTAGGCCGAAAATAAAGTAAAACTTGTTTTTAAACTTTTTACATCGTTGCCCATTATACTGTATGACATATTCAGCCATTTCTGGCTTTCCATTCGCGACAATGGTTAATTATGGAATGTGTTTTTTGTGTGATTTTTTTTACATTGTATGTGAGGTCTTGTTAGATTTGGGGGTCTCTAGTTGGCAGAGGTAGGTACATTTGACCAGATAGGAACCCTTGCGTCTAGTCAGGGAAAGCGAGTACACTCACAAAATAACCCCAGCTCACCCCCTTGGTAGCTTGGCACAGGCAGACAGGCTTATCTCAGAGGCAGTGTGTAAAGCATTTGTGAAAAACAGTAATCCAGTGGCAACACTACAGATGGACAGCACTCAAGTTGTAGTATAAAAATAAGTATTTTTATATAGACTCAACACAAGACCACAAATGACAAAAATCCACAATAATGTACTTCAAAAATGGTAGAAATAGCTTAGTTCTCTCTAGGTGTAAAATGCGACACTTTAAGTTCAATGAACCTTTGGATGCGTAACGCTATACAAACGCTATACAACGAAAGTGTTGCAGGGAAGGTGATGTGTCGGTTCCTTATACACAAGAACGGTAATGTGTCGGGTTCCTACTGCTGCGTAGGGGATGCGTCGGTTCTTCTCCGTGTGGGGAGGTGATGCGTCGGTTTCTTACAGCGCTTCCGTGGCAATGCGACCTGCAGCGCTGTGATGCGATGAAGATCTGGTGCAATGAAACAAAATGGTGTCTTCTTCTTGAAGCGACAACGAAGCATGCAAGCCCTACGGCCATGAGTCAACTCAACGATTCTTCTGAGCCACAACAGACCCTGCGACACGGTTCTCTGGTGATGTGACGGCGTCTGCGTCATTCTGCTCCGGTAATGCGAGGCGCTTCAGGTGATGTGATGGCGGCAGCGGCGGCACGCTTCTCCGGTGATGCGACAGCATCTGCTGCGACTGCGACACTCTTCTCCGTTGATGCGACCACAACGGCGACACGCTTCTTCCTCTTGAGTCGCGCTTCCAGCTCCCAGTGACACGCAGTCTCTCAGAAGGCCCAGCTCAACAGCAGGCACTTCAATTCCCAGCAAGGGAAGGCAGGGGAGCTGGTTGGTGAAGTCTGTTGTCCCTGAGACTTCAGCAGAAGGTAAGTGTAGTAACTTAGTCCAGCTGAGTTGAGGTATTTCAAGTAGATTTATTGAGATGTTAAGTTGTCAAGAATAAGGACCCACCAGGAGCAGCCAGCAGGTAGCTCAGCCCCATCATAACTGTGGTTTATCTTCAATCATCACCCAACATTCTATGGTGCATCACAGTGTAGAGGCATTCCACTTGAATGCATGAAGTTGGTAAAGGCATGTAAAGGAATATGCAATAGGTAGAATATAACATATCTCCTTTTGGAAGAAAAGGAGATATGTTATATTCTCTATCTCAAGCCCTTGGAGATCCTTTACAAGTTGATTTGAAAGTAGCACACAGTCCTTTCTCCTTTCTTTGGCAGTCAGTCAACCACTGCAGGCCAATCCCCCAAACAGCACACCGCTTAAGGATAGTCTCCTCCTCAGTTCCTCTGGTTCCTCTCCTCAGCAAAGGTTCTTCTATTTTCCCAAAACTGATCTAAAATTCTGGGGTCTGGGTCCCCTTATTTATACTAGCAAATCCTTTGTCCTCTGAAGGCAGAGGATCCTGTACCCAGCCCAAACCAGTTCTGTGCAGTTCTGGAGCACTTTGCTGACAAGACTCCTTTCCTTTGACAGTGTGGGCCAGGGACATCAGACGCACCACAGGAGGTGGAGCCAGCATTGTGGAAGGCATGCCCAGCCCTATTCAGGTCCCAGGTGCAACTCCTCCCACCCATCTACATGCTGATAGCTCTATTCAGCCCTGTGTTGACTCACCCTGTCTCCTGGAATCCCCCAGCCCCTGTCACTCAAACTCCAGACAAGGAATACACTACCTAGCAGAGGCAGGCTTGGATAGTTAGGCAAGAAAATACCTACTGTCTAAAAGTGGTATTTTCAAACACAGAATGTTAAAACCAACTTCACTAAAATATGTATTTTATCATTCGGAGTTCAGTCATACTAAACTCGAATTTCTACCTAGTTTCCCGAGTCAGTTAGGATTATAAGATGTTATAATCAAACTGCCTATTCTGTCCTATAGGGAACAGGTAGCCTTCCTTGCAACAGTGAAAAATTAACATGGCTGTAATTCCCTATCAGGATATGTCACACACATCAGGGCATGTTCTACCTTTTACTTACAATGCACCCTGCCCTTGGGCCTACCCAACGGGTGACTAATATGCAGAAAAGGGAAGGGTTAGGGACTGGCAAATGAGTGCACTTGCCCAGTCAACATGGCAGTACCAGACTGCACACAGGCTCTGCAATGGAAAACCTGAGACACACTTTACAGGCTGCTTCTGTGTGTGGCACAACCAGTGCTGCAAGCCCACCAGCAGCATTTGATTTACAAGCCCTGGGCACACACAGTGCACTGTACTAGGGTCTGACAAGTAAACCAAACCAGCCAATCATGGAGTCACTAATTCATACATCAATTTACAATAGGGAGAGCATATGCATTTTAGCACTGATCAGCAATGGTAAAGTGCCCAGAATAATAAAACAGCCAACAACAGGTCTGAAAAAATACAGGAGGGAGGCAAAAAGTTCAGGGATGACCCTGCAAAAAAGAGCCAAGTCCAACAGATCTGAAAATCCCCACAACCAAAGTGTTTCTGGATAAAATATGTTTACCAAAGGAGTGAAGCATTTCTTAAGATCACTTGGATGCTGTGATATTAATTTTTAAAAAGTGAATACGTTTGTTTCCAATAGTGTTACTACTTGTATAACGCTCTGATGGTCTTTTTAAAAAACACATCGCAGTACTATACAAGTATCTTAACGTTTTTAGACTACCGCATGGAGCTATGTCATCGGTTGCCATGACATAACTCATTATCCTGAACCAGTACAGTGGTTTTTTAACCCTCTCAGTATTATTCAAAATCATAGTTGCCACTTCTTTCCTTTCATGCATTTATTGCCAATAATCTTACAGAGTTCCTATAAGTAACCACTGTGCCTTTGACTCTCACTGAATTCTTAGTAAGCGAATGACATTGACTCCATGGTGCCAGTAGTGCACAGTTGTCCTGTCAGAATATGTATTAGAATTATGAGTAGGTAGCAGGGAAAGCTGACTGGAGCCAAGAGACTTGTTGCCTGCCTTGCTTAAGAGGAACCTGCACTACGTCCTATAGAGATGACCTGTGGCTTGAAGAGTAGACCATGGTCAAGAGACCTAAACACGAGACGGAGATCTGAACAGGGGGAGGTGAGGATGGGCCTATAGATTACAGACCCACTGGAAGAGTTCACAGGTAAAAGGGTCCTCTAACCACAGTAACTGAAGCAGCAGTACCATAGGAAATCCTGATGACTTGGCAGCATAGTCACAGGCCTCTGTACTTTCCCTTGCTACATGCCTGACACACCTGCATTACTTCAATCGTCCAAATGATTTTAGACCCCCTGCTTCCCACACCATTGCTAAATCACAATACCAGTAGTGCTGCACAGTTCACTGGAAAACAAATGAGAACAATCACCAGTTACTCACCTTTAATCTCCTGACCACACAGAACTTCATTAAGGCTGCAAAAGCTTGTAGACCGATACATATTGGACTTAACTTTGTGGAATCTCAAGGTTAACCACTCAAAGCATGGGAGTTAAGTTCGGTCATGAGCGTGTCTGATATGGTGTCACACCGCCAGGGGAGTTGTGGTCTTCATGGACCTGGTATGCACGAAATTAGTGATAGGTTTATCCAGTTTCGGCAATGATTTATTTACAGTACAGTTCGGTTTTGTTAATTACAGTAACTCTGTTAGTCCATCCAACATGGCGCCCTTTGAGCTCAAATGCTTTGTAGTCCGTCTTTTTACTTATAGCCAAGGTGATGGTTCACTTCTGGGTGTAGGCTAGGCAAAACGCGTCAAACATTGATGATTAAACCGCCTTGAAGCTGACAGCAATTTGGTCGAAGGGAGATTCAGATGTGATCCCTTGTGGTACCGAGACAGGTGAGAGTGCTACATGCACAGGTAAATGTGGCGTATTCGACCGTTGTGCAGTAGTTGAGCGTTTATTTGCTATTGTTTTCCCAGAACATGGACAAACAAAGTTGATACCCACAGTGAGCCACGTTTGAAAGAGATTGAGCAAAGTGGGTATAGTCATGTGCTTATGGTGGTGGTATCAAGGGGGTAAGAGTGTCTTTCACGTATCAATCGTTAAGTGATTTGTGTTTTGCCTCACACAGCAGATTTTTCTAGTGTGAGTGTTTTTTCAATTGTGAGTATCGATTTGTTGGTCATGGTGTAGGAGGTCACAGATTATTAAAGCTCTGGTGGAGTTATCAAGTTGTTTGGTGATTTTCCTTTCAGTCACTGATCTTTTTATCTTGTCTCAACAACTTTTCTCACTATCTTTGTCATTGCACTTTTTATTAGATTAGCTGTTTCTGATTTAGGGGAGAGGACGATTAAAAGCTTTGCGAAGTGCTGATCATTGGATGTTGATTAGCCAAACAACAATAATGGACCCCTAGCGCAGTATTTTTGTTTTCTGGACTTAACGTAAATTTTTAACAACAAGATTTTGTTTATGCATTTTGTAGATTAAAAGCCCCCGAAGAAGGGCCCTCGGCCCGAAATGCATTGGGCAACGATGAAAGATTTGAATGAAATTTGAAGTTTCTGTGATCATATGACTTCGAACAATATTCATGCAAGATTTAAATTAAAATGAAAAAGTCATTGTGATGCCACAAAGATTGTGTTGATTTTTTGGATTCAACATAAATTTTTTGTGTATAAATTGTTGGAAATAAATTGTTGCATGATTTATGTTAGCATAAATGTGTTTGCAACAGCATTTAGCAAATGTGCCTAGTGGACAAGTCAATGTGACTTGAAATAGGTTGGTTTAGTCCAGGGCATGGTCCACAAACGTGCCACCACTGCAGCACGCTACCTTGAGTTTTCCCAACTGATTTGAAAAAGTTATTTAAACTACAGAGTGCTTCACTCATTCATATTCACGAAAGCAGTACTGACTTCCACACTGGTTGATTTAAACACTGGAATGGATTCAAATTGAGTACCATCATACCTATTATTTGATCTCTCCTTTGCCTTTGATTCGGTCTATCTCTACAGGGACTTGGAATTGGACATATCTTAAAAAAGAACTTTGTATCTGTAGTTTACTAGACCGCTGCCATTGAGAATGGCAACTCTGCCCATTATACGCTGTACAAGTCAACCATTTTGCCAGCTTGTCGATAACAGCCTAGTGCATTCCCGCTGAATGTGGCTCAATATGCTTACTAATATGGGAACTGTTCAGTGTGGAATGCTAATAATAACCATTGGACGTTTTTAGTGTAGCACAGAGGTGTGGCAGTGCATTTACATGCAGTAATATTATCAACTCATTGGCACACAATTAACTGTGGAAAAAGGAATGGCATTTGAGGAATAAACATGTGATTTAACTGCTATCTACCCCAACTTCACGTGTGGTGCCCCACAAAGCAGTCCTTAATTCATAAAATAATAAAGGCCGGGCCCGAAGTTCTGCTCAGAATCCTGTGCCTGGCGATTTCAAATGTCGGGAGAGCCGAATACTAAGACTCTCTAGGCTTGATTATACTAAGTGCCGCTTTCATCTACCATCTATTAGAAAGGGTTAGGGCCTTAATCAGTAAGGCTTGGCTTGCTTAACAATCACACAACATCATGCATGCCAGTACTAATACCAATTAAACAACTCACATCATGATAACACTATTCCCTTGATAAGACCATATGTTTTTATTTTTTAATTTACTTCTTATTGTTGTTTCAGATTAGCTTATCGGAATTGTTAGAATGTATTATTCATCCAGTGTAACATCAATTTAACAAAACATTACACAACATCCAAACTAGTGTGTTTTTGGAAGCATTGGAGAAAAAGAGAAAATAGCTCTAGAAAGTACAGAACCAGATCTAATACAATCTTTATATTATGTGCTTCAAATTAATTTAAAGTAAAAAAACTGTTTTTGTTTGGTTCCATGTTCAATGAATGTCATTTAATTGTTGTAATGCAGTAGTGTCTCTATCTTGTGTTATGTTTTGTTAAATTGATGATACACTGGATGAATAATAAAGTTGAACAATTCTGATAAACTAATATTAAACAACAATCAGAAGTAAATGAAAAAATAAAACGTATGGTCATATCAAGTGAACAGTGTGATCATAATTTGAGTTGTTTAATTGGTATCAGTACTGGCATCCATGATGTTGTGTGTTCATCTACCATCAGGCACTGCCTCCCCCCTTATCTCACTATTGAAGGTTCGTTTTCATTATTGCTTTCTCACTTTGTCATAATTTTTCATCTTTCTCTTTCAACTTTCTTGCTTTTGTGTTTTGCTCGCTCTTGTTCTGAAACAAAGACTGATGAGGAAAATGTGTTTAAGTGGGCTCCACCTGCAACCACAGGCTCAAATTAGGCTCTGCCGTAGGCTTAATATTTTGAGACCTGTACGTAAGGGCAGCCTCATCCATGAATATTTTGCTACATCCAATAGGGTAAAGTAAATTGTGCCTTCAGTCATTAATGAGGCAGGAGCATTTTTCTGGACTTGCAATTATAAATATTTCAAAAGCAAACTGTCCTGCACAAAAGGAATCAGGAAATAGGCAAAAAGAGTGTTGTCTTGAAATAACTTTATGAAAATATGTCTTATGTGCTTTGGATTCAAATTGAAAGAAGCTGTTTTTCAGTTGTCAGTGCACTCAATCTGTATTTCAAAGATCACTGTGAGTAGCCTATGAACAGTGCAGTGTAAAATCTGCAAAAATATGCTTGTTACATCACGTTTGTCCACATACTGTCAATGTACTACGTCAATGTGTTGCATTGAATAATATTATTGAGAAAATGCAATAAAATGGTTAAAAAAAAAAAGTTTGCCCAACAGGTTTAAATTGCACAATTTGTCACTTGTTTTTCTCCTATTGGCCCACTAAGTATCTTGTCTGTGTCCTCCATTGGGTGGACTTTATTTAATCGCTTTATTTCACTTCACGCAATTACACGCCATGCCTACCTTTTCTTTTGGCCTCTCTTCTTCTTGCCGTTTTCTCTTTAATGGCAGCAGGTAGACCACAAAGCTTGTCTTTCGACGATAGTTTGAAGTGCCAGAATAGTTTGCCTCTCCTAACCAGTATGTCTTTCTTGGGGAGCGATCGTTGTGGCCCACTGTGTTCTGTATGCATGTTCTGTACCCCGTGCGCTTTATCACAAGGGAATGAATGCACACTTCAGCCAAGTGATTATAAAAACCGGAGGCCAAAATTACCAACGACTGGTAGATAAAAAAAACTGGGTGTAATTTGTGAACAGTAAAAAAATTGTATGCACCAACTTGCGTACTAATAGGTCGGTTAATAAATATCCGAATAGGAGAAGATCGTAATCCGACCTAACTCATGAATATTAATGAAGTAGGTCGCAAATTACGACTTACTCTGTTTGACGACCATTACAAAGAAGGTAGCTTCTTATTGTCAGCAGACCCCCATCTCTGTGATCACCTTTCAAAAATATAAACTTTAAAAAAGCAGACCGTTGTCCCTAAAAGAAACAGTGCTGGATGTAAAAAAGAAAGTTTACTATGTTTGTCAGAGTATTCGCCAGCAAAATTATATATATTTTTTTCACATTTTAAAGGGGAAGAACTGACAAAGCACTATTGACCCCCCTGGTTATCTGTCCACTTTTGGAGTTTCAGAGAAAATTTTGTGGGATCTTGCTAGAGGACTGTTTAACAGAGGTCACCATTTGTACCTTGATAACTTCTACACTGCTGTGCAATTGTTTAAGGAATTGTTCAAAGTGGACACTTTTGCTTGTGGCACAACCCGTTCTAACCGTAAAGGTTACCCAAAAGAGCTTGTTTGAAAAAACTTCAGATGGGACAGTGTAGTGCCTTGCGTAGTGAGGAACTGCTAGCTGTGAAATTTGTGGACAGGAGGGATGTGTACATGCTGACTACTATCCATGATGAGAGTACTTCACCTGTGACTGTTTGGAGTCAGGTTGCTGAAGTGCGCAAACCTGTGTGCATTGTAGACTACAATAAGCACATAGGTGGTGTTGATAGAGTAGATCAGAGGTTGGAACCTTACACTGCTGTTCGTAAGGCGTATATTTGGTATAAGTAGTTGGCCATCCATCTCTTCAATTTAGCAACTTTTAATGCTTGTGTTGGGTTCAAGGAGTGTTCTCCTGCATCAAAGATGACTTTTGTTCAGTATCAGGAGACTGTGATAGGCAGCCTTGTTGTAGTGGAACAGGCGAGTGTTCCAAGAGTTGGAGTGGTGGAGGATGTGGCTAGATTTAAAGATCGCCACGTTCCTGATTTAATTCCTCCCACGCCCAATAAATACAATCCCTGTAAGAGATGTAGATTCTGCTTGCGAAGAGGTATGTGGAAGGAGAGAAGTATGCACTGTGCCGATTGTCCTTCTAATCCTGGGCTGTGTGTGCCCACATGTTTCAGATTGTATCACACTCAAAAAAGTTTTTGGGAGCAACCGTGAGTCTAATAGTGTACTGCCTGGTCTGTAAGGTTTTATATAGTTGTTGTTCAGTTTCACAGTTGGCATTAGAATGAAGTCTTTAGTTACTCCTGTTGTTTGTTGTATCTAGTTGCAATTGGTTTGTGTTTTCTTTCTTGTTAACATTTTTTAAATGATGGTGTGCGTGGACTGGCGCTTGGCTGGCGGTGTGCGTGGGCTGGCGGTGTGCGTAGACTGGCGCTTGGCTGGTAGTATGCGCAGGCTGGCGGTGTGTGTGGGCTGGTGCTTGGCTGGCAGTGTGTGTGAGCAGGCTCATGGCTGGCAGTGTGGGTGGGATGGTGCTTGGCTGGCAGTATGGTTGGGATGGTGCTCGGCTGGCGGTGTGTGAGACCCACCCACACAAGAGAGGCACCATTTTTATCGGGAGACTTGGGGGAACACCGGGTGGTCGGAAATTTGTGGATCCATGCAGATTCCAGAACTTTCATACACAGGAATTTAAGGAAAAAAGTAATTTTTTCCAGCTATATTGGAGGTTTCCAGGGGATTCTGGGTAGGAAAACATTGGGGGTCCACGCAAGCCATACCTCGCTGGACTCCCCATGTGTCTAATTTTCAAATATATATAGGTTTGCTAGGTTTCCCTAGGTGCCGGCAGAGCTGGGGTTCAAAATCTACAGTAGGCACTATGCAAAAAAAAAGGGTCAGTTTTCACTGTGTTTCCTGCTGGGGGCACTAGGCCTACCCACACAAGTGAGGTAACATTTTTCTCGGAAGACTTTGGGGAATGCGGGGTGGGTGGAATTTTGCAGATCCACGCAGATTCCAGAACTTTCCACCACAGAAATGTGAGGAAAATGTGTTTTTTTCCACAAGGTTTGAGGTTTGCAAGTGATTCTGGGTAACAGAACTTGGTGAACGCTAGACAAGCCATCCCATCCTGGATTCCCCTGGGTGTCTAGTTTTAAAAAATGTATAGGTTTGCTAGGTCCCCTAGGTGCCGGCAGAGCTAGAGATCAAAAACTACAGCTAGGCACTTTGCAAAAATAGGGTCAGTTTTCACGGTAAAATGAAGTGCGTCCAAGTTGAGTTTTGGGCCATTTCCTGTCGCGGGCACTAGTCCTACCTACACAAGTGAGGTACCATTTTTATTGGGAGACTTAGGGTTACACAGAATTGTAGAGCAACTGTTATTACCTATTGACTTTCGATGCATTTCTGCCTTCCAAATGAAGGACAATGTGTAAAAAAGAAGTCACTTTGAAAAATTTCCTATAATTCTGATGCTAGTATGGATACTCACAATTTTGGGAATGTGCAAATACCTACTGTTTCTAAACTCTATTTTGTGTTCCAATTTCAGAAATACATAGGTGTCTTTCATTCCTATTTTTCACTGTATATATTTTCCCAAATGAATTGCAATATACCCGGTATACAATAAAAAAACTATTGCAAGACACCGCTTAGTAATTGGCTCTGGGTTCTATATATCCCCACAACCAGAAAGGTCCAGCGGATGTAACGGTATATTGCTTTCCAACATCTGTCATAATTAGAAGTTAAAGGTGAAAACCTTGGCACAAATGGCTTTTTTTTCAACGCATTTTACATTTTTCCTATTTTCAACTATTAATTACTATAAAGAAACCTTGAAGGATGCTGAATTCAGAATTTTTTCTACTTTACTAAAATGTGTAGCTTTCCAGGAACCATTATTGCTTTCAATCCCATTTCTACCATTAACTGGAAGAAGGTTGAAAGCACAAAAAATAGCAAAAATAGGCTATGTCCCAGTAAAATGCAAAAACTGTGTAAAAAAAAGTTGGTTTTCGGACAAAAGTCTGTCAGTTGCTGAAAGCTGGGCTGGGAAAATGGTGATTTCAGCCCCACAAACCCTTTGTTGATACCATTTGCAGGGAAAAAAACAGATGCTTTCATTTGCAGCACTTTTTTCACACTTTCCCCCCAAAACACCAAAATGTAGCTGTATTTTGGCTACTTTCTGGGTCCGCTCCAGGGTAATCCACAAACCCTGGGTACCATTAGAATGCCCATGATGTTGAAAGAAAAGGACACAAATTTGGCATGGATACCTTATGTGGTCAAAAAGTTACAGGGGCCAGAGCGCAAACTGCCCCAAATAGCAAAAAAAAAAGGCTTAGCACGAGGGAGGCCTAGCATCGAAGAGGTTAACAAGCTGCTTGTAATTCAGTTTTTGTTTGTAATTGGTAAACAATAATTCGATGGGTTGTAAGGTTTATAGGGTGTGGCAGAAGGTCTTGCTAGAGCTTTACAGTGCTGTGCGGTTCTTTGTCTTGCCATCACCAAGTATGTGCTGTTTTGAGTGCAGTACTAGAGTTAGTAGTGTTCAGATGAATTGTTATCCATTTACTGACCGGTCTGGATTTTCTTGGGTTTGCGTAAGGAGTTCTGTTAATGTTTTCAGTAGGTGGGCTTATGTAGTTGTGTGGATGGTAATACTAAACTGTACTGCTTATCTGTGCTGCATCTAACTTATAAAAGCTGATCCGTCCAATATGTCACGCTAGATGTGTGTGTTTTGATCCTAGATATCCCTAACTTCTCTGTGAAGCGCATGGCTCAGATGATACCTCTTACGAGAGCTGCTATCTTAGCTTTGCTGTAGCTGAATAGGATCAGAATTACTATGCTGATCATCATGGTCCGTAAATGGTCTTTAGTATTGGTATATTAGATAAAGATATTCTCGCCAGCCAACCAACTCAAGCATTCCATTGATAAGTCACCCACAGTGATGGGATTCCACTAAATCTCTATGAGACTTTGTTTCCGCTCTGGGCAGACTTGTGAAACAATTTTGAGAGCCATCTTAGCTTTCCAGTTCATGGTAGTGCTGGGTTTCCCTCTAGCCTGACAAATAACTCATGTTATTTTTGAGTAACGCTCAAACAGCTATGGGCTGCTTCAGAGCGCTACAAGGAAATGGTATACAGAAGACAGGATCATTCCCAAGTAAGCAAGAATGCTTGAATGGGCATCAGATGCAGCCTGCCAGCGCCAAGTCCAAAATCCTGATGAAAGAGGGTAGTCTTTCACCTTTAACATAATTTCACCAAATCTGTTTTGAGAGGCAAAGGTATGGTGGCTGGAAATTTAAAGTATTTCCTATAGCAGCGACCATGTCGGAGGCAAGCATTTAATTGCTAGCCATGTAGGAGGTTTGTGCGTGGCATGTTCCCATAAGCAGCCCATATAGGTTGTCACAGAGGTATACATTGAGCATAAACGCTGATGTCATGGCTACAAAATATTTAGAAATGTTACAGCAATGGGAAGGTTGACAGCAAAAATCAAAAAGGGTCTGCGTGGAGACACACTAATTAGGAGGGTAAAGTAAGGTCCCACTAGAAGCTAGATTTAGGGGTTCATATAAAAGAACATCAGTGAGTGTTCAAGGACATGAAAATATTGGTTCGACTCAAAGTTTTATTTGGCACATTCAGGTGATGAAAAATTTGGAGGGTCATACAAGGAAGCCAAAGATCTTTGAACAAGTGAAAACATACTACTGATCACTACAGATGTTTCAGATTAAGTGGTGGTATGGGCTAGTTCCAATTAATTTGCAGCAGTCTGCCACTACGACTTTTTTCTACTACCAGTTACCGATCTACTACACAGAACATGTGTGTTAAGGTTATTCCAAAATGGACACCATATTAAAAATCAGGCTGGCACGCAGTCTGCTCTCCTAGTCCAGCAACTATTTCAATTACTCTGCCTCCTGGCAGGTCCAATCTGGTGCACAATGGCGGCCTTAGAATGGTTGCGAAGTTTAAATCAATTACATTTTTCATACCGATAAGGATTTTGGGAAATCACAGACTATAAAGATACGCGGTTTACAACTGAGGGAAATGTTTCACAGAAAGAGACCAGAGGGAGGGATAGGCTACCATTCTCTTGGGCTGCGTCAAGTGCAAATTGAACCCAAAGCGTCCCTTGTATCAATTCCTCTATAGTACAGCTTAAGATGCCTGCTATTATAACACTGGCGATCAAGCGAGCGCCACAGTGTTTACAAGAAAGTCAGAAAACAGTGGCTTATGCAAGCTAGGATGGTAATGGAAGCTGAATCTACAATTAAGCCATGGACACTACACAATGAGAGAAACACCCAGTATTACTTTATCTACAGAGGTAATGAAGACAAGGCAATAAGAACAGAGACATACTGCACACAGGCCAGGCTCCAAAGCACAAAGACTATGCAAGTCCCAACAATTAAGCATTACTTCACAGCTCGCCCAGAAACTTGCAAGGCACCTACTGCGGACCCAGGCTCCAAACAAGCACGGAAAGGGCACCGACGGGTGACTAAACGCAAACTAAGAGCATCCTGGGACCCAAAACATAGGCTCTGAAAGCCCCCGGACCAAGCACACGAGCACTGCACACCCAGGCACTAAACACACAGAGTGTACTCACTGGGCATAATGTACACAAGGCGCACACACTAGCCACGCACAGTGTCCGCTGCCAAAATTAAGCAATGGTAGTGTGAACAGAGGGGTAGTACATACAGTGCAGAACCAGGGACAATTTAGATACAGCATGTAGGTCCTTGTATTGTACAAACAGTGAAGAACCTGGGCGCAAACACAAACACTGAACACCAAAAGACTGCACACAAGGAGAATAAACGCACCAGGGACTGAGCACACAAACCCAACACCACTAGGGGAAACTCCAGAGATCAAATAATCTCCAGCTGCTCTCTTAAATTGCAACTCATCACACCAGATTCTGGCCTCAGGTGACCAATTGTTCAGATTCAACAAACATGGCCGGTGTTAACCCAGCGGTCAGAACACCTACAAGTATAACTCTATTAACTGGGAAGTCCGGCATTTCTTTAGCAGGTGCTGATCGTACCAGAAGCTACTAACCGGGCCCTCCCAAGACCAGTGTCACCTCCAGGTACTTTAAGTCAAGCAGCTAAAAATAGCCGGCCAGAACTTCACAGCATCAGGACTAGAAACTGGCCTCTGATGAATGGTTGCTCACAGCACCAGATATTAACTTATGCTGACCAGGCACTCACAGCACCAGATACTAGCCTATGCTGACCGGGCCCTCGCTACGCCAGATGCTGGCCTCGGCTGATCAGGCCCTCGGTACCCCAGATGCTGGCCTCTGGTGACCAAGCCCTCGCAGCACCAGATGCTAGCCTCTGGTGACCAGGCACTCCCAGCACCAGATGCTGGCCTCTGGTGACCAGGCCCTGGCAGCACCAGATGCTGGCCTCTGGTGACCAGGCCCTGGCAGCACCAGATGCTGGCCTCTGGTGACCAGGCACTCCCAGCACCAGATGCTGGCCTCTGGTGATCAGGCCCTGGCAGCACCAGATGCTGGCCTCTGGTGACCAGGCCCTCGCAGCACCAGATGCTGGCCTCTGGTGACCAGGCCCTGGCAGCACCAGATGCTGGCCTCTGGTGACCAGGCCCTCGCAGCACCAGATGCTGGCCTCTGGTGACCAGGCCCTCGCAGCACCAGATGCTGGCCTCTGGTGACCAGGCCCTCGCAGCACCAGATGCTGGCCTCTGGTGACCAGGCCCTCGCAGCACCAGATGCTGGCCTCTGGTGACCAGGCCCTCGCAGCACCAGATGCTGGCCTCTGGTGACCAGGCCCTCGCAGCACCAGATGCTGGCCTCTGGTGACCAGGCCCTCGCAGCACCAGATGCTGGCCTCTGGTGACCAGGCCCTCGCAGCACCAGATGCTGGCCTCTGGTGACCACGCACTCGCAGCACCAGATGCTGGCCTTTGCTGACAAGGCCCTCGCAGCACCACATGCTGGCCTCTGCTGACCAGGCCCTCGCAGCACCACATGCTGGCCTCTGCTGACCAGGCGCTTGAAGCTCATCAAACAGATGTCTGCTACTAAACAAGTAATCACAAGACCAGGGCCTGCCCTGCACTGACACGTGCTCACAGCCACCAGAAGTTGGATCCTGCTGAATGGGTACTTAGAGCACCAGCACCCACATGAATGTTGGCCGGGCGTTCACTAGTCTGGCCCCTGCTGACCAGTAGCAGGACCACATGTTGGCCGCTACTTATCAGGCATTCAAACAGCAGCAGCAGATAACAGTCGGTCAGAGGTTAACAGCCTCAACGCCACACACTGGTCTCAGATGACTAGGTGCTCACAGCATTAGCAACTGAGGAGGCAGCCAACAGAATGGCACCAAATAAGGAAAGGATTCCTGCTCAGAAACTTCGTTGGGGAAATTCTTCTTAAGATGAAAATTGTTACTTCACTCTGGAAGTAAATGTTTCGTCTGCTCTTTGTCAGTGTGGAGGCAGGATTCCCTCACCACAGAGGCGACAGGTTGCAAAAGGCAGCTGAGACAGCCAAGTGAGAGCAAGACCATGTGCAGGACGAGAGAGGTGTGCCACCTGAGGAAGAACACTGGATCTACTATTGAATTATAGAGCAAGGAATCTAATTGGTTTGCATGCTATCATAATTGCCCATCTCCAGACCAGCCGGGTCACTGGTGTCAGACTATGCCGAGATTTTTGCACCCATAGGTGGAGTCGTGCAGCTCCATAATGGCAAGGTACCGTCCAAGAAGTGACAGAGAGGAGCCGCATAAAAGCACTGCGCTGCACACGGACACCAGTAAGCACTGCGCTGCACACGGACATCAGTAAGCACTGCGCAGCACACGGACATCAGTAAGCACTGCGCAGCACACGGACATCAGTAAGCACTGCGCAGCACACGGACATGAGTTTAATCAACTCTCTCCTTCAGGACCCTCAGATGTGAAGCGTCCAAAAATACGTCAGGACACTGAGCCACATTCTAACTTGGAATCTTTATATATTAAGAGTGGTCACACCACAGAATGGGTTGGCATGAGGGCAGTGAGGAACATGTGGTTATATAGAGTTTCTACTAGAAAGAGCATTACCAAAGGGAAATAACATGCTCTTCTGATGCATAGTTCTAATTGCAGATTCCTCACGTTTATAACACATATCAGAGCAGTACCTTCCAAAGAGGTGGCTCTAGGGAGTAGATTCAGACCAAAAAGTCCTAAAGAACTGAGTGGGCAAAGTGCTCATCAAGCCAGATCTGACTGTCAAAGTATTAGTGCTTTGCAATTGCATGCACCAACTCCCACGTTGCACCCAAAGCTATTGTGGAGGCCTTGGCTCTGGTGGAGAGGGCTTGCAGGCCTTCAGGAGGTTGTTTCAAGGCCTGTGTATAGTAGATTTCTATACGGAGGACTATCTGCCTTGATAGGATCCCCTTTTGCACAGCCTTCCCTTTCTTTGCCCCTGAAAAACTCACATAATGTTGGTCATCCACGCAATGGCCTTTTGTGCAGTGTACGTACACGGTCAGAGCCTGATTAGAGCCAAGTGGATGAAGTTTCTTCTCCTCTTTCAAGGGGTCAGGTAGAGCAAAAAATGCTGGCAGTGTAATCAATTGGCCAACATGGAAGGGAATCACAACCTTTGGTAGGAAAGATAACCTGGTCCTCAGTACCAATTTACCCAGAAAGAAGGTGGTGCAGTGCAGTGATACTGAAATGCTTGAACTTCACTCAATCAACATGCTGACAGAATCGCAATGAAGAAGACTGTCTCTAGAGTCGTAAAGAAGAGCTGTGCATTGGCACAAAGGATGTGAACACAAGGAATGTTAAGAACAAGTTCAGGGCCCAATGTGGGAATAGCTTGAGGGGGACAAATGTGAGTTAAATCTTTTATGAAAGACGTGACAACTGGAGACTTAAACAATGATGCTGATCAGGTGAACACCGAAAAGCCAGACTACAACCTTTCAACGTGCCCATCACAAATCCTTGTTGGGTTAATGAAAGAACAAACAAAAATGCTTCGGAAAGTCTGGCTTGTAATGGGGTACATTTTTAGGGCCTGCACCAGGCAACAAATCTGTCCCAGCCTAGATAAGACTTTGAGGAAGGGTGTGTGGCAGCAAGGCTGACGTCAACCACATTGGTCACAAGTCAAAAGCATTCAATTGTCGCCACTCAATCCCCACACATGGAGGTGTAGGTTGTGGAGACTCAGGTGCAGGACTCTTCCTTGGTGCTCAGACATGAGGTCCTCCCAACATCAAAGCCTGATCGGGGTGAAATACTTAGTCTCAGCAGCTATGGGGACCACAATGTCCTGGCACAGTAAGGGTGAATAGGGTGACATGTATGTGACCCTGCCGCGTCGGGAATTCCAGGGCAGGAGATGTAGCGGCAAACATGTACAACAGCTCGTCATGTCATTCAAGCTGGAAGGAGTCTCTGAGTGAATGTTGTGGAGAAAAGTGAAATGAGCGAAAATGTTGACATTACACATTCTTGATAGTGCCAAATAGATCTATCCAGAGTGAAACCCACTGGTTGGAGGCACCCTCCACCACCTCAAGATGGAGATGCCATTTGTGGTCTGTCAGGAAAAAATCTGCTCAGTCTGTCTGCTTTGGCATTCAGGGTCTCTGCTAAGTGACTGGCTCACAGATAGATGTCCTCCTCTTACAGCCACCTCGAAAGGTGTAGAGCCTCCTGACAAACAATCCAGGACCCCACTGCTCCTTGTTTACTATAGTACCACAAATGGCGGCTATGTAGTCCATGAGAACCTGCCCCAGATAAATGGCAGGAAGGATTTGAGGCCCAGACAGACTACCTGAAGTTCCAGAAGACCGATATGTAGCTGGCCGTCTGCCAGACACCAGAGGCTTCTGATCTCCATATCTTCCCAGCCCAGCAGTAACACTTCTGTCACAACTGTGAGGTTTGGAAGAGAAAGGGAGAGCAGCCTGCCACAGGTCAGGATGGCATCCATTTACCATCACAGAAGATCCTGAGCAGTCTCTTGCAAGACTGGGATGAAGTCGGAGAGGCAGCCCTGATGCTGGGACCACAAAAAAATGTAGTTCCATTGCAGAGTCCGCATATGCCATCTGGAGTTCAGGAAAAGTAAGTAGGATGCACAAGGCTAGCAGATAAAGAAGACTCTGAGCTGCCCTCACCGAGACCCAGGACTGAGCACTAGATATCAGAATCATACCCTGAAGTCCAGGACATGCTGCGGAATTGGAAAGGCCCTTAATGTCACTGTGTCCAAAATAGTCTCAATGAAGAGAATCTTCTGCATGGGGTACAGGTTGGATTTCGGTTCATTGATGGAAAACTTCAAGACTATCAGGAATTTGGACATCATTTGAAGGTTGTATAAAAGGGTCAGCAACAGTCATTGTAGCGTGGGAAGATGAAATCCTGACCCCGGAGATGGTCAGCAACCACCGCCATCCGAAGAACACTAGAGGGGCTGAGGCAAGGCTTCAAATGGGAGAAGTGTGGCTCAATGGTTAGAAGAGGCAGACCATGAAGCAGAGGTCAGACCCGGGACCAGGGTTCAATTCCCCACGCGGCAGGGTCTTGAGCCCAAAATGTCCACGGACTCGATAATTCTCGCTTCGGTGCCTGCTCGAATCATGGGTTCACACTCTGCAACTCCGGGAAATAGCTTGCTTAATCTCCACCATGGCCCCCCGCGGGAAGATGCCTGGCTTTCACCTTGGGGGTGCCCAGTACGGGTTATCTCACAGGGAAAAAAACAGAATGGGTTCCCAAAGCAAGCGCTTAGAGACCGTTGGTGATAATGCGCTATATAAATATAAATTACAATTACAATTACAACAGTAAATTCAAAGTGTTCTTTGCCCACCTGAACAGTAGATAATGCCATTGGAACTGCAGGACATGTATAGGGAAATACACATCCTGCAGTTTCCAGAGTCCAGAGCTGCAAGAACATCAGTCAAAGTTAAAAACATTTACTTGTTGCTCCTCAAAAAGGCGCTCAATGGTCTGAGGCCTCCGTCTTTCTCCAGAACAAGGAAGTAGCGCAAATGGAAACCTCTTCTTCCGCACCCCTGAGGGGAAGGCATCCACTTAATGGCACCTGCTCGATGGCACCTATGGACATCAGATGAATGAATTTCTGCATCAAAAAGTCACTTGGATGACATGTGGCCTGAGTTTCAACTGATGCTGGCTTCATCATAGCCATTACTTCCTCTCAATGAAAACCTTATTGATGTCCTTGTGGTGACTGGGTCCAAGCCATGCCCTTGCTCTCCATTCAGATTACCTGTGGCTAGGCGACACAGACTAGCTCCCGCTAACTAAGTCTTCCTTATAAACATCTTACACCAGTCTGGCACCAGGTGATAATATAAACGTGAGGATTCTGTAGTTAGAATTTTCCATAAGAATGAGCTCTTTGTACCCCCAATGGGAATATTAAAGCCCATCCTGTCCCAGTCCAGGTTTCCATGTGTCTGATATGTAAACCATAGCCTTTCATCACCCAGCGTAGGTTCCCCCTGGACTCTTTTGAACTTTACCCGTTATACCCTCACTGTACGCCTAATCTGTACAGTCAACATCTTTCTGCCTTGTCACAGTCCTTTCTTCTGTATGTTAACCAATACCATGTCCTGTCTTCCACAATTTTGGTGCTCTCTGCTCATGTATGCCAGTAAAGACTATGTGCCTCCAACTTGCAACATCTTTGACTTTCTAGCCCGTAAGTTATACCTTCTTTTTGACCCGTACGAGGCTCCTTTGGCATATAACCTATACCCTTTCCGTACATATTCAGACTCCCTGTCCTCTGAACAGTCTCCTAAAACTACTTGTATCCCATCCTAGGCATGCTGTGCTTCTACCAAGTAATTTATCGCCCACACTGCATGACACAGTCTTAAAATGTGCCCTTAACTTCCATTATCCATTCTGCTTAACCAAAGGCTCCTTTTATCTGTACTCTATCTCCTTTTCAGCCAACAATGATAGCCTCATATGTACCAGTCTAAGTTGTCTGCCCATTCCACCAGTATATTCTCACCACAACATAGTCTTTCCAACCTGAAACATATTGAACAACCTGCCCATCCCTCTATGCCTCCAATCTATATCCTATACCTATGCATTTTCCATTCTCCGTATTCCCTCTTACCATACTCTGGACTTTCTGTGCTTCTTAAGTATACTCTATACATCCTATGGCGTCATTCAAAGCTCAGTATATATTTAACCTTAATCTAATCCTCCTCACAAAAAAACTCACGTTCCCAGCCTCTAACCTGCACCCTACGTGGCATCCACCATACTAAAGGCTCCCTAACTCATCTGCTTTTCTAACTACGTCCCTCGTTCACATTGTAGGCCTGGATGGGTGATCCTTTATTGTTCACCTTCTACTTCAGTCCCACGTTTGCATTTCCTTAACCTTCAGACCAAGAAATATCTCAAAAAAGAGAAAATCACTACAAATATTTTAATTGTGCTTATACTAATATAGACATAGACAGTCTTAGACGCTCTCAAAATATGAATCTGATCAGAGGTATCCAATTTGTGGACCAAATCAGGTTAACAAGGGGGAAACACGTTTGGCTACTGCGCTCCCCGTTCCATTCATATTCGTTTGATAACTTTCAATCCCATGAAAACACCAAGGTGCAATTTGCGACTGTAACCATATACAGTTCTAGACTCATCCACACCAAGTAAGCACTTATCAGCCTGCTTGACAACAGTTTCTCAGATAAATGATACAGCCTAGTAATTCCAGGCATAAGGTCTGGGAACCGCTTCCAATTCTGTCACACAAATACCTAAGTTGTCATATAACCAGACCTTTCCATGACTAACCCCTATTCCAGAGTGTTTGACAAAATATGAACAATTGCTTATATCCCATATTTGAGGTATGCCCCAATGCAGAACTGTGAGTTGCCAATAGAGGACTAGCCCCGTGGACATGACCCACTGTGCCATTGAACAGCAATTGCTTCAACCTCTGCTTTTGACTAGGACTGCTGCGACCTGGGTTTCTGCTTCCTTTGGGCACTGGGTAGGGTGTGGTCTCTTTCACTCCACTTCACATCCCCTTTCCTAAAATCACCCTACCCAATACCTCCCCCAGCATTCATCAATGAATGCACCAGCCAGACAAAGAATTGAGATTTCAGCAGTGTCTGTCGAACTTGGACAGAGTCAGCATGATCCCTCCCTATTGTTGCGTGGACCACAGTTTGAAGACAGAGTTGAAGGGCCACTCTTCAAATGAGAAAACACAGACCTGAAAAAGCCTTGTACAGGCCAATAGACAAGACTAGAGATAGGTTTGCCACTATTCACTTGTGATGGGAAGATGCTAACTGTAAAAAGCAGTGACTCAAGATTCTGTGCAGCATGTGATGTAATTGGGAAACGTAGACGTGGGGAACACGTAGCCTGGGCAAGGCTTCTTGCCGGCTCCCCGACGAAAGGCCTTTCAAAGACATGTGTAAATGTTAACTTTGAGCGAGTTGAACAGTTCAGGGGACCGAACAGAGACGCTTGTGGAACATGTGGTGTCAGTGGGAGCTTAGGGGCAGGTAGGGGTTGTAGAATCACTCTGAAGTAAATGAAGCTGTGGGCAAACACATTGCATGGTTCTTGTCACGTCTCAGCCCGTCAAGAGGCTGGGAATGTGGTTTTGAGGTTTACCCAGGCACAACTGCACCGGGCACCATCACTTCCTCCTCCGATAAACTCGCCGCACTTGTGAAAAGGCAGATATCTTCAGCGAAGACATGCCGTGTTGGTATTTTGTGACCGAGGTCACAGTGAGGGGGCGTTAAGGACACAATAATAGAAAGAGCAAACAGGGTAATAATTGCCATCATGTTAACCAGCTAAAAGCACACAGCGAAACCTCAGAAAATAATCATTGGCAGAGCTAATAGGTCTCGCCTCTGAAGCCTAACAGCGTTGACAATGGCCTTTAGCAATGCTGTGAAGCATGGCTACCGAAAAAGAAAATTATATAGCAGTCCAGGTCATTATGTAGGCGAGTGCACCACACATGCACGCACCAACAAAATGACTAGGGCATAGTTTTTTCATTTTATTTACCGATCCAGGTCAGAACAGTTAGTAAGACAAAAAACATGCACATTTTTATTGTTTTGTTTTTTAAACGGGAGGAGGGAAGAAACGTGGGGGGCAGAAACAACAAGGGTCAGTTGTAAAAGCAACATGGTGCGCTCGTGGGAGAAGCAGAGGGCATGGTGGAAGAAAATATAAGTAAATGGGCGAGAGAGAGCCATCTCCCTGTTTCCCTTCACAGCCAATGTCAAAAGGCTGGCAAGACCCAGCTAGAAACTTAATCAAAGCTAACAATGTCCTGGACATCTCCCAATCCGGATTCCGAAGCAATCACAGTACCGAGACCGCCCTACTCGTCGCCACCGGCAACATCCGTTCCTTCCTCGACCAGTGCTAAATAGCAGCCCTTATCCTCCTGGACCGCTCAGCTAAATTCAGCACGTCCTCCACCGCACCCTAGCCACCAGACTTCAGGACGCCAGCATCAACGGCAATGCCCTCAACTGGATCCGCTCCTTCCTCATCAGCAGAACTCAGCGGGTAAGACTCTCTCCCTACCTCTCGGAACCGACAGAGACCAACTGTGGAGTCCCCCAGGGATCCTCCCTCAGCCTCTACCTCTTCAACATCTCCATGGCCCCCCTCACAACCATTGTCAGGAACCACAGGCTCAACATTCTCTCATACGCCAACGACACCTAGCTGACCCTCTCCCTCACCAACGAACCCAACATCACCAGACACAACTTTCAAAAAGGAATGAAAGCCTTCGCCACCTGGTTGAAGAACAGCTGCCTGATACTCAAATCAGAAAAGACAACTGTCCTCATCCTTGGCTCCACCCCATCTGCATGAAACGATTCCTAGTTGCCCTCCACCCCCCACAAATCCCCCCACCCTGACGGACCATGCACAAAACGTCAGCATCATCCTAGACTCATCGCTCACAATGAACCACCAGATCAACCCCGTCTCCTCGACCTGCTTCAACACTCTCCGCACACTTCGAAAGACCTTCAGATGGATCCCAAGCGAATCCAGAAAAACTGTCACACACAAACTCATCAGCAGCAGATTGGACTACGGCAATTCTCTCTACGACGGAATCAACAAGAAACTGCTTTGCAAACTCCAGACTGTCCAGAACACCGCAGCCAGACTGATCCTCGACATCCCCCATCGCACTCACATCACCCAACGCCTCCACTGGCTTCCAGTCGAAAGAAGAATAACGTTCTAACTCCTTACCCACACATACAAGACCTTCCACAACAGCAGACCCGCATATCTGAACAGCTCTCTCTCCTTCCACACACCCAAAAGACAACTCCAATCAGCCCAGCTCACACTGGCCAACGTTCCACGTATCAGCAAGACTAGAACGGGAAGAAACTCCTTCTTCTCCTACCTCGCAGCCAAAGCCTGGAACACCCTACACCTCCGGCAATTTCCCACATTGCACCAGTTCAGGAATGACCTTAAGACCTGGCTTTTCTGGTGACCACCAGTAGTCAACGGAGCTGCCACCCTCCCCCAGTTCCTTGAGACCCTCACGGGTGAGTAGTTGTGCTTTACCAACCCCGATTGATTGATTGATTGAGCGCAATATGAAACACCGGGGAAGAAAATCAAATGGGTGAAAGAGCAGTATGGGTTGGGGTGAAGCACACAAGCATGAGAAAAACACCAGGTGCAGAGGGTGGAAGAGAAATACTCTAGGGAAACACCTAGAAACACATGCATTCTTGTGACGTGCTTTAAGAAAAAAGAAGTTCCCTTAAAGCGAGCAGTGGAAGGACACAAGTATGATAGCCAAGGTAAGCCACTGAATAAGAAGCAGGAAAATGAGATTGTCAGTAAAGTAACCAGTTGGTAAGCAATGGCAGGCTGCAACCCGCTATTTGTTCTTGGTAAGCCCACAAAATGTCTTTTGCAACCAGACAGCAGCGCTGTCTGGTAGGGGTGGCCTAAAAAATGAGCCACCACTAGCCACACAGACAGTAGGACTGAAGTTTCAACACACAGCCAAGCCATCCAAACAATATGCAGATCACACCTCAATAATCTATAAATCTTTCAGGAAACCTAAAAAAAAGAAATTAGTCAGGTGCAGACATTTTATGCAGCAGGACACCCTAGAAATCTTATCCAAAAACGTCCGAATTTTCACTGAAAATCCTGGAATCTTGAAAGCACTGGTATACACTTCTTCCTCTCCCTATGTTCCATCTTGTAAATCAATGCATTGTTTAACTGTACTAGGAAACCCTCTAATAAAATGAGACCCAAACTACCCCCTAAATGTGACTAGAGTAGCGCTCCCAATCGGTAAATCTCAAGAGGGAAATACTAAACGCACTCCTCATTTGAAGCCCTCACAGGGTTTCCCCTAAAACGTCCAGCAGTGACAGATAAAATGCTCCCATGTAATTGCCAAAATATGCACTATAACACCCAGTGCTGACAGTACCCCTCAAAGTCTTCCTAAAATTTCTACATTTTTTTGGCAAAAAGATTTTTATTATTTTCAACATCGCTGTGCACGTTCCAATCAACAGCATATACAGCAGTGGTACATATGTGCCCCCTTAAACTAGCTTCATGCTATCAAAATTATCTAATAAACTTCCCCTCCCAAAAATACCAGTCCCCCCTCCTACGCTCACCCTCTGTCAGTGTGCCCATCACCCATCAATCCTTGCGAGAGTCGCACGACTGCTCTTTCCATAGATAATCAAACCATTCAATGTTTTCTCGATGACCCCCCTGATCTCATCATTGTGCCTCACTAGTATCCCTAAGCCCGGAGTGTGTAGATTGGCCCCCCGTCACAGTGCAGCTTAGCGCCCCACCGCATGCCCTTCTTCCTGCTCAATCACAGCGATGCCCCCATCTGATCCGTTACACCACCTTCCTCACTCTCTCCATCTTCCGCAACCGGGAGATGGAGTCCCGTCACCAAAGCCCCCCATGCTCTGGCCGACTCCATCGCCTTATCATTAGCAGTACGCCTAGCCAGCTGCAGCAGGAGTGTCCCCTCGCTACACGCCCAACTTAAAAAATTCGCCCTCCACCTCTGATAATTAGGCCCTGCCTTCGACTTCCTTCCTAAAATTTCTATATGCACTCACAGCACTAAGAGATCGCCAAATAACTCCTAATTTTGAACCGTGCACACCCAAGAACCGAATTATCCATCAACTTCGAACCTAAAGAATACGTTACTTACCTATGGTAACGCCTCATCTGGTAGAGACAGGATCTAGCCGCAGATTCCTTAGCTTTGAATTCTCCCCAGGAACCACACTGAATCCAGTAATGTTTTACAGCAGTACCTCTCAGTGTCGGTAGAGGGCGTCGAGCGACTCCACAGTGACGTCATCCACCAGATGCAACATCGGCGGAGACCATATTAGCCCTCCCCTGACACAATTATGTCAGTTTAGTTTCAGGGCTATTTTCCGTGCCAAAATCGCAGAGCAACTTATAGAAACGGCATATGGAAACGTAAAGAGTCATCTTTATGTCAAAACAATTACTAAGTCCTAATGAAGGGCATGCCCAGAAACAAATCTTGTGGGTAAAAGGAGAAACCAGTTAACAGAATGAGGAGGATGGGAGAGTCGGTAAAGAATCTGTGGCTGGATTCTGTGTCTACCAGATAAGGTGTCACTGAAGAGAAGGAGCTTATTTATCTGATAGCGACATGTAGCCGCAGATTTCTTACCTTTGAATTAGATGCCCAAGCATAACCATCCCTGGAGGAGGGTCTGCAAACTGACCCCGCTAAAGATCCCTGTATAGGTCTATCCTGCCTATAATAAGATAGAATGACTGAGCTGTCGTAGGAATATAAGTGAGGTAAAGGGAAACGCTTCACCAGAAGGACTGTGGTAAAGCACGCAGGGAACCTAAATCATTAAGACATTGAAAAGCATGGAGAAAACGTAACCGATGGCAGAGGAATAAAGAAGTGTTGGAAGACAACACTCTATAGAAACATAAATACTTCGTAGCTCCCCTGATGGTGTCCAAACCATGGTTGAACGGGACCAAGGGCAACAGCCAATGCCACTGAGCCAGTGCTCTTTGTCGTAGAAAACAAATATGTGAGCTAAACCTGCCCTGAGAAACACAGGGAAAAAAGGAATCTCAGAACATATCCACGTTGTTGACATCGCCAGATCGGGCACTGGGTTTGCAGATGGGAACCCTGAAGGGCTGGGTACCGGAGCAAACACGGATCAAACTACGGATCCGGAGGAACCAACTCAAGCAGAGGGTGATCCCCGCCAGTGTGGATTCAGTCAAGGCTCCTTTGACCTCCTTGGGGCTGTAAAGCGCACCAAGATGGAAGTGGAGACACAAAGATGTAAAGTAGGGAGGAATAGTACTCCTGCATCTGGTCGAGAATCAGCCCAGCTCAAGGGAGGGAAGGGAGGCGCGGGGTATAATATTGCACAGACTCATCAACTAGAGGCCGGAAAGGGGTGTCAGAGATGCGGCGAAGTAGGTGAATGCCACAACTTTGACCATTTGAGTGTCAACTTACCTTTGGACGTCGAAGTCAAAGGACTCCTGTGGGAATTGTAGGAGTGTAGGATCTGATTACTAAGGTTACCCCCACTTTTTGCTGGTGTTTCACTGTTTTTTTACTTTAGTCTGGCTGGGACCCTGCTATTCAGGACCCCAGCCTAGCTGCTTCCTCTCTAAATTGATGGCAGGTACTATAGGTACACCTCAGTGTGGTTACTGGGGTACCCTTGTGAGTCCCTAGTATATGGTACACAATGTACTAAGGGCAGAGGTACCCCATAGGCCTACCAGGTGCTGAAGCATGTATTATGCCACCCTTGCAAAGCCTTTCAAAATGACACCACAGGACTACTACTGCAGCCTGGGTAAGGTGGTGCATGCAGCCCTTACTGAGATATAGGTTACCTATATCTACCTTAAATCACTGCATATAGAAACCTATCAGTCACCCCTATGGCAGGCCTTATCAATCCTGAAGGCAGGGTGCTTGGTTTCGTGTGAGAGGATGCCCATGCATGAGCAGGACCCCTCTGCAACCTTCGGAATCTATTCTCTGGGGATGTTCTGTGAAGCAGCCAGACCATATACTCTTAAGTGCATTATAACCTTGCGGTAAATGCTAACTTTGGAATGACTGCACAGAAACATGTTGTGTTTGGTGTCGAACACTTTGGAATCCCCAGCAAAGCTGGGTCCCGTGAGTGACGTGGAACCGGAACTCCTGCACACCGTGCATATTTACTAGTGCATTGACTTCTCGACATCACTTGAAGTTGTGCTCTGGGTTATTTGTAGCCCAAGCCCCAAGCACCATCTGCACCGAAGATTGTGGGCCTACACTCCACGAGTGTTCCGTGAGCCCACTTCTTGCATTTCCGCTCGTGGCACCTTCATGATCCCTAGTCTGTCGACTGGTGGGTCCCTAAGAAGGCAACTCTGGTTTTCCTTGGGCTTCCCTGGTTACTCCAGACGTGCCCTGACTCCCCACCGCGTGGTGAGTCCCTCGGACCTTGCTGGTCCACAACGAAGCATTTCTTTACTCCCTGCGTGGGTTGCTGTTGCTAAGGCTTGTTGGGTCTAATCTGGGCACAGACACCGCAGCACTAGAAATCCTTCGTGGGACAGCTCGATTCCAGATCCTGGTCGTCGTCAACGCCTCCTGGTCCTCGTGGCTGAAGAGTCAAGCTTCACCTTCACCTGAAATCACCCGACATCGGTGGGCATACGTCTATCGTGCTCCTGGTCACTGGCTAGTGACCCAGACTCTGTCCCCTCTGCTTTCAGGTTCTTCTCATCTTTGATCCAAGCTTGGATCCACCCGGACTCTTTCCTCTTCGACGGCAGCAGCACTTTGAAGCAGATCTCCATTGGAAACGAAGACGATTCCCGACACCAAAATACACCTATGCACCTGGCTTCCCTGGGTGAGGTAACTTGAGTACTCCTGTGCTCCCCCGGGTGTTGGCCCTAGAACCCCTTAAGTCTAAAGGGGTTTGCTCAAAGTCCTCTCCTAAGTGTCCTTTATCTTTAAATTTTCAACGGCAACGTTCCCCATAGAAGCTAACGGCGTCCCGCGGCTGTGTTCACACACTGCACGCGTCCTCTGTGGGTCCCCTGTGTCACTACCTTGGGTGGTTCCTGGTGGGCCCAGCAATTCTACAGGCTCTTGTGTCTAGTCAAGTCATGGTTCTTATACCACTTTCTTAATATATGGTTTGGTACGCCCCTAGGGCTCAACATATATTGTGCTAATTTACTGTGTGCTATTAAGTTTTCTGTATGTACTTTTGCCTCTAGCCTCATGAAGAGACTAGTGGGATGTGTTTAGAATAAATAAATATATTTTATATTTATACCTGGTGTACAATTCCCCAAAAAGCCTAAAGATCTGCTGCATGTAGTGCAAGCACTAAAAGACTAAAGATCCATCAACCATCCCCTATTTTATAAGTCACAAGGGGTACAGTTCAGGTTCTTAGTCAGCTCTCACAATGTAAATCAGTGTCTTGCCTCAATGTTTGACAATAATGAACATTCATGGTCCCCAAACTACATGAATAATATGAGCTGTTTGGGGGGGGTCAATATTTGTGAAACCAACAGTTAAGGTACCTTCTGCAGCCAAATGTGGAGGCTCCGATGGAGGCCCCAGCCAATTCACCTCAAGAATATAGGGCTCTGGGGGCTCCCCTAACCAGCCACGCAGTGTCCAGACTCTACTTGACCCTCCTACAGAACAGCCTACCTTCACTGGTGCACCTCCGGGAAAAATGGGAAAGGGACCTGGGGAGACTGGAAGACGATGAATGGGGAGAAGGGGAGCCCTGTAGGTACCCCTAGGAGGCAGCTATACCAGCTGGATTTCAACTCATTCAGCTGAAAATCTTTCTCACAAGATCGAGACAGCCATGTATGGGGAGGGTTGACTCAGACCTGTGCAGGAGGGCATGCAGGCAGAAGGGTACACCACTAAATACCATCTGGAGTTGCCCCAAGATTCCGATGTACTGGGAGAAAATAGGGAGAAGACTATCAACAGTCTCAGGATGCACAACAGAGCAGACCCCGCATGATAGCCACGGGAATCTGGGGTAAGCAGACCCTGGACCAGTACTCCCTCCTTTTTTTTAAGGTCTCGCGTGGCATGCGCAGTTGAGCTCGCGAGATATGTTTTAAGGAGAACTTCACTAGCAAGGGTTAAGCCCTGCCCCTCTTCTCCACTGGCTGGCCTCCTAAACGGTGGTAGCCATTGGAGAAAAGGTCATAGTGACGTTCTCCTTTCTCTTTTAGCCCCATCCTTTTCAGATTGGGTTCCTTGACTTACTGCTGAAGTAAAAGGTTCCTTATCGTCTTTATGGGTCCAGATGGCCTCATAAAGATGAAGATAAGGAACCTTTTTCGCCAGCAAGAAGTCGGGGCGCCCAGTTTGAAAGGGAAGGGGCTAAAAGATTAAAGGCAGCGCTTTCCCTCTCTCCGCAGTCCTCTTTCCTCTCCCCCCCCAGTCTTCTCGCCTGCCCCCTCCCCCTTCCCTCAGTGCACAGTCCAGTTTGCCCTTTCCTGTGGGTGCTGACTACTCACACACAGCGCTGACTCTCTTGTCTTTCTGCACCTAGATGTGTCCTTATCTCTGCCCCTTCGCATCAAACACAGCCGGTGTGTTTCCTTTGGGCCTGTTTCTGCGCGGTTTTACATACGTACACTGTGTTCCGAACCAGGTCGGTCTCACTGTCAAATGTTAACAGAAACGCACAAGGCCTCCCCTGGGACAAGGCACGCCTCATTAATTCCAAAACTGTGATCCATCACCCGGTGCAGGGCAGGCGCATTGACCACCAGAACCCCGTTACCATATACTTATTTTATTTTGGAAAATCGAAACACAAAAATGTTAATGCAGTGTTTCAAACCGAGTATGTAACTGATGAAACACCCGGGGCCTCCCCAAGGGAACCGTGAAGCATGTGGACATCACGGGACGCAGGCGGGAGCTCAGCGCACACGAGCCCTACAACCCTACGCTCCTTTACCTTTGAAAAATCGGAAATAACAATTAATTTCAAATCACATGATTCCCCCAGCGTGGACTTCACTGTAAACTGTGGAAAGAAACATGAGGCCTCCCAAAGGACCCTCACACCCCTTCACCCTAACACCCCCTCACCCTAATACCCCCTCACACACTCTCACCCTCACACACTCACCCTCACACACTCTCACCCTCACACACCCTCACACCCCCTCACCCCCTCACCCTCGCATCCCCTCACCCTCACATCCCCTCACCCCCACCCCCCCTCATCCCCCCTCACCCCCTCACACTCTCTCACCCTCACACACCCTTGCCTCTCACCCTCACACCCCCCTCACCCTCACCCACTCTCTCCCACCCTCACACACCCTCTCACCCTCACTCACCCTCGCACACCTTCACCCTCACCCCCCTCACCCACACCCCGCTCAAACCCTCACAACCCTCTCACCCCATCACCCTCACTCACCATTACCCTCACACACCCTCACCCACCCTCTCACCCTCACAGCCCCTCACCCTCCCACACCCCCTCACCCTCACACCCCCTCAACCTCACACCCCCTCAACCTCACACCCTCACACCCCCTCACCCTCCCTCCCCCTCACCCTCACACCCCTTCACCCTCACCCACCCACCCTCACACACCCTCTCACCCTCACACACCCTCTCACCCTCACACCCTCACACACCCTCTCACCCTCACACACCCTCTCACCCTCACACACCCTCTTACCCCCTCTCACCCCCTCACTCACCCTCACCCACCCTCACCCACTCACCCTCACCCTCACGGACATGGCTTGCCTGGGGTGACGACTCCCCTTGTAAACTCCTGGCTCGTGAGGGGAGAGTTGGGCTCTCAAAACAGTTTTACCGCTCTCTGAAAATGCTGCGTATTTCACTTGGAGAGTGGGGGTGTGTTTCGTTCTCACAGTCTCTGAAGTCGCATCTAGGCGCTGCGGATGGTCCGTTCTGCAGGGCTGAAGGGGGCGCTGTATAGCGTGCCTTCACTGTTCGCTGTACCGCCTTCTCGAGGATTATCTCTCTCCATCCAGACATATGTCCCAGATAGCACCCCCTCCCGTTGTCAGACGCTGATTGATCCAAAGTCTGCTGGTCCTAATTTACACCTTTGCCTTCACATGTACTGACTAATTTGTGCCCCCTCTCACTGCTAAAGGGAGTACAGCCCCCTCTTACCCTGCAGTGGACGCCTCTCGCCAGTGACCCGGTCACGCCCACTTCCTAATCTCCCACAATGCTTTCTCCCACTGAAGCATGTGCTCTTCCTTTGACACCCCACCCCCACTCTCATATGTTCCACGTCTTCACCCCTCCCCCCAAAACAGCAACGGGATCGCTATTCACAGAGTCGCAAATATGCAAAAGGTGGTCGACACCTTGTCCCCTCCAAGGTGACCCTGTGGGGTCTCAGCCCCAGACTTATAAAGGGCTCGGGGTCTCCTTCAGTGTAGGGACCACAATACTCCAGGAGGGTAGCGGAGGATGCCAGGATACCCAGAGAATGTAACCAGTGATGCTCCCTACCAAGGGGGTGTAACCTTAGACGTCTGTCCTCAGGGGAGACAGTGCCAAGAGGCCTGTCTGTGAAGGGAATGTAAGTAGCACCTGCCTACAAAGGGAATGTAAGCCTAGATGGCTGCCTGCCAAAGCATTGTTGCTGTAGACGCCTGGATGCCCTGAAAGTACAGTTCCAGATGTCTTAATACAAGGGAATGACTATGGAATGTAACCATACATGTGTACACACTGGAATTACTAGATGGTGTAACCTCCACAGCCAGGAAACGTAGGTGTGTAAATGTCCCTGTTGTATGTAGCTGTATATATCCCGTTACGCTTGCAGTGTAACTAGCAATGTCAAAGGTTACAAGGAAGCATAACCACCTAATTCTAGATTCTTTCCGATTGTGGAAATGTCATTAAAGACTGTTACACACCCAGGGAATGTAATTGCAGATGCCTCTTAAGCAGCTATTGTACATTTCTGGCGACCCATGGGGTATTAGCGCAGGTGTTTGGGAATGTGCAGTGCTGCTGTGTTAATCAGTAGATGTGCAGAGGCGGGCCAGCTGTGGGAACGAGGTTAGACAACTCGGGCAATGAGTAGGTGATCGGCCTAAACTGGGGAATGACTGCCCGAATATCACTGATCATTGATTCAGAGAGCAGAACATGCTGCCGAGAGGAGGGAGGGGGCAGGAGGAAGGACGGGGCAGGCAGCCATGAAAAGGGAATACTGTGTAACCTGGTTCCTATGCTTCGAGCCTTTGCTGGCTCTTGGAATTATGCTCTGGGGCTCTGTGTATGTGTTTGGCTCTGTGTATGTGTGTGTGGCTCTGTGTATGTGTGTGTGTGGCGCTCTCTGTGTGTGGCGCTGTGTGTGTGTGTGTGTGTGGATGGCGCTCTGTGTGTGTGTGTGGCTGTGTGTGTGGCTGTGTGTGTGTGTGGCTGTGGCTCTGTGTGTGTGTGTGCGTGTGAATCTGTGTGTGGCTCTGTGTGTGTGGGTACAAATGCAATAGGTCTCGCATTTGCGAGAGATTAAGCTATTGTCATTGTAAATGACAATGCCATTTATTTATCTGTTTTCAAAACCAACACATAAATAACAATTTTGTCATTTACAATGGCAATAGCTCTAACTTTTGCAAAGGCGAGACCATTGCATTGTAAATGCTTGTTTAACATTGAACTGATTGTGGCGAAACAGGACGTGATCAAATTGTGGGGACGAGGAACGACTCTAATGCAGCGGGCCTGGGAATCCAATGTGGACTGGTGTATGTGATTTGAAAAACTTGTATGTCGACTCCAGGAAAGGGAGTGGACCTGGAGTGAACCTTGGACACGGAGCGGGACTTTTAGCAGTCCCGGCTTTGGGTTTTCTTATGCTTGGCGGCAAAGGTTTGCCTCGCGTTCCGTTATGGCCTGAGGATTAATTGACGTTCAGTCTCTGCAGATCTTGGAGTCATGGCTCGACCTCGGACATCACAGGCATACCTGGAGGAGGTCCGTCACAGACATCTGTTTGTGACAGTGCCCACAGGATTTAAAACCGGACATTTTAGGGCCGGACATCCCTTGCACACCGAGGAATATCAGGGGGAATCAATGTAAAAGTGTTTCAGAGTGACGAGAGGAAACTCTGGACACATGGCTGGTAATGTGACAAGAAAGGAACTGTCGTTTGTACGCTGGAGTGGCACCTTTATGTGCCCCGCACTTCTCTTCCAGTGCAAAATGACGTCAGTGCTGAACTGCACAGCGCCACATACCAGCGAGCCGAGGTACTACAAAAACTTTTCAGTTTCAGTTGGACATCTGGGGAATAATCAAAAGGTGCAGAACCTGCAGCTTGAAGTTTCTATCAGAAAGAACTCATTACTAAGCACTGACGAGCAAAGCCTTTAGGAGAAAATTCTGTACAGAGCCAGATAAGAGGTTCAACCTCCAGGAAAGGGCCCATATACCTTCATGTGAGAGGTGCAGCAACACCAGGATGGGACCTATACACAGCATGCGAGGGTGCAATCAGAATCTAGGAGAAAAGTCTGTACAAAACCCTGAGTAGAGGAACTGAGCAAGATGGTGATAGCAGTGGTTGAGCATTTTAGTGTCCAAAGGAAAATTATTTCACACAAACAGTTGAAAGCCATGATTTATGAAACAATGGGTCTTTAAATTAATATCACTGTGAAAAATATATATATTTTACTGTTTTTACTTTTGAAAGCATCCATTACTATTCTGATCAGGCAAATAAAGTGCAAATGTATATGACAGGATGGTCATGCGTTAATACGGGAATGTAAATCTCTCTGCAATAATGATACAAATGATAAAAGCTTGGAAAAATGAGTGGAATAACATGGATGATTTAAAGTCCCCACTACTCTTAAAGGCAAACAGATACTGAAGAAGTTTATGTTTGTTTGTTCCAAACCTCCTTTCCCATGGGGTTACTCGCTTAACACACTATGGTAAATTCGGATGGCAATTGGATAATTTTGATGGACTATGCTGCCTCTGCGATCTACCAGAAAGAAGACTGCATTCAAGGCATCCCCGACAGCCAGACCTCAACTGGAGCCCAGAGTGTTCTAATCTCCACCTCCCTCAGATGACAAGTCAACCCAGCAGTGATGCGTCCATCACTACAATTAGCTCCGGATGGGAACTGGGGAGCGATTCGCAGCAGGACAAACTAAGGTCAGGCAGGCAGCCAGCCACCAAAGCAAATTTTGAGCCACTTTCTCCAAGATCTAGATGGTGATTGAAAGGCGGCCTTGATTCTGAGACTTCACGTTCCACTGGAGGGCTCATATGTGCCACCTGCTGTGGTTGACAAAGATGTTGCACCAGTAAGAGGCCAAGAAGTCTCACAGCCACTCTCACCAATGTGATAAGGTCAGCCATCCTAAGGAGGTGGTCCATGACTGACTGAAGTAAGCCAGACATAAAGGTACAGGACTGACTGAGTGAGCCAGCCATAAAGGTACTGGTATACAGAAACTCCCAACCTCCGAAGATGAGTAATAGCCACTGCCATCACATTCATGAACACCTGAAGGGTGCTAGTGAGGCTGAAGGAGAGTACAGCAAAATTAAATTTCTCCTAGCCACCTTGAACTGTAGTTAACACCTGTGGGATTGCCGGAAAGGTAAGCGAAAATACACATCCTGCAAGCCCAAGGACACCCTCCAACTGTCACCCGGGTCCAGAGAGGATTGGATTTGGGCCAATGTGAGCATCTTGAATCTATCCTTCAGTAGGCCTGAGGCCCCATGCTTTCGTGCGACAGGGAAATCCATGAAAACATTGGTGAAGGCAATGGAATGGAAGCGAGAACTTAGATGTTGCTGGCTGTGGCTGCAGAATTTCTGTCATAACATGCGTTTTAATCTCAATAAGGGAAGCTGTAACCCTAGCACATTGGATGCCCCCGAACACCACTGCCTGCGAATGAGGCATACTCTTCTGTTGGTGGCACATGTGGTGAGTTACGATTTATGTTAGGATAAGTGTCAATCTCACTGGAGATCTGTAGATCAAGGTTTAAGGCATCATCAGTGTAATAAAGGGGGAGCAACCCACACCCCTCACCGTCATCATCAACATCCTTCGGTGCAACCTGCTGTGGCACAGGGTCAGAAATAGAACTAAACAGATAATAAAGCCTCTGCTGGCAGCTGTGATGCAGTAGCGGCAGATTGTTAGAGTGAGGATGCATCACAACTGGGTGCGCTTTTATAATCTCGCTGCACAACATTGGTTAAGCTTCAGCCAATGTTTGGGGTCTGACATTTGTGTCAGCCTCAGATCACCCTCCAACTCTTGCACAAGGGTCAGTGTTGTAGGAACCAGTGTGGATCGTGGTGCTGGAGTAGACGTCTGTACCAGAGTAAGTACAGGCCCAGTAACCAGTCTGCAGGGGTCAGACGGCACCGGGGAGGGACCCACCGCAGTTACCCAAATGAAGGGAGGCCCATGCGATTCCATGGGGCCAGGTGGCACACCAGACAGCGCTGGAAGCACACTGTATATTTGCATGACAGGCTCTTGAAGGCCTCGATCTGTTGTGGGATAAAAGACAGCTCAGGAAACTCGGAGTGCAGCTTGCATCTTGATGCCCTCCTTGGAGTCGGGATGTGTTCGAGTCCCACTTATGTGAACAGTGGAAGGAACCAGCGACTTAGTGTGACAGCAAGATCTAAGTGAAGGCCATGACATCTTTTTGTGCTTGGCAAAATACAGCTTCACCTCCCCGCCTCAAACCGCCTTCAAGTGCATTCGGGCGCACTTATCTAACGACACACGAATTGTGTTCCTAGCCCAGGCACCAAAGATGCATCCCGTGCTGATCACTCACAGACGTCTGCTTCCCGAAGTAGCAGCATGGCTTGAATCGTGTCGATTTCAGTGGGGACATAATTCTCTAGCACAGTGAAAAGTTGGGAGTCTGCAGGAAATGCAGTAAATTTGTAGTACAAAAATGGACATGGGTCAGAAGGCCTGAAAAGAAAGGCACTGACGTCAGAGTGCAGGGGTGGAGCTTATATGCAGCGACACTGTCACTTCCACAGTGGTATGGAGCAAACATAGCAGTGCTACGAAAAATCTTCCGATCCAAATTGGCACCTGAGGAATCTTTTAAGGTGAGGAATCTGCTGTTAGACGTATTCATCCAAACACATTTTTTCTTGCTATTAAGCTGTGGTTGTGTGACCCCAACTGAGAATACAATGAAATCTATCCTCTTGTGCAATATTTACAGCGTGATTATTTTCCGTCAAACGTGGGTAGAATTAAGGGATCTAGTGACTAGGGGTCTCTAAATAAGCATGTTTAATAATAGAAGACTTTAATGCTAAAATGTCATTAGCTAAAATGTAAATTGATGGAAGAAGTAAATTGGCTGAATGCTTGGGGGATTCGTGAACCAGAATTGAGTAATGTTACAGCAGACAGAAGGGAGTAAAACCTCCCGAGTGAAAGCCTAGGGCAGGGATATATAATAGTAAATGGAAGAACACAAAGTGGTACCTTATCTGCACATACCACTACACCTTTAGAGGTGGGTCGGTTATTGATGACAGTTTATTTCTAGTAGCCTTTAGTCTGTGCGGAGTGATATTTTGGTAGGCCGTAAAAATGTAGGTGATCATTGCTTATTGATAATATTTTGCATGTAAAATGTACAATTTTTCAATCACAAACCTTTGTTGATGGATAATTGTGGTTTCTAAAAAGAATTCTAAAACATTTTGGATACCACATGTAATTAAAAATGTACATCTTGGCCCTATCTTTCAAATCTACTTCGATTCTTCATTAAAAAATGCAATTTGTGAGAACTATGAAAGATTGATCGTGTATAACGTTTATTCCAGAGAGGTTGGACCCCAGTCCATGACAAAATATGTTCCGATGAAAAGAGAGCCACTAGACCAATGTTAAATAATTAATATATTAGCAATATCTAAACTTAGACAAGAAGAAAAAAATTAGACTGTAGCAGCTTCGAAGATATTTGCACAGACTGAGATGTTTTTTGACAAAGATCCAAGAGGCTGAAGTCTGGTCTTTTAATCGAGAAAGACAACCGTGTTCTGGCAAAGGGTGGCGAAGCTCACTGGTTATCAAATGTTAAAATTTGGAGCCCTCATCTCGGAGAATACTTGAGTGTACTTTTTATCTTTTTTGTACTCCTCATATGGAGTCCCGGAGGTCAAAGAGAAGAATTTGAACCAAGTCTCCACCAAAGGAATTTGTCCACCATCAGTCCTTAAAAAAATAGAAAATGTATAAAAAGTATTAAATAAACGCTAGCACAGGGTCAAGATGGTTTACCCTGTCCTTCATGGGAACAGTCCAGCCCGAACTGCCAAGCCAGGTCCTCCCTAGACCGGAAACAAGCATCCTAGGACTGGTTTTGGGGTTTCACCACTCATCAGCCAGGACAGCTTGAATCCAGTGGCACAGTGAGTTCGGGAAAACACACAAGATGATGGACGGAATGTTGCACAATGGCAAAACATTCACCCCCAGTCACAGATCTGGGTTTAATCCATCGTTATTTTGCTCACCAAGCCACCCCAGTTCAGACATGGCCATATACAAATCAGTCTTGACCCTGTGCCTCATGGGAACAGTCCAGCCCGAACTGCCAAGCCATGTCTTCTCTGGACCAGAATCAAGCATCCTAGGACCGGTTTTTGGCTATCAGCCGTCTTCAGTCAGAATATCTGTGAGTCCGGGACCCACGTCTGGGCATACTCGGCGCACTTAGGGCGAGGAAGCAAAAGACACTCAACTGATGGACGGAATGCAGAACAAATTGGGAGGGCATGCCCAGACGTGGGTCCTGTGCGCTCCATGCCACTGGAGTCAAGCTATCCTGGGTGATATGGGGTGAAACCCTGAAACCGGTCCTAGGATGCTTGTTTCCAGTACAGGGAGGACCTGGCCTGGCAGGTCCAGCTGGACTATATCGATGAGGCACAGGATTAAGACTGATTTGCATATGGTTGGGTTCAAACTGGAATGGCATGGGGAGCAAAAAAACTATAGATTTAGGCCCAGATCTCTGTACTGGGGTGAATGTATGACATTGTTCTGCATTCTGTCTATCAATTGTTCTTTTTGCATGTTTAAATCTTGGGCAGATAGCCAGTATCGTCACAGTGTGTGCAGCATTGGTAAGATGGACAAATAAAATGGCCAATGACCTTCTCAACTCGCTGCCTTGGTTAATGGAGGAGGAGCTATGGGATGATGAGCAGGACTATTAAAACTACTTCTGCGTTGCACGTAAAAATTTTTTTTAATAATCTTCGGTGAAAATTGACCATCTCTGCTAAAAAAACACTCATACTGTCTGCATTAAAAGAAGCGCATCATCTTGAAAGAGTTAAGATGGTGCATCCGTACATGCTTTTACTTAATGATCAACATCTTCACAAATTTGTTTTTAATTTAAGAACAAGCGGTCAACATCTGAAAATAAATTTGACCAAATGGTATCCCAACAAGGTTTCAAAACGCCCTGTCCGCTGGGTCCTTAGCTGCACAAGACTTACATCACGTTACGTTGAGCACTAACTACTTATAGACACCGTTTTTTACGTAGATTGTTTATCACTAATAAGATGATGAATCCCCAACAAACACTGGTTTTATAATAAATTAAAAAATGCGAACACATATATGGAGAATATGTTTTAAAAAAGCTTTTAGTATTATAATGTTGTAATTAATGTTTTATTACATTGAAAGGGTTCGTATGCTTTACATTATTTCGACTTACAACGGGAGCAAAATTACATTGCTGGTCAGCGAAGTGAAAAAATGAACGGGTGAACAGCGCCATCTTGTGGAAATTTGAGAAATAGTCCTGTCTTTTCCCGTGTCGGGGTGAATGAATGAAACAGAAACGATTTTAAGAGATAACTTTTGTTCCAAGACACACAGAAAACAATCCGTCAGGAGAAAGGAAATTCGAGTTCTCGCACACCATGGTGATATATAAGTGCATAAGGATCGGATAATCTTTCTTGGCATTCAGGAAACACCGAGGAGCTGCGATCAGGACCAAGACTTTAAGTATCTCTCTGCAGGTATAAGGCCCACACTTTAAAATGGCATAGGAGAGTTGTCGTGTTTCATTTAATTTCTGCGATTCATCGATATTAATGCGACTTCTTACCTAAATATACACAGCCTAAAACTGCCTGCCTTTTAGGTGTTTGATACACCACAGGCATTGTTCTAAAAGGCAACAGACCATTTTACAGAGAACGCTTCGGTGCTACCTGGAGACTCTGGAGTAGGAGGTATTCACAGAATAATATAGTTGATGTGGCCTGGTACAGACCGGGTAACCAGGATGAACTGAAATATAGACAGCACTAAGTGGCGCACAGATCACATACTTACCAGCTGAGGCTAAGGAGGGTCAACACCACCTTTTGTTTTTTCGAGAGCCAAGGCATGCTTCCGAACCCAAGTGTAATATTAAGTCACTAGACTATGCCTCTGCCAGATGCGTTTACTCACACGTAGTATTCTCCAGCCCCAGACCCCTAACTTTAAGACATTCGACACCTGAAATTGGATACCTCGAGCCACTCGGTTCCCTTTACATCAGTCAATATCCAATTAGGGAGCATTAAAAAACAAGGACTTTAAAATAAATAAAAGTGAATCAGGCAGACGAATAAAGAGTCACGAACTTTCCATATTCTGTGTTTAACTTTCAAAAGCCAGGATCTTCGACTGCTGGAGGGATAAATTCCCCCACTCAATAGGTGTACTAGTACTGGGAAGGGAACCCTGTAACGTTTGCTTAAATAAAGTTCAGTGTTTTCCATGAAGAAAAGGGGACATAGTAAAACTGCTTTTTAAACTATTTAAAAACTTGAACTGCTTTCAATAATTCGCAGATTGAGAATCGTGTCCTACTCCTAACTAAGGAAACTATGAAACAGAGGAAGTTACTCAAAGTTGTTTAAGGATATCAGAATCATTTCGGACCTTACTTTATTAATATGGTAAACCAGATCTATAAAAATCCAAGATCAAAGGTCCTAATTAATGGTAGCTTAACAGAAAATATAAAGATAACCAGAGGAACGAGACAGGGATGTTCACTCTCCCCTTTACTATTTAATTTATATATCGAACCGCTGGCAAATAAGCTAAGAAACAACAATAATATCATTCCATTCAAATATGGTTCATGGGAGAAAAAAATCGCTCTTTACGCGGATGACCTAATGATTTTTACTGAGGATTATCCAAAAGCCAAGGCAAGTATCGAGAAAACCTTAAAGGCATTCGGGAAAATATCAGGATACCTGGTAAATCAAACCAAGACAGAAGTCATGACATGGAACACGACCTTTCAAAGCAATTTTATAAAAAGCGAAATAAGGTATTTAGGAATTTTAATAAATCATGATATAGCGAAGATTGCAAATAGAAACCTAAACAAAGTTGCCGGAGAGGTAAGGAAACTGCTTGAGACATGGACCTCTCTACCGTTGAGCTTGATTGGGAGATCGAATATAATCAAGATGACCGTCCTGCCAAAGTTTACTTTCCTATTCAACGCAATACCAATGGAATTTGGAAAGACAGAATTAGTTCGAGCACAAAGAAACATAACAAGCTTCATATGGGCAGCAAAAGGATCAAGAATTGCATGGAAAAAGATCAGGAGGAGCAAGAAAGATGGTGGATTGGCCAGCCCAGACCTGGTGGAATATTGTAGAGCTTTCCAATTCAAAAATATCAAAGTATTACTAAAAAACCACAAACACTACCCTGACTATTTTAAAGCAATCACAAAATCAGAGGATCATGTGTTGTTTAAGTTTGGACACCCCAAATACTTTAAAAAAATAAAGCTTAAGATATTAAGGGATTCAGCAAAGATGTGGACACAAATCAGAGGCATTTTAAAAATACCGTACTATAGCAAGTGGGCTCCAATCTGGGAATCTCCTGGAACCCCAGAATGCTTAAAAGATGCTCTTGCATTGGCACTGAAAAAAGTCAACATCAAATATTGGGGACAAATACTAAATGGTTCAAACCTAAAAACATGGTTAGAACTGCAAGAAATGACAAATAATACTATATCCAGATTCAAATACTATCAAATGTTAAGCTGGTCTAGAACTTTGCCCAGTATAAACGGCAATGAAAAATTGGAAGATGACATGATCAAATCAACGCGACAACCAAAAGAAGTGGCAAAGTGGTACTGGGCTCTGATTATGGCCAACAACATTAACGTTAACATGGAAACCCAAATATGGGGGAAAGACTTTGCAATAACGGATTTGGATTTAATTTGGGAAAAATCAGTGGACAAATGCTGGTCCAACTTGAAATCCGCGGCTCTGAAGAGAAATCATTTATATACAATTCATAGGGCGTATTGGACACCAAAAAAACTCTCCAAATTTAAAAATGCTGGAGTAAAGAAATGCCCCAAATGTGGAGAGGAAAAATCAGACGACATCCACATGTTTAAAAACTGCCCTCAATTGAAAGAGTTTTGGGATCAAGTCGGTAAGACCCTGTGCACTATCCTGTCCAAACAACTAACTGTGAGTATTACTCTTGTTCTTTTTGGGATATTAGACTCAGGTAATGAAGGGGGGCTTACCAAGGAGCAGGAGAATCTCCACTTTGTGTTAATAGTTCTTGCTAGGAGAGAGATTTGTATCAAGTGGATAGGATTCGCCTGTCCGACTCATGCAGAATGGATGAACTCGGCAATAAGAATCAATAAACTGGATAAGTTAAGCAATGTAAGCAAAAGATTTAAGTTCTGGGATAGTTTTGAAACCTTCTTAAACCCCAAATAAGTACCACACTTAAGTCCTATGATTAAAGCGATACATTTTCTGGTGGACAAGTATGGTACTTGCCGAGTAGTCAAGTTGGCTAGCTCCCCTCGATCCGATCCAAGCCAGAAGCATTGTTATGTAATGAGTAAAGGAAACTCCTCAAACTAACAAGAGGTCAAAACTCCCCAGCCAAGAGAGATCAAGGGGCAGTGTCGGAATAGATCAAAGAGGCAGACACCTGATACTCCGTAAGCATACAGTAATCGCAAGATGAGGACTAAAAAAAAAAAAAAAAAGGATATCAGAATCATGTCTGTCATGCAAATCTGTCTCAGCCAGAAACGCGGCTTTCTGGAGAGCCCGGTGAACATTTCAGTATGTTTAACAGACATGGGGATACCCCATGGTTTTCCAGCGTGCACCGTGATTTTATCAAAGACTGTTTGCAGGTTTACAAAATAGAATGACATTTGTAGGTCTGGCTTGACAGCACAGCTGTCACCAAACCTTATTATATCAATCTAGAAAGCTTTCCGGAAGGAGTACTACAGATATAGGATTTGGCTTTACCTACTATGTGCGCACACCACTCGACTTGCCTTAATCACCTTTACTACGTTCATAATGCTCTCAACGGTACTCAATTTTGGCCTCATACATACACAATAGGCTTTTTACTAAACTGTCATTTGAGCGGTTTTAAACGCCTGACACCACCAAGCTAATAGCTCTTCTGAAAATTAGGATTCTCTTGCCTGAGGCACTTGTAATTTGTCACAATGAACAGTCAGATCATGAATAGCTCGAAATGTGTTAATGGACTAGAAGAGCTACATGGAAGCTTGAGGCTAACAGGCCTAGAAACTTTGACACCACCATGTCAATTTCAGAGGTCAATGTGTGAAAAAGTCAGTGTCTGCTCAGTACCTCCACTTTCTCTGAGGAAAGGCCAACCTCGGAGAAGTGATGAACAAATCCTCTATAAACCTAATTATAAGTCAAGAGATTATCTGAGACCGGTTTGTGTTCATGGAGAAACTGTGGTTACAAATGCTGTTGCATACCAACTAGAGATTCCTTGCTCTTTCCTCCAAAGACGGTGTACCCTTACCGATCAGTCTTTCAAGATAGGCTGTAAGTCATATTCCTTTCGGCAACAATGAGAGACCATCACAGAAATCACCTTTGTAAATGCCCTAGGACCCAACTTTAGGATGAATGGCAATCATCCTTATTAACAGTGATGATCACTTCGAGTACTGTGAACGGTGCTTCTAGATGGCAATATGGAAGTCATGGTTCTATTTATCTATACTAGGCCAGATGTCGCCAGTCTTTTTGGGTACAATGAAATGCCTGTAGCAAAAGCCCTGGCCCTGGTCCAATCTGAAACACATTTTTGATCTACCGAAAGAATTAGTGCATGATAGTCAATAGTCTGTACCGGGGGTCCAGCTTCTTGAGGATTAACCAGATCTTAGTGGAAAGAATTAAGAAAAAACCCAAGTCTCTCGATTCTGACAAAAAAAGAGAGTTCAATGTTTAGTCAATCAGTTAAAAAAAAAAGAGCCTCTTCCTGTGCGGACATTCTTATTGACAAGTAACAGGGTGAAATGAATAGTGGAGGGATTTACAAGGGGAGCACAACGTAATAGTCGAGTGAATAAAAAGAGACCTTTTTATGAAAGGCACAATGACATAGGTACACTGATTAAAAAAGGGAGCATTTGGCCAGTGGGAGCCAATACAGGACTTTTAGGCCTTGTTGAAGGAACAAGCGGGCGGAGAAGTCTGGTGCCATATTTTAAATTAATTTAGGGCTCTGCAGAAGGTAATCATGCAGGTACACAAATCAGTATGGAACAATATCATGGCTTGTATGATGGACATGAGACAGTCTACGGTTAGAAGAGGGACAATTTTACTGGACATCCTGATGTAAACATAGCAGAAAAAGGTAAACTGGTTATTCATTTTTTAAAATAAACTAAAGGAATGATACAAAATTGAAAGATTCTTGGATCACTTATAAGGCGCTGGAGTCATGGGCGTCCGCAGAAATTTTTCCAGGGGGGCTAACCTGGAAAATAAAGAGGCGTGGCTAATGTTAATCAATAGGGGCGGGGCTAAAATGGCAGACAATCAGGATCGGGTAATGCTCAGGCCAAGCTGATAAAAAAAGTGCTGAATTCTGCATTTGAAACTGGACAACAATTATAGCACACATGAACTCTAATATGACCCCCCTTGGCCCCTTAAAACTCATACATTCCCTGATCCCTAAAATTAGCCCCCTGGCACCCCAAAACTCATACCTGCCCTGACCCCTAAAATTGTCCCCCTGGCACCCCAAAACCCATACCTGCCCTGAACCCTAAAATGTCCCCCCTGGTACCCCAAAACCCATACCCACCATTAACCCTAAAATTATCCCCCTGGCACCCCAAAACCCATACCCACCCTGAACCCTAAAATTACCCCCTGGCGCCCCAAAACCCATACCCAACCTGAACCCTAAATTACCCCTGCCACCCCCCCCACCCCCAAAACTCACACCCACCCTGAAACTTAAAATTTCCCCCTGGCAACCCAAAACCCATACCCGCCCTGAACCCTAAAATTACCCCCTGGCCCCTTAAAACCCATACATTCCCTGAACCCTAAAATAACCCCCCTGGCGCCCCAAAACCCACATCCACCCTAAACCCTAAAATTAGCCCTGGCACCCCAAAACCCATACCCACCCTGAACCCTAAAATTACCCCACTGGCATGCCAAAAGCTGAACACTACGGGGCAGATTTACAAGCCCCTTGTGCCACTTTTGCATCACTTTTAACATGGGAAAAGTGACACAAAAGTGATCCAAGGGGCTTGTAAATCTGCCCCTACAAGCTTACACTACATTTGCATATTTGGAGGGGGCTGTCCTCCTTGACGTTTCCATGCATGTAAGTCTAGAACGCCGTTCACTTGCAGTAACCTAGATATGCAGCCAGTAGGTAATGCTGGTGATGCTGTAGAACGCATTAACGTTACTGGAACTTACTTGAAAACTGCTGCCTGCTCTTCTGATACTATTTGGTGGAGTCAGGCTGATCAGCAGCACTGTCATCCTGGCATCCGGCCCCTCCTGAAGGTCTCATAGTGTAGATAGATGTTGGTCAAATGTCTCCTGGTTTCTTCTTGCCTGGGCCTCCTCTGCTTCTTCGTTGGTGCCCTTGGATGCAAGAAGAGACAGATCCATGGCACTGTTCACCATTTATCTGGTGAGCAGCGCCGTGAATGTGTATTCCATACAAGTGCACAGACTGCAGGAGGAAAGGGATGGCAGTGCAGGTGACGCTTTTAGTTTGTAAATTAATTCCTGCTGGCGTCATAGCCCAGGGTTTGCAGTCTGTGCACTTGTATGGAATACACACCTATACAAGTGCACAGACAGCAAACCCTGGGCTAGGACGCCAGCAGAAATTCCTATACGAAAGAAAAGAGTCACCTGCACTGGCCATCCCTTTCCCCCTGCTGTGCACATCTTCCCACTCCCACCCCATGGCGAGGCAGCTAGAAGTAGTGATTTGTCATTCTGAGGGGTGTGAATGTTATGAGAATGACCAGCGGTAGTATGGGGGTGGGTGCGTTGGTGTGAGGGTTACACCAGGTGAAACAGCGGTTTGGAGTTGCTGCTTGGCATTTAGAAGTTATTATCTGACTTTTAAGTGTATTTATGTTGACATTGCAAAAGAAACAGATGGCATACCAATGTGCGTCTTAAGTGTACAATGCATATTCCAATATTTCTCCACTCGATAATACAGTAAGTACCATTGCACCGTGTAATAGGCCATTGATTCCATCATCAGATTGCAAGTATCCAAACGAAACAGCGATGTACTAAACTTTGCCTCTATCCCTAAGTCATTGTTACTTGGCAGTTAGAAGTTATAATATCAATATTAGATGTGGTGGGTTAGTAGGTAAAAACACAAACTCCTTGCCATGTGCAAGGCACCAGTGGCGTCCCCGCGGGTGTTTAATTCAGACGCCCAACGCAGATTGGCCTCAAAGGACTATGTTGGGTGTGTCAGCCCAGCTGAGACGGCTTCCCAGTGCACACACACAGCTGCGCCCGAGTACTTCATAGGTCTTTAAAAGACCATTTACTTGTTAATGAGGCTTTGTTGTGTTTTTACCCCTTCTGAGAGCCCCTGCATCTCCACTCTGCATATGGCTGGATGAATTAGACCTCCCTGAAATTTGACTCTAGTTGCGCCTCTGTTTAAAGTAGAGGTAGGAGGGAGACGAGTTGACGTGAGGTTTAAAAGAGGGGTGAACGAGGGATTGAAGATGCCGCGTGGTGATGGTCATGGGCGTCCGCAGAGGGGGCAAGGAGGGGCACTCCAGGGGGGGGCAAGCACCCCTGCTTGCCCCCGTACCCCCACCCGCCCCTCTCTGCAGACGCCCATGGCTGGAGTAGTACCAAGTTTTGGTGGCCAAAATTTAGGTGTGCAGAGAAAGGAAGGTCCACTAAATATCGGAACCTTTTAATATAACTATGACGAAACAGCCAAGTGGAAGGCATGTAAAATGTGTTGACTCATCAAAACACACGATTTATTTGAATGATTTATTTGAATGCTGTCAGCATAGGACACGAGAGAGTACTCAAACAACGAATCAGCACAGCCAAAGGTTTAAGACAACAATGCAAAAGGGTGGGGCTCAGAGCAAGACAATGAAAATAGAAAGTAAGCAAGAAAAGTGTCTGTTGCGCTTTCCAAAATTGCAAGTGTCATGGCAAGGTTCTGTCATGAATACCTAGTAAATAAAGACTATGTAAAAGACCAGAATGAGAAACTGCGACAAAAGTGGTGCTCATATTAAAAAGAAGCATTGGCTAGGCCAACATATCTTATGCAAGACCTATTGACTTTCACAATGTTTCAAGACCTATGTATGACCAGGAGACATTATATATTACCCAGTAAAATCAAAGTTTCTAATAAAAAAAATTTTTGGGCACACTCTGGGTAGCTGCATAAAAAAGACCCCTTAGGTAGTCCAGGGTGTTGTGACTTGTGTGGATATCACAAGGTTTCTTACCCAGAAGCTCTTGCAAACTATGGATAAAAGAACACATGGTACTCACATTTCTGGGAGGGAAAGTTCTGAAATCTAGGGGAATCCACAACATTTGAATCCACCCAGCACTTCTACACGTCTCCCAAAAAAACAGTGTCCCACTTATGAGGTGGGCCCAGTGCCCATAATAGGAAAGGGTTCAAGATGGAACATAGACGCATCACATTTTTACCACTCAAACCAATCATTTTTTTCATAATTTGTGGGTGGACCTAGCCTAGCACTCGCAACACCAAAGGCCGCAAAATGCAATGTGAAGATATCAGTAATAGGGTGGCAATTGGACCTAAGCTCGCCCGCTACCTAGGGAAACCTAGTAGACTCTCACATTTATAAAACTAGACACCCGCGGGAGTTCAGAGTGGTGCGCCTCGTGTGGATCCCATGACATTTTCTTACCCATAATGCCCTGCAAACCAGAAACTTTGTTTAATTTCACTCATCTTGCTTGCATTTCTGTGACAAACATATGGAAACCGCAGGGATTCTCAAAATTCCTCCCACCCAGTGTAACGAATAGTTTCTTACCTGTCGGTGTAGTTTTGCAGCTTGAAGATCTTTCTGGATTCACTATGCTGTGCATATTCCGCAATCTGGTGGTTGGGTCCGGAATCGTAGTCTTTTTTCTCTTTTTTTTTTTTTTTTGTCGTAGCCCAGGTGGGCGTGGACGTCCCACCATTTGGTGTACCTTCGGTGACGTCGGCGTGCTTCCGGCGGAAGCTACCACCCTTGGGCGCCATCTTCGGATTCTTTTTTCTGTCTCTTTTCTTTTTTGTCTTTGTAGTGAATCCATGGCTATGTTTGTTAATCATTTTTTCAACGTTATTCTTTGCACGTATCTTGTAATCGTTCCAACTTGCTTTCTTTTCTATGTGTTTCCACCCTCTTCTCCAGCCTCATCTTTCTGGCAGAGGCGGGTGGGTTCGCTGAATCCAGAAAGATCTTCAAGCTGCAAAACTACACCGACAGGTAAGAAACTATTCGTTTTGCAGCGTGAATCTTTCTGGATTCACTATGCTGTGCATAGATTTTGTAGCCGTTTTCGTTACTTTTGTGGCGGTTGGGTGGAAGATGAGCGTTGGTTGTTGAAAATATGTTGAAGCACCTTTTGTCCTACTTGTGCTTCTTTGTTCATCTGTACATCCACGCAATAGTGCTTAGTGAAAGTGTGCACGGAAGCCCATGTTGCCGCCAGGCATATGTCCTGAATTGGTGTGTTGGCCAGAAAGGCAATTGTTGCTCCTTTCTTCCTGGTGGAGTGGGCCTGTGCCCCTCCTGTTAGCTCCTGTCCAGCTTGTTTGTGGCAGAATTGAATTGTCTGTGCGATCCATCGAGCTATGGTGTTTTTAGTTACTGGTTTGCCCATGTAACTGTTTGCGAAGGACACGAAGAACTGTTTTGTTTTCCTGTGTTCCTTCGTTCTTTCAATGTAGTGCATCACAGCCCTTCTTGCGTCTAGGGTGTGGAGCGACCTCTCAGCGCTTGTGGTGGGATTTTGGAAGAAGCTAGGGATCTGAATACTCTGATTCATGTGGAACCTTGACACCACCTTTGGCATGAAGTGTGGGTCAGTTCTCATCACGACCCTGTCACTGTGTATCTGGATGTAGGGTTCCTGCAGTGTGAGTGCCTGCAGTTCGCTCACCCTTCGTAGCGAGGTGATTGCTACCAGAAAGGCCGTCTTCATTGTTAGCATTTGCAGTGATGCTTTGTGGATGGGTTCGAAAGGTGCTTTCATGAGCTCCGTCAGTACCACATTTAAGTTCCAGGCCGGCGGCGGCATTCTTTTAGGCGGCGCTATTCTTTTAGCTCCTTCCAGGAATCTTTTCACGACTTGGGATGTGAAGAAGCTTCTCCCTGTTTCTCCTCTTGTGTATGCCACAATCGCTGCCAGGTGCACCCTCAGCGAGGATGAGCTTAGCTTAGCCTTAATTAGGTGCGTGAGGTACCTTAGCACCGTGGATTCCTTGGTCAGTTTCCTTTGGAGCTGTTTCTTGCAACACCATTGAGTGAATCTTTTCCATTTTTCCCCATAGCACTTGCGTGTGCTGGGCCTTCTTGCCTCTCGCAGCACCCGCAGGGTGCTCTCTGGTAGTTTTAGGTGTGCGAATTTTAAGTCCTCAGGAGCCAGGCTGAGAGGTTGAGGCTCTCTGGCTCTAGGTGTAGAATTTCTCTGTTTTCCATGGAGAGTAGGTCTCTTCTTTTTGAGAACTTGTGGGGGGGCCCCTGCGCCATCTCCATTATCTGAGAGAACCAGGTCTGTCTGGCCCATTGTGGTGCCACAAGGATGAGCGTCATGTTGCTCTTCATGCATTTGTTGAGAACCCTGGGGATCAGTGGTATCGGGGGAAAAGCGTAGGCAAATGTTTTTGACCAGCTTATCCATAGGGCATTCCCCTGGGACAGTGCCTCTGGTTGCCTGGATGCAAAGTATTGGCATTTTGCATTCCGGTGTGTTGCAAATAGGTCTATTGTTGGGGTGCCCCATTTCCTGAATAGACTCTCTGTTTCCTGACTGTTGAGTTCCCACTCGTGGGACGCTGAAGTCTGCCTGCTGAGCCAATCCGCTTCTAAATTGTCCTACCCTGGCAGGTGTATGGCTAGCAAGTCTATTTTTAGTGGTATAGCCCATTTCCAGATCTCCTGTGCCAAGTTTGACAGAGGGAACGATTGAGTTGCCCCCTGTGTGTTTATGTAAAACATCATTGTGGTGTTGTCTGTTTGTATTAGCACCTTCTGGTTGTACAGGTGTTTCTGAAAGGCCTTGAGGGCTAGCAACACAGTTTTCAGTTCCAGGTAGTTGATGTGCCTGACTGCATCTGTAGGGCTCCACAGACCCCTCACTCTGAGCCTGTTCATGTGTGCGCCCCACCCCTTCTGGGATGCGTCTGTGGTGATGGTCACTGTTGGGTCCGGTGGTGTTAGAGGTTTCCCTTCTGTTATTCTCTCCTTGGTCCACCACCTTATCTCTTCCTGCACCCTGTGCGTTACAACCACTAGATCCTCCCAACTTCCTGTAGCTTGTGACCATTGTTGTTGCAGCCATTCTTGGAGTGGTCTCATTTGTAGGCGTATATTGGGGACCAGGTGTATGCATGATGCCATCATCCCCAAGATCTTGCTCACAGTCCTCACTGTCAGAGCTCGCCCCTTCTGGTAGTGACGTTTCTCCCTCAGCAGGCTGAGCGTTCTCTTTTCGCTCGGTAAGACTCTGCATTGGACGGTGTCGATCTGGGCTCCCAGGAAGATCTTCACTTGCTCTGGTTCCATCGAGCATTTTCCCCAGTGTATGGAGAAACCCAGGCTTGCTAGCGTTCTTGTCACCTGTTCTGCATGCTCTTTGCATGTCCTGTAACAGCTTGCCTTTACCAGCCAGTCGTCGAGGTAGGGGTACACGTGTATCCCCATTCTTCTTAGATGTGCGGCCACTGCTGCGAGGCATTTGGTGAACACCCTTGGTGCGGACTTTAGGCCGAACGCCAGGGTCGTGAATTGGTAGTGATCCTTGTTTACTGTGAACCTTAGCATGTGCTTGTGCTGCCTATTCATGGGGATGTGCAGGTACGCATCTTTGAGGTCTATGGTAGACAGGAAGTCCCCTGCTTTTATCTGTGGGATGACCTCTTGTAGGGACGTCATTTTGAATTTTTGAGTTTTGACGTATTTGTTCAGGAACCGTAGGTCCAGGATGGGTCTTAGACTTTCGTCCACTTTTGGCACTAGGAAGTAGTTTGAGTACACTCCCTTATTCCGTTATTTGAAAGGAACTCGTTCGATGGCCGCTTTGAGGAGCAGTTCTTGGGCTTCCTCTTGCAGTAGTTGCAGCTCTCTTCCCGAGTGCTGTCTTTTCTTTGGTTTTCTGTTTGGTGGCCTCTTTTCCAATTCTATGCAGTATCCGAACTGCATGATATTGAGTATCCACTTGTCTGTTATTTTTCTCCACTCCTGGAGAAAAAATCTTAATCTTCCTCCTACCGGTGTTACATGTTCCTTTGTGTCTTGTCCGTGTAGCCCTCTCCTCTTTGTTTTCCCGTGCTCCTCCCCCGGAGGGTTTGGGTGGTGGAGCACCTTCTCTCGTCTGAAGTCACTTAGAGGGGGGTTGTTCACCGCCTCTCCTTCTCTGGCCTCGTCCATTTCCTCTTGACCGAAAGGACTGGCCCCTGCTGTGAGAATCTCCTCGCTGATTTCCACCTCTGCCGTTCGGCCTCCGTGTAGGAGTGCCCCTTCTCATCCCTCTGAACTGCAGGGCCCCCATGGACCTTGCCGTCTCGTTGTCCTTCTTCAGTTGGGTGAGCTTATCATCAACTGGGGCTCCGAAAAGTGTTTCACCGTTGGAGGGTGTGTTCAGGATGTTGTTCTGAACCTCAGCCTTGAATCGTGAGATCCTGAGCCAGGCTTGCCTTCTTTCTGTGATGCCTATAGCCATCAGTCTGCTGAATGTTTCTGCCCCATCCAAGGCTGTCTTCAGGCACGAATTGGAGATGCTCTTCCCCTCTTCCACAAGGTGTGATGCCCTCTCACGGTATTGTTCCGGGAGGTGCTTGAGCAACTGTCCCATCTCCTCCCAGTGCTGGTATTGATGCCTATTCAGGAGGGCGTTGGAATTCGCCATCCGCCAGTGCGTTGCGGCGTTCCTCTCAATCTTCCTGCCAGTTAGATCCATCCTCCTGCTTTCTTTGTCAGGTGGGGGTCCAGACGTTGTTGGGACGTTTGCCCTTTTCCTGGCCGTTGCAGCGATTATAGAATCTGCTGTGACGGATCCCTTGATGTAAGCTGGGTCTTGGGAGGAGAATTTGTATTTCTTCTCCGTCCTCAGCGTTACTGATCTGCACGTAGCCGGGTCCTTGAACGCTTCCTTCCCCTGGTCTGTGATCCTCTTGAGCATGGGCAAGAACTGGCTTCTTGTCTGTATGGGGAGCAATGTCTCGAGCAGGAAGTCTGCTTCTGGCTTCTCCTCTTCCATCTTAACCCCATAGGCTGCTGCCGCCTTTCTTACCACCTCATTGTATGCCCCAATGTCATCCGGTGGTGAAGGCCTCGAGGGGTATGTTTCCACCGCCTCCTCTGGGTTTTCGGCCTCGATGTCCTGCCATTCCTTGTCTTGGGCCGTCGAGGGACCTGAGCCGTAGCTTGACTGCTGTTCCCCGTAATCCCCTTCTGTATAGTAGAGGTCTTCCTCCTCTTCGTGCTCCGAAGGTTCTGGAGTTTTCGGCGGCTCTTCGACGTCGAACTCCTCGAGCTCCTGTACCTCAGCGACGGTCATTGCCGGCTTCGAGGGGATCTTGTAACTTCTCATTTTTTCATCGAAATCCTTCCTTCTCTGAAGGATGTTCTCCATTTCGGCCTCGAGCCTCTTTCTCTTTCTCTGCATTTCTGCGGCCTGTTCGTCGTCGAGCGTTTTGGCCGCCCTTTTCGGCAGCGCCATCAAAGCTTTCTTTGGCTCCTTTTCTTTCGACGTCGAAGTTGAAGTCGAGGTCGAAGTCGAAGGCCCTCTTTCGGGTGCTTGCTTCGATGACCTTTGCTTTTCGCTGGTCTTCTGCCTCCGGGAGTCCTTCTCGGAGGATCCGCTGGGCTCTTTTTCGGAGGATGCAGCTTCGGTCGTCGATTTGTTCGACGCCGGTGCTCCTTTCGAGGCTCTGGGCTCAGACTTTCGAGAGTCTGCCTCTGGTTTTCGAGGCCCTGTGGGAGTTTTCGGGGTTGTAGACTCTCCTACCTTATCAGGCGTTTTCTTATCGGTCTCAGCGACCGTGAAGTCATCTGGGCCTTCGGCAATGTTGTCCTCGTCGTCTGTGGAGAGGCCAAGTTCATAAAGCGTCGGGGCTTGGCCCTTGCCCTGCATCATGTGATGAGCCGTCCTCTGTCTTTCTCGAACTCGGAGTGTCTTCGGCTTGAAGACGGAGCAGGCGTTGCAGTCTCTGCTCTCGTGGTCGATAGGTAGGCAGAGGTTGCAGACTGGGTGCTGGTCCTTCTGTGCGAATTTGTGGTGGCAGTTCTTGCAGAATTTAAAGGGCGTCTTGTATATCCCTGCGCTCAGGGGGCGCCCTGTGTGTGCATTCCCCGAAGGACGTAGAAGATTTCGAGATGTTCTCCTTTCTTCGTCGTCTCCTCTCTAAAGGTCCTCTTCTCCCGATCTTCTCAGGTCTTCTCGGTTGAAGATTTGCAGTATTTTCTCCTTTCCTCCTCCAAAACTTCTGGAGCTTCACGCGACGATCCAGACCCAACGGCGGAAAAAAGAATCTGAAGATGGCGCCCAAGGGTGGTAGCTTCCGCCGGAAGCACGCCGACGTCACCGAAGGTACACCAAATGGTGGGACGTCGACGCCCACCTGGGCTACGACAAAAAAAAAAAAAAAAGAGAAAAAAGACTACGATTCCGGACCCAACCACCAGATTGCGGAATATGCACAGCATAGTGAATCCAGAAAGATTCACGCTGCAAAACGGTACTTGTGCTGATAAAGTCACTCCAATTGTGTGGCTGGGTCTGGTGCCTGCAACGGGCACGGATCAACCTAAAGTCAACAGAGTACACACATAGACCCCCACTTGTACACACCTCATTTGTGAGACACTATTGTTTACAAAAAGAGCTTGGAGCCCGCCAATTGCGTCCCATTTGTTAGCTGCAGTGTCCCTCTTCTTTGCAGCCCCCTTAATTGGCCGGTAAAAGTCAAACGTCACTTCCAATTTTTTCAGTGAAGCAGTGACCAAGCATAGATTATTTCAACTTGGGAGGGCGCTAGGTGGCGCACTAGCGCAATTGCCACAGAAAACATTGGGGGGCCGCAGGCAGCGGGAGAGATGACGGCTGCCCACAGGGAGGTGAGAGCGAAGGTGGTGCCCCTTCTCCTGCGCGGAGCAGCCGTCTGAGGCAGAAACCTACTGAGGTGAGAAGGCGGCATTGTGGTCGACTCGGGGGGCCCGTGAAAACACAGCGGCTGTGACCACTGGGGCGCACGCCCTCCCACACGCCCCTCCCCGCCGCGACTTGCATGTGATTTGAACTACGGCGGTGAGAGGAATCAATTGGGATCGGTAGTGCCTGAGGGGAAGGAGGGGTGCTGGTGGAGGGAGGTGTGCCCCCCCTCCACTCTACAAAGCATTTGGAGGCTATAAGCGAGCCCCTCTTGGCACCATTTCTCTGCTGAAGCTCTTGTGGGCGCCATCTTAGGGGAGAGAACGGCGGGAAGATAGCTGCGCTGCCTAAGGGAATACACGACACCGATCACTGGCAGTGGGTTCAGCTACCAGTGGCTTCACATGAGCAATGCACCCTACTGCAGTGTGTGGATCCCCAGAGACAAGTGCCCCCCTCCTCCTGGTCACAGTGGTCATCGCGTGAAGTCCATGCCTCCAGAGTTCACTCAGTGTGGAAGGGCTGACAGTAATTAGGACAAGACTGTGTTAGAGCAGATCTGGCCCAGAAGCACCAATCCCTACCACTGTTATTTGCATGGGCACAGAGTAGGCGGTGAGGACACACGTGGTTGACATATCAGGGCACGGTTGACGGCTGGTCAGACCTGACCCTACCAGAGCATTGCTTCGGAGTGCAAATTGACAGGGCACAGGTTGTTTGTGACTACCCAGCGCTGAGAAGAGGAAGCGACAAGATCTGCTTAGCGGACGAGGCTACCCAAGTGCAGATATGGGGAAGCCGGACACATGGCAACCAAAATTGAACTTTGACGCTGCAAAGCGGTCTGGCCGCACCTTGCAGAACGACCAAGAACGGGATGGAAGCGAGGAAGCTCAGAGTGGCACCGTGACCGAAACAGCAGACGTTCAGAGCATCCTACAGGAGGTCAGGCAAGGCTTTGCCACTGTAGTGGACAAAGTTGATTGCATGTCGTCGCGTATGGACGCCAAAGCGCACAAGCTGGAAGGACATGAAGAACGGATAAAAGAAACGGAGCGACGCATTTCGGACTCTGATGATGTGACATCTGGCCACACTACGCAATTGGCCCGCATGGATCAGCTGCTGCGGGTGTTTGCGGGCAAGATTTAAGATTTGGAAGTGCGCAGTAGGTGCAATAACATTCGCGTGATTGGAATCCCGGAATCCAACAACACGGGGAGGATGGAAGAGTATGTTGAAAAACTGTTGCTGCCGGCGATAGGTGCGGACTCCTTCTCGAGTCAATTTATTGTACAACGTGCCCATAGATCACTAGGACCGCGCCCGCCACTGGGCGCCATTCCGCAGCCCATAATAGCGAGGCTTTTGAATTATAGGGATTGCGACGTGGCCCTGCGAGCGGCCCGAAGTAAACAGACTATGTCATACAAAGGGAACACATTCTCCATTTGCCCGGACTTTACGCTCATGGTGCAAGAGGAGCGACGAAAATACCTGGATGTTAAAAGCAAACTGAGGAAGGCACAGATCGATTACGCGCTGTTGTACCCGGCACGACTCAGAGTTATGCATCAAGGCAAACAGAGATTCTTTACAAAGCCGCAGCAGGTGGAGGAATTCCTCAAGCAAGTGAAGCGCACAAACCGGTCGGATGGTGCTGAAGCTGCGTCACAGAAATCTCTATCGACGGGAGCGGAAGATGACTCGCAGCAAGACCCGGTTTCACTGCTAAGACACGTTTATAATTTTGCTTTGGTGGTACAATTGTACAGGAGTAAGACCTGAAAAACATAATAGTATGAGGAATGACATCGTAGGTTCAATAAGTTACTATCCTTGCACACTAGGCACCCCAGACTTCCATGGGGCCCGGGTGCACGGTCCGCAGTGGGCTCACTAGGAGGAGGGTTAACGTGTGGCCACCTTGTAATGACCCCCAAAGGGTATACCCCACGATATGTTTGTTGCGAGACACGAAGGGTGTTCATGGACCAGGTTTGGCTACAGGTTGAGTTGGGGATAGGGGGGGCGGGAGGGAGAATGATACTGGCAAGTTGGGGTTGCTTCGGTGGGAGGAGGGAGGAGGGTGGGGCAGGGGGGTTGAGGTCGGGATGGCGAAGGGGAGGGGGGGGGGGTTAGGGAGGTTACTTGGTTGGAATGTTGGTTAACATATCCAGAGCAGACCGTTGTTCTTGAGAGAGATACGAATTTCACAACTGAGTAGTTTCACAGTAACCAGGAGCATATTACAGGTGTTTTCTATGTTGGCACAAGTGGTATAAGTGGCATTCACTGTAGTAGGTGCCGAACATGGCGAGATTCCTAGAAGTGAGACTAGTGGGGACTCTGAAGCACTGAATATTATCACTTGGAACGTTAGAGACCTGGGTGACCCAAGGGAGAAAAGGCATATCCTGGCTTATTTAGACAGACACCGAGTGCATATAGCGCTGATACAAGAAACACATTTTGCATCACAGAGATCTACTAATTTCGCAAGTATATGGGCCTAACATAGACTCTTCTCCTCTTACTCGCGTGGTACGGCAATCCTCATAAAGAAGGGGGTGCCATTTCATCTGGCGGGCACTGCAGGGGATCCGCAGGGCCGCTATTGCCTAATGTGGGGGAGACTGGGGTCCGAATCCATCACACTGGCCTTGTCATGGCTAGACGAAGATAGGATTATTTACAACAAGGGGTGGTGATGGACAGAGTCTCTGAATTAAGCAGAGTACTCTCACCCAGTCAAGAGATCAGGGCTAGATCCAACACCGTTTTTTAGCTCATTGCACCATCCCAGTTTCAGAACCTGGCTGTATGCAAATTAGTCTGTCCCTGGCCCAGTGCATCATGGGAACAGGGCAGACCAGACTACAAAAGCCAATTCTTACACTGGGAAGGAAACAAGCTTCCGGGGACCGGTTTCTGGCATTTCAGCCGTCTTCGGCCCGGCTTGCTTGAATCCTGATGGTGCAATGAGCAAGGGACTCACATCTGAGTATACCCTTCCACGCTTAGAGTGGACAAAATTATTTACAACAAGGGGTGGTGATGGACAGAGTCTCTGAATTAAGCAGAGTACTCTCACCCAGTCAAGAGATCAGGGCTAGATCCAACACCGTTTTTTAGCTCATTGCACCATCCCAGTTTCAGAACCTGGCTGTATGCAAATTAGTCTGTCCCTGGCCCAGTGCATCGTGGGAACAGGGCAGACCAGACTACAAAAGCCAATTCTTACACTGGGAAGGAAACAAGCTTCCGGGGACCGGTTTCTGGCATTTCAGCCGTCTTCGGCCCGGCTTGCTTGAATCCTGATGGTGCAATGAGCAAGGGACTCACATCTGAGTATACCCTTCCACGCTTAGAGTGGACAAAATTATTTACAACAAGGGGTGGTGATGGACAGAGTCTCTGAATTAAGCAGAGTACTCTCACCCAGTCAAGAGATCAGGGCTAGATCCAACACCGTTTTTTAGCTCATTGCACCATCCCAGTTTCAGAACCTGGCTGTATGCAAATTAGTCTGTCCCTGGCCCAGTGCATCATGGGAACAGGGCAGACCAGACTACAAAAGCCAATTCTTACACTGGGAAGGAAACAAGCTTCCGGGGACCGGTTTCTGGCATTTCAGCCGTCTTCGGCCCGGCTTGCTTGAATGAATCCTGATGGTGCAATGAGCAAGGGACCCACATCTGAGTATACCCTTCCACGCTTAGAGTGGACAAAATTATTTACAACAAGGGGTGGTGATGGACAGAGTCTCTGAATTAAGCAGAGTACTCTCACCCAGTCAAGAGATCAGGGCTAGATCCAACACCGTTTTTTAGCTCATTGCACCATCCCAGTTTCAGAACCTGGCTGTATGCAAATTAGTCTGTCCCTGGCCCAGTGCATCATGGGAACAGGGCAGACCAGACTACAAAAGCCAATTCTTACACTGGGAAGGAAACAAGCTTCCGGGGACCGGTTTCTGGCATTTCAGCCGTCTTCGGCCCGGCTTGCTTGAATCCTGATGGTGCAATGAGCAAGTGACTCACATCTGAGTATACCCTTCCACGCTTAGAGTGGACAAAATTATTTACAACAAGGGGTGGTGATGGACAGAGTCTCTGAATTAAGCAGAGTACTCTCACCCAGTCAAGAGATCAGGGCTAGATCCAACACCGTTTTTTAGCTCATTGCACCATCCTGATCTCTTGACTGGGTGAGAGTATTCTGCTTAATTCAGAGACTCTGTCCCTCACCACCCCTTGTTGTAAATAATTTTGTCCACCCTAAGCGTGGAAGGGTATACTCAGACATGAGTCCCTTGCTCATTGCACCATCAGGATTCAAGCAAGCCGGGCCGAAGACGGCTGTAATGCCAGAAACCGGTCCCCGGAAGCTTGTTTCCTTCCCAGTGTAAGAATTGGCTTTTGTAGTTTGGTTTGCCCTGTTCCCATCATGCACTGGGACAGGAACAGACTAATTTGCATACAGCCAGGTTCTGAAACTGGGATGGTGCAATGAGCTAAAAAACGGTGTTGGATCTAGCCCTGATCTCTTGACTGGGTGAGAGTATTCTGCTTAATTCAGAGACTCTGTCCCTCACCACCCCTTGTTGTAAATAATTTTGTCCACCCTAAGCGTGGAAGGGTATACGCAGACATGAGTCCCTTGCTCATTGCACCATCAGGATTCAAGCAAGCCGGGCCGAAGACGGCTGTAATGCCAGAAACCGGTCCCCGGAAGCTTGTTTCCTTCCCAGTGTAAGAATTGGCTTTTGTAGTTTGGTTTGCCCTGTTCCCATCATGCACTGGGACAGGAACAGACTAATTTGCATACAGCCAGGTTCTGAAACTGGGATGGTGCAATGAGCTAAAAAACGGTGTTGGATCTAGCCCTGATCTCTTGACTGGGTGAGAGTATTCTGCTTAATTCAGAGACTCTGTCCCTCACCACCCCTTGTTGTAAATAATTTTGTCCACCCTAAGCGTGGAAGGGTATACTCAGACATGAGTCCCTTGCTCATTGCACCATCAGGATTCAAGCAAGCCGGGCCGAAGACGGCTGTAATGCCAGAAACCGGTCCCCGGAAGCTTGTTTCCTTCCCAGTGTAAGAATTGGCTTTTGTAGTTTGGTTTGCCCTGTTCCCATCATGCACTGGGACAGGAACAGACTAATTTGCATACAGCCAGGTTCTGAAACTGGGATGGTGCAATGAGCTAAAAAACGGTGTTGGATCTAGCCCTGATCTCTTGACTGGGTGAGAGTATTCTGCTTAATTCAGAGACTCTGTCCCTCACCACCCCTTGTTGTAAATAATTTTGTCCACCCTAAGCGTGGAAGGGTATACTCAGACATGAGTCCCTTGCTCATTGCACCATCAGGATTCAAGCAAGCCGGGCCGAAGACGGCTGTAATGCCAGAAACCGGTCCCCGGAAGCTTGTTTCCTTCCCAGTGTAAGAATTGGCTTTTGTAGTTTGGTTTGCCCTGTTCCCATCATGCACTGGGACAGGAACAGACTAATTTGCATACAGCCAGGTTCTGAAACTGGGATGGTGCAATGAGCTAAAAAACGGTGTTGGATCTAGCCCTGATCTCTTGACTGGGTGAGAGTATTCTGCTTAATTCAGAGACTCTGTCCCTCACCACCCCTTGTTGTAAATAATTTTGTCCACCCTAAGCGTGGAAGGGTATACTCAGACATGAGTCCCTTGCTCATTGCACCATCAGGATTCAAGCAAGCCGGGCCGAAGACGGCTGTAATGCCAGAAACCGGTCCCCGGAAGCTTGTTTCCTTCCCAGTGTAAGAATTGGCTTTTGTAGTTTGGTTTGCCCTGTTCCCATCATGCACTGGGACAGGAACAGACTAATTTGCATACAGCCAGGTTCTGAAACTGGGATGGTGCAATGAGCTAAAAAACGGTGTTGGATCTAGCCCTGATCTCTTGACTGGGTGAGAGTATTCTGCTTAATTCAGAGACTCTGTCCCTCACCACCCCTTGTTGTAAATAATTTTGTCCACCCTAAGCGTGGAAGGGTATACTCAGACATGAGTCCCTTGCTCATTGCACCATCAGGATTCAAGCAAGCCGGGCCGAAGACGGCTGTAATGCCAGAAACCGGTCCCCGGAAGCTTGTTTCCTTCCCAGTGTAAGAATTGGCTTTTGTAGTTTGGTTTGCCCTGTTCCCATCATGCACTGGGACAGGAACAGACTAATTTGCATACAGCCAGGTTCTGAAACTGGGATGGTGCAATGAGCTAAAAAACGGTGTTGGATCTAGCCCTGATCTCTTGACTGGGTGAGAGTATTCTGCTTAATTCAGAGACTCTGTCCCTCACCACCCCTTGTTGTAAATAATTTTGTCCACCCTAAGCGTGGAAGGGTATACTCAGACATGAGTCCCTTGCTCATTGCACAATCAGGATTCAAGCAAGCCGGGCCGAAGACGGCTGTAATGCCAGAAACCGGTCCCCGGAAGCTTGTTTCCTTCCCAGTGTAAGAATTGGCTTTTGTAGTTTGGTTTGCCCTGTTCCCATCATGCACTGGGACAGGAACAGACTAATTTGCATACAGCCAGGTTCTGAAACTGGGATGGTGCAATGAGCTAAAAAACGGTGTTGGATCTAGCCCTGATCTCTTGACTGGGTGAGAGTATTCTGCTTAATTCAGAGACTCTGTCCCTCACCACCCCTTGTTGTAAATAGACGAAGATAGGGGCACAATAGTTGTAAATACCACATTGAATGAATGCACATGTGGGAACTACATTTCCCACAATCCTGAGAGGGGAGAGGGTTAGGACTTTTTGACTTGTCTACTTAAGCAGCGCCTACGCTAGGCTCGAGGCTGGTCACATTTGAGAATTCACGAAGGAGTAAGAAACAGAAACAAGCAAAAGCTAGAGGCTTTCTAAACCCTACAGACATTCCTTGAGATCAAGATTTCAGAGGGAAGTATTATTTGGCACAGAGTTTTTCTCGAGCAGGAGTTTGCCGCTTTTGCCTTTTGTTGAAACTGTGGGCATTACCTACAATCATGCCCAAGTTGGATCCAACTGTTGTGGCAGGAATCCCGCTCCGCATCCAAGGTTGGGTGCGGCCCTTCAGCGACTTTTGAATCAATGTTTTCTCCGTGTTTCGCTAGATGAACTGCCCGGTAAGCACTGCGCGGCTGCTGTCAGTTATGTGCAATATTACAGCGCGTACACGCTCAAGCCTCTCTCCATGACCCAGGAACCCCCCGTATTAAAAAAATTGGGATTGTTCATATTTTCTTGTGCCAGTAACCTGGAATACGTGCTACGGAAGCGCTACCATAGAAAGGAAAAAACAATCTTACCCGCTTACGTATCCTCTCAAAGCGAAGATATCGGCATGCTGTATATGAATAGGGCTCCCGGTTTTCCGTATTTACGGATTTTTACATATAAATAGACAGAAAAGTATTTTTCCTTTGTCTGTATTTATATGTAAAAGCGGAAAAATATGAGTAAACAAGTTAATTTTGCCGCGCTGCTACCTTTGTTCAGAGTTGCCGTGCCCTGCTCAGATTCTGGGAATTCCTTCCAGTGACGTACTGTGGACCTATTGGCTCAGGGTCTTCAAGTGACCCTGAGCCAATCCCGGTTGTTTAGAAGCATCAGTGTGGGCGTGCTAATACCTCCAGCCTTCCAGGGATCCAGGACTCCGCCGTCTGAGTTAGCCTGCGCCAGCCGGCCGCCATTTGCACTTTCAAGGTACCTGTATGTGCCCTATGTATGTGGACAGATCGATAGCCTTAAAAGCCGCTCCTGTCTCTCTCGGTCCCTCTGCAGCCTCGGGCTCCTGCCCTCCCGCCCCCACCCACGCAGCACCAGCTGTTTGCATCCCCGGTGTTCATTTTGGTTTTTCTTGTGACTGCATTTTTAATCTTAAGAGATGACTGTTACTTTTCTAAGAATAAAAATGCAATCACAAGAAAAACCAAAATGAACACCGGGGATGCAAACAGCTGGTGCTGCGTACGTGGGGTGGGGGAGGGAGGGCAGGAGCCCGAGGCTGCAGAGGGACAGAGAGAGGCAGCTTAGAGAGGCCAGTGATTAAGCCCCAGAATTTGGAGGGGTACATTTCCTTAAATAAAATCACACAAGTATGCGGTTTGTGACTGTGTTATTTTATGTAAGGAAATGCACCCAAAGGCGGATGTACACACCTGCCCCGAGTGCCGTTTTGATCTGGGCAAAAACTATGCTATGCAAGTCAATAAACCCCTACAGATTGTTCTAAACCAGTTGTTCCCTGGATATGGTAGTGGTCGGTGATTTCAAAATGACTCGTTTATAAATGTCAGAGGGTATGGGGGTAATATGTCATATCATAGTAACTTGTCAAAACTTCCAAGATGGCTTAGCTTTTTTTTTTAGACTTAATGTTTTGCATTAATGTTTAAAATCAGGCAAGGGAACTTGGTCAGTTTAATTGCGGATTGATTGCCATTTTAACAGCAGTCTTACTTTGCCATATTAATACCCAAAGGACACCGTGGTCTATTGTACAGAAAAAATGCAAACTGTTATTCTTGGTTTTACAATGTTAATTGTTAACGTTGGTGGTTTAAAGTTTGCTTGAGCTTTAAACATCGCAGTGCGTTCTAACAAAATAAAACCCACAGATTTCACACAAGTCTCAGGAGCAGGCGCTTAACAAACTGAGCTATCTTTCGACTGTTGAATGTAGACTTGAAGAGCTATGCAGGATGATGTACTCACTGGTCAAACTCCTTCAGCATAGACTGCCTCTGTGCACTCTTCGTGATCAAGCCACCTTGCACAATCAAGAACTTTGAATCTTGCACTAATGTTTTGGAAATGCTTGCCTCTGGGCCACCAATGATTCAGTTCATGTGCACCCAGCACAAGACTCGTTTCTTCTACCTGCCTTCCCTTTCAATGCATCTCTCTTTAAAGTATATATAATTTTGCATGGTCTCTGGCCTCCTTTTTAAGTTCTTTGTTGTTGCCAACCACGCACTGATGAGAACATTTGACAATGGCTATTGTCCTTGGGAGAAAGCTGCCAGGCCCTCTAATGGACCTCCTGATTGGTGACAGCCCCTGAAGGACTCGCCTCCTTTCAGAAGCATTTCACTCTCACAGCTCGCAGTCTGTTAGCAAAACAGCAAAACTCTGGCTGCAAGCGTTGGTTTCTAAGAACATTAATGCACGCTACCATTCGCAGATTACTGGCTTTCTGTGTGGAGAGATAGATTTACGCCTGCATTTAAACAGCATCCGATACGGTTGATGGTGCTAGGTGTGCAGGGTCGAGCGGCCCCTACATACATTCCAGTTTTTGGCTGGGTTTACCACTGCATGGAAGGTGCTATCTCATAGCAGAATTAAAGTGGCCCTTTCACCTCACATTGCTGGGTAGCACACAGTCATACCCATTGCATGCTATACTTGCCCACCTTCACTTTCTGTCTAAACTCACCTGCACATTGTTGATTAGGTAGAAGTGAGGACAAGCAGTCCCTCCCATAGCCATCAGTTGTTAGCAGGGCTTGGAGGAGCCATTCCAGTGTCATCAGTAAATATTGAACAGGTTTTCAGTGGTCTTCATTTCATTAACAAACCAGAAAGAGCCTCAATGTCTGCAAAGTCTCTTGAAATGCACATGTGCTTGTACTACAATGGCAAAGTTTTCCGATGAATGTATTGTGTTGACCAATAACCTGGCGCTGGTGTGCATTGTCAATTTAAATAAATGCAGAAAAATACTAGCTGTAGTGGCGTCTTTTGCGTGTGGCAAAAATAAATGTGGATAAATACAGAAAAAATGCCCAAAAAATAAATATGGATAAATACAGATGCAAATGGTCAAAAAATAAATACCATAAAACCGGGAGCCCTATATATGAATAAGAGTTGCTCTTGGGAACTACGTGGCAGATGCGCTAGATGGCGCTCTAAGCTTATGGATGAAAGATATTGTTTCAGACTCCCCATTTAGAAAACAATATACAAGGAAGAAATACTGGAAACTCTGTTGAGAAGTAATTCTATCTGAAGGTTTACAAGGGGATTATCTGCTGGAAGATAAGTACCTCATATTACTTTTTTTATTTTTTTATTTGTGTGTGGTTGTACGTTGGGCGAGTACAGTTGCACCATATGTAAGTACACAAACACATAAGGGTGTATTTGGGCGTGGTCATGTAGAACAGATATCTTATGTGTGTATTGTCTTTCATTTACAGGGCATCCGGGGTGGATTGTAGAAGAGTGAGGTTCACCAATTCAGTCGACATCCTCTATTTTGAGCCTAGCAGCTGCATCTTCATTGTTTCCTTTGTCCCTTTTTACCCTTTCCCCGGTAGTGGTGTTATTCATGAAGTGTTATGCCTTAATCCTCATGGGTATCACCACGTAGGGGAAGGGATTAACTAGCTTCTCATTGTTCCCGCTGTACCCGGCTATAAGGTTAGTGTTAACCTACCTCTGCACGACAGGCCTGCTGCTAATGGCCGAATACTGATGACCCGGGCTACTTCACTTCGCTGTGGGCCAAGATTTTTGAAGTAGGGTCTACCCATATAATATGGGGAGGTGACTAATGTCACACTTAGCCCCAGCTTGGACAGATCACATCCTGCACCACACCATTACACCAAAGCACGGATGGTGCTGAATGACACCATATACACCCATCAGCTAATTGATACATGGAGATACACCCACCCTAATACGCTAGAGGACACACACAACACTGCACAAGCAGCATCATGGGCAAGGCTCGACTACTGGCTGGTCTCCCGGGGGCTAGCCCCTGCGGTACTCCAAGCGCGACAGTTAGCCAGAACATATTCGGATCAGTCCCCAGTCCTGCTCACGCTCTCCCCCCGAGATTTTGCTACGCCACAAAAGAGTTGGCAGCTCAATGCTCCTATTCTATTAGACACTGTTTTTCAGGAGTTCTTTGCGCGCAACAAGGGATCGGTGACCAATGTTGAGACGATCTGGGAGGCATTTAAGGTTACGATTCGTGGGTACTGCATATCGAAGGGTGCAGGGGTCCTTAAAGACATAATCAACTCCATACGAAGTTGAGCTAGAGCTCAAAACCTTGGAAAGGGAACTGGGGCAGACCCGAACGGAGACGCCCAAGCTAAGTTTCGAGAAACGCTCACAGAGTACATGGATATGGCACAAAGAGAGGTGAGATTTCGGGGCAGATACTGGGTAGCCAGAAGTTATGGAGAAGGTGAAAGGCCAGGCAGAGCACTGGCGCAAATAGTTAGAAAACCTCACTGCGCTAATTATGTCCTGGAAATGAGGATCTCGATGGGAAGGTCTATAGAGATACGACCAATATTCTTAATGCCTTTACGCGCCATTACCAGCGGCTGTACACCACGAATAGGGTGGATGATCTGGATCTTGATTCGTTTTTCGGGGACGTAACGCTGGGGTGGCTTAGCGATGTACAGAGGACATTCTTATGTGCCCCTTTTGAATTGGACGAAGTCAGGGAAGCAATCATGAGCATGCAAACCGGGAAGGCCACAAGGACTGATAGAATTCCGGTAGAATTCTACAAAACGTATATAGACCTGATGGCCCCCATACTTCGTGAGGTGTATGAGGAATCGCTAGAGGTGGGTAGCCTCCCTGCCTCTATGAGGGAAGCCCTTATAATTTCACTGTTGAAGCCAGGTAAACCGCCACAACATTGTGACACTTATAGACCATTTTCTCTCCTTAACTGTGACACAAAAATATTGGCGAAAATAATTGCCAGCCGGCGGAGTCTGCTAATGGAGACGCTGATCCTTCCTGATCAGTCAGGATTCGTGCCCGGGAGAGCCACCTCCCATAATCTGAGGACACTCTTTACCATCTTGAATTATGTCTCCCAGGGGCTGCCAATGGCGGCAGTGTTTTTAGACGCCACGAATGCCTTCGATTCTATTGAGTGGGACTACATTTTTGGTGTAATACTCAGGATGGACTTCCCCCCCCCTCTTCTTCTCGTGGATGCAGCTTCTATATCATCTGCCAGGAGCTAAGGTACTGATAAATGGGCATGCCTCGCCGCAATTTGTGATCACTAGGGGCACCCGTCAGGGATGCCCGCTTTCCCCGTTGCTCTTTGCAATCGCGGTGGAGCCGCTAGCGGCAAAGCTACGACATCACCATAATGACAAGGCCCTGAATTGTAATTTGCGTCAAATACTTATATGCAGATGACATCACCCTTTACATTCGAGACCCGCAGCAGAATCTAAACCCAGTGCTGAGGGAATTTATAGTGTTCGGGAAATTATCGGGAATCCAGATTAACTGGGGGAAACTGGGGAAAATCAAATATTTTCCCTTGGACGACAGCGACGGTCCGCTTCCCACTCGACTATCCGTTAGAATGGTGTGATGAAGAGCTGAAATATTTAGGGGTGCGAGTCACTAAGGGGAGGGAGGAACTAATGAGACTGAATTATGGTTACAGCCATGACCCGAATAACAGACTGTGTCACACAATGGATAGTTTTGCCACTCTCAATGGCGGGCAGGGTGTCACTCATTAAAATGGTGATACCTCCCCAATTGCTCTACCTCTTTCTAAATATTCCCTGTTATCCCGGAACTTTTTTCTTCAAGACATTGAGATCTGAACTGATAAGACTCGTGTGGGGTGGTAAGCAGCCGAGACTGCAGTGGAGCGTGCTGACCAGGCCCTACTCACAGGGAGGGTTTGGGATAACAAACTTCGAATTGTATTACAAGAGCCCGCAAGCCCACAATGCCTGGGTTTTGGATAGCGCAACCGCGATATATGCCACAGGTCGCGGCGGAACACTGACTGGCACATCCCGTACCCATAGATGGCGCAATATATGAGACTGTAGGGACTAGAGACAAGATGCCGACAACCCTTACATGCACGATCTCAGCATGGCAGCACATAGGGCGAATGCTGGAAGCACCCATGCTCTATTCTCCATTGCTGCCTCTTATCAACCTAGCATGCCCCTCCTGCAGGGAGTCATTTTCCATTATTTAAAAAAGCGTACACACATTTGCACCTGGGGGACTTGTATCATAATGGCCAATTTCGAACCCTGGAACAGATGTTCCAAAACACACAGCAGACCCCAATGGATACCTTTTTGTATATCCGCTTAGACAGGGGATACAAACATTGACTCTGGATTTCCCAGCCGAGCCACAAACCTTGACACAGTTACAGTTGATCCTGCAGTGTGTGACAGCTAGACGTCTAGTGTCTCTAATATACCGTCCAGTGCACAGACAAAGGGTAGTCTCGGACACTGTAACCCGCACAAAGTGGGGGGAGGAGCTGGGTTTTGTCCCGACTGATGTTTTGTTGTTTGCAAACCGAACAGGTATCGGCCAGCAGCAGGCTCTGCATAATTCATTATAAGTTTCTACACAGATTGTATTACACACCTGCCAGAATGCAGAGATTTGGTCTGAGAGACTCGTACAGATGTGACAGGTGTCGGGCCGAAGGTGCAGACTTTCTCCATCTGGAATGTCCCGGGCTGTATGATTACTGGGTACAAGTCTTCCAGGCTTTAACAGAGATGACACACATGCAAGTTGGCCCTACTCCATTGATGGCACTATTAGGTTATGTTAAGCATGAACGGACGGAGCACCGTAAATTTGTGGCTATGGCATTGCTTATGGCTAAGAGGAGAGTGGCATATCACTGGGGGAGGGGACGAGCGCCCAAATTCAAGACCTGGATTAATGATTTGGTAACCTGCAAAGAAAGGCTCATAACATATGCTGAATTGTTGCCTGTGGCCTCCAGGCCCAGGGACATATGGGCCCCGCTGACATGCTACCTGATTGCACACCCACGTGACCCTACGTAAACAGCACTGACTGTACCAATACAAAGGTGAAGCAGGGGGCTACGGAATTGAGGAGTAGAGTTACGACTGTTAGCCAAGGGAGGATGGGTTAAGAGTGAACTGCTTTATGTATAAATGCAGGAGCTGTGATGAAGTTGTTGCAAAAAGCAATGGAAGACAATCGGGTTGAAGGATTGGGGATGTCACTACATCTTGATTATAGGACTAATTTGGGAGGGGCTAGAGGGTGCCTATTGGGCCGATATTGTTGCATGTATACAGTGCTTGCGCTGATCTGGCAAGAGAGGAATCTAATCCCATGTACCAAGAAAATAATGGATTCACCACTGTACCAATTAATTGTACCGCAAATATTGATGATGGTTTTGTAATTGTACTATGATTAAAATAAGAATAAAAAGAGTTTTAAAAAAAGCGTTATTTCAACTTAATCACTGCCCATCCGCTACTCCCGGGGTGATTCAGGTACTATTTCTTCCCTCTCCATCTCACGCAACCTACAGCTCCCTACATAGCACATATTATTTTAAGCCTCTCTTGTACACAGTGACCTTCGATTATGTGTGTCTGATTTTGCGCTAGAGCTCATTGTTGTCTGCATGGCTCGCCTTCCCCAGAGCCTCTCATCTCGAGATGATCGGTTATCGTCGGAAATGGTCTCGTGGCCTCTTCTCCTGTGGTTGTCTTTCCGTTCTTGCATTCCCCAGATTTCATTTACCCAAACTGATATCCTTTCTTATTTTCCTCGTTAAAGAATTTTTGACGATTATTTCATTTTAAACTGCGCTGTATACTGACACCAAGCGCCTCTCCTAAGCACAATACTTCTTTATTTCTCTTGGAAGGGCTTGCGCAGGCTCGCGAAGAGCAGCATTTTGACTAAAAACGCTCTTGTAAGCAGATAGCAGGTACACAATTGTGTGCAGAGCTCACACATGGGGAGACATCGCAACATTTGCTGGAGCACTTAAAGTATATAAAACAAACTCTGAGCTATACCTTCCCTTGCTTTGCACCCAGAGCTTGAAATAATCTCACTAAAGACCTCAGACTGAGTGAATCCTTATTTTCCTTCATAACAAAACTGAAGACATACCTATTTAAAACTAAATCTACCTTTATTTGTACTTACCTTTATTTGTACGCCAGACCTTCGAGCTATCTTAACTTAGATGTAAGTCACCCTCCTCCTGATCAAATTGCTATCCAATTCAAAAGATTCTAAACCTAGGAGACTGCATGACCTTTCCTGTTCTTTCTTCAGATAATAGTTTTTGCTAAATCTTTCCACTCACCTATTTAATAAGGCAATGTTACTTTCTGTGTAAGAATATGTTTGTAGTACTAGTATGTAGTGCTGTAGACTCACATGCTCTGCATACTCCTGCAATCTAGTGTTGGGCTTGGACGTGTGCAACTATTTTTTAACGCCGAAGTCTTTCGAGTCATGAGGTATAGTGACTCCTCCTATGACTGATATCAGCTCCTTTTTTAGACTGATTTTCCGCACGGCCGGTGAAGATGAAAATAAACCACAAAAAAAAGCAGAAGATGGCCATACTAAGAACGAAAAAAGAAAGACATCTGCAACAACCTGAGGTTTCTGGGGAGGAAGGTGGACGCATATACACACTACACTACATGCTACAAACAAATGCTTACAAGGTAACATTTTCCGTTTGCTCTGCACAGACTGTAAAGCATATTTCCCGTAAGGGGTGGCTAGCCAAAGGAATGCATAGAATTGGCTAAAATTCACCAGCAAAACACCAGCTCGCTAACACATTCAGTCCATGGCAAGATGTCGGGTAGGCATATAGAAACACAACAAAATTTAGAGGAATTTTCAGTATTAACGTGGAATGTGAATGGCCTGGGTAGCAAACTCAAGCGGGGCCTAGTGAATGCCTATGTAAAAAGGGTGTGCCCGGACCTTATTCTATTACAGGAAACTCACCTCTTGGGCACCAAGTACAGCTTTCTGGCGAGGGGTCACTAGAAAGTTTTGGCACATGCGGGCTTCACAAAGGGCTCGAGAGGGGTGGCCGTACTGATACGGAAGAGTCAACCATTCGGGGTGGCACAAATTTGGGCAGACCCACAGGGGACATACGTAGGGGTCCGAGGTACATGGAGAAGAAAGGACTACACGATAATATCAACCTATGCCCCTCCTAAATTGCAGGCAGCCACATTACGCGGGGTCACGGAAGTCCTTCTTAGCACATTGGATACTATACAGATATTGGGGGGAGACTTTAATGATGTGATGTTCCCGCCCCTAGATAGAACAGGAGATAGGCCAAGAGATCAAGCCCAGACCCCCCTCTCCAATATGATCAGTACTGTGGGGCTGACAGATGTGTGGAGGTGGCTACACCCGGAGGATAGGACGTATTCCTTCTTTTCGGGAGCTCATAAGGTCTATTCCAGACTAGACTATATCTTTATGGCCCTGCATGTAGTTTCAAGAGATGATGCAGCGGAATACAAAGCCAGGGGGATATCAGACCACTCCCCGCTACTAGTGAAGGTAGGACGAAGGACACAGCAGAGAAAGGGGCTGTGGAGACTGGCGGCATGGGACCTGCAAGACCCGGCAGTACTGAAGGGCCTGAGGGCGGATGTCTAGGTATACATAGCTGAAAATTTAGGCTCAGTATCGTCCAAGGTAGTCTTCTGGGAAGCCTTTAAGGCGGTCATGAGAGATAGAGCCCAAAATAGGCTAGCGGAAAGGAATCGGGAGACCCAGAGAGAGCTTGAGACGCTGGAAGCCCAAATACTAGAATTGGAAAGGGAATACCAGGGTACCAGAGACACGACAGCGCTCCGTAAATTGACAGACATACAAACTCAATATAGGGATATGGTGACGGGAGAGGCGAAGAAGGCAAATTATTGGCATGGTTAAGTAGGAAAGAGAGAGACGCACGGTGGATAGACCGAGTTGGGGACGTCCAAGGAAACCTCACAGTGTCGGATGGCCAGATTGCGGAGGCATTTGCTACACACTACCGACAATTTTATGAGGCGAGAAATCTGGGAACGCAAGACGCTGCTATGCGCTATATGGAACACTTAGAGCTTCCGAGACTGGTAGACCCAGACCTAGAAGATTTAGAGGCCCCAATTACACTCGAGGAAGTTAAGAAGGCCATAGCTAAGTTACGTACGGGGAAATCCCCTGGCCCAAATGGGTTTCCGGCAGAGTTCTTCAAGAAAACGAAGGACCTCCTGGCTCATCACCTACTAGGTCTGTTTGAAGGGGCGGCCCAAGAAGGTGAACTCCCTCCAGATCTATGCATGGCTACGATCATCCCGATATTTAAGGAAAGCAAGTCGCTGGATGATTGCTCCTCCTACCGTCCTATATCTCTTTTGAATATCGAGGTAAAGTTACTGGCGACTGTACTAGCACTCAGGCTACGAAGGGTGATCCCGGACTTGGTCCATTTGGACCAGACGGGGTTCTTACCGGGTAGGGCCACTAGGTTTAACCTAAGACGGACTCACAACTGGCTGCAGGAGTTGGGCGGTAGACAGGACCCGCACTGGATCCTTTCGCCTGACGCGGAGAAAGCGTTTGATGCGGTGCACTGGCCGTTCCTAGAGGAGGTCCTGGTTTGGCTAGGCTTTGGTCCAAAATACCGGCAATGGATACGACTCTTATACACGGATCCCAGGGCAAGCGTCAAAGTGAACGGGGTCCTGTCATGGGATTTCCCAGTGCGGCGGGGAACAAGACAGGGGTGTCCTCTGTCCCCATTGCTCTTCACGTTGACAATCGAGGTGCTTGCAGCGGCAGTTAGACAGCATCCGGAGATAAGAGGCTTTAGGCTAGGGCCCCTAGAGGAAACAGAGGAAAAAATAAAACTATACGCGGACAATGTCCTTCTATATGTGACGCAACCGGAGACGACGGTACCGGTGTTCTTCTCAGAGCTAGAGCGTTACTGAGCGCATTCAGGATATAAAATTAACTGCCATAAATCGGTCAAATACGACCCTAGCGGCAGACAACAATGGACAGACCTCCCAGAAAGGCTACAAAAGACAGTGGAGGGGATCGTCTATCTTGGAGTGTTTGTGACAACGGATAGGAAAAGTTCATACGATAAAAATGTCAGACGGATAGTGCGCAACTTTATAGAGGACGCGGCCAGGTGGAAGCTACTGCCCCTAATGCTGCTGGGTCGTGCGGCCATGTTCAAAATGGTGACACTACCTAAACTCCTCAATGCGTTCCAAAATGAATATTACCCCCTCCCACGAAGGGTGTTCCAGGAAATACACTCGGAAGTCCGGACCTATCTGTGGTTAGGTAAACAGCCTAGAGTAGCACTGTCGACCCTGCAGAGACACCAATACAGCGGGGGGGGGGATCTCCTTCCCAATGTCGAGGCTTATTACTGGGCAGAGCACCTGATAACGATTAACGACTGGGTCCACGCCTCGGCTATTCACCCCACATACGCCTTGGAAAGAAGTACTATGGGTCCCCGCCCATATACCTACTATTTGTATGGGGGTAAAGGGAAGGCACGATTACTGCCGGCCACCAGACTGACGATATGGAATAGAGCGACTGGGATCATAGGGTGGGAGAAAAAGCTTACAAGACAAACGCCACTGTGGCATTGCACCTGGCTACAAGAACTGAATACACTGAGGGGGTTCAAGAAATGGGACGATATAGGGATATCAACGATAGGGGACGTGACAGTAAGGGGAGTTTTGAAATCATTCCCAGCCTTGAGGACAGAATACGGACTGCTCCCCACACAATACCTTAAATATGCTCAATTACGTCATGCGTGGAGGGCAGAGGGGATAGCAGACGACACGCTACCTGAATATGCCCCCTTAGAAGGCAGGTTATTACAGGAACAAATACCTGAAAGGGCAGTATCACTCACGTATAGGACCCTCATGAATAACATGCCAGACGGCTTGGCTACCCTTAAAACCAAATGGGAGAGGGATGTAGGAGAGATGGACTTGGTAGACTGGGACACAGTTCTCATGCACCCGAGAGAGGTAGCCATTAAGTCCCGGCTACGACTTATACAAAATGGGGCAGATAGGAGATACAAATTGCCTCCGATGCGGCCAGGAAGGGGGGGACTTTTACCATATAATCTGGTCCTGTTTAATGATCCAAGTATACTGGGGGGAGATACTAAAGGAACTGGGAGCGGTACTGGAAGCCCCTTTGCCCGTGGACCCCAAGCTAGTCCTGCTGGGTAGGACTAATGATATAGATATTGCGCGCCCACTGCTAATCTTCTTAGTCCTGGCCCTGGTGGTGGCGAAGAGAGATGTTGCGAAACACTGGGGGGTGGCGACGGCACCGCAGATGGAGGAATGGAGGAGAGGTATGGACCTATACATGGCAGCAGAGAGGGTCACATATAAGGCTAGAGGCTGCCCCAAGAAATTTGGTAGAGTTTGGAATAAATGGAGAAAATACCATGGCCTTGATGGGGGACTGTAAGGGGGTGAGCAGAGAAAGGCCACGCCCAGGGAAAAGAAGGCTCAGAGGGAATCAAGACATGGCGATACGGACAATGATATGGACAGCGCCAATGAGCTGGGCTGAAAAACAGAATGAAGTATTATTTTTAAGCATGTGGTGGGGGGGTGGAGGACTAGAGGGCGGGAGATGTTGACCGATGATGACGTGATTGTATTGTTATTACTGGATAAAATGCAAATAAAAATATTTAAAAAAGAATTGGCCAAAATTAGCTTGATGGCATGCAAGAACATCCACACAGAAATGCTTATTGAACATGTGTGGCATGGACTTAGTAGCTACTTTAAATATGACAACTATGGGAATGTTATCAAGGAAAGCAATGAAGGCCCATTTTTTGCAGGTAGTGGCGCCTGGGTCGTGTAGACAGATGCCTTTTGGCTATATCATTGCAAGTGTGAATGCTTTGACTACCCACCTGACAATGCCTGCCTTGGTGAAAGCATGGCCTTTGTGTGGCTCTGTGATTGAGTCAACGAGTTGTGTCTTGTGAAAAGGCGTTAGTCAATCTTCGTAGTACACCAGAGTTCTTTTGACGTCTAGTTTGTGAACAACCTTCTCCATCAGCAGTCTGAGTGTGGGAAGAACACCAGGGGATATATTGTATGGTTAAGAGGGAAGGAAGATACCTCCTTGGGTGGAAATTTTAGATTAGTCCAAAGGACGATTGGATCATTGCACACCTAATTGAAGGGTTCCTTCAGAGTAAGAGCTTGAAGCTCACATACTCACCTAAGAGTTGAAATGTCACCTAGTAAAGCCACCTTCCGAGAGAGAAATTGGAGAGGGCACAAACGAAGGAGCTCTAAAGGAGGGTCCAAAAGGTTGAGAGAGGACAATGTTGAAGTTTCAGACGTGGGCCGGGGCTACCTGAGGTAGAGTACACCTTGTAAGTCCCTTCATAAAAGCTTTGCCAACTGAGACCCAGAACAAGGAAGACTGTTCTCTACTTGAGGGTAAGCTGCAACTGCAGCGAAGTAAAGATGAATAGACGTATAGGCGAGGCCTGATGTCTGCAGGCAGCAAACTAGGACTTGGACTGATGGTTTTAGATCATTAAATGTGTGTAGGAAGGCAGTAAAAGACACACCTCTTCCATTTGGCCTCATAGCAGGGCAATGTGGTTCGTCTTCAGGCCTCCTTAAGCATGGACACACACTCAGCAGGCATAATGAGGTATCCAAATTCTAATATTTCAGCAGCAATCACAAGAAAGACTTTCCTGGGGGTTGGTGCCTGATGGTGCCCTGATTCTGGGTGAGAAGGTCTGGCGAGTTGGGCAGCTTTTCATGGGGCACTAGGGGCGGGTCGAGGAGGGTGGTGAACTTGGCCTATGTGGGAATTATCAGGCTGAGGGATGTATGCTGAAGCTTCCGGACCACGTATGCGGTAGGAGTGGGGGAGGGGGAAAAGCGTATGCAAATATTCCTGATCCAGAGGCGGTTTCTGGGGGTGGGTGGAGGGGCTGCGCCCATCCAATTAAATGTGCTATGGATGGTAATTGCAAAAAGCAATTACTATCCTATTTAAATTATGCTAAAAGCATCCACTGCCTTGGCCTGCCTAGTCCGTGCTCTAAAATGGACGTCTGGCAGTTTGAATTAGACACATGCGCTAATGCGCATGTGTCAGTTGGCAGCAGTGAAAGTTAAGCAGTACGGACTTACATGCTGCCAGCCCGATTCTTCAATAATTGGGTCCTCTGGGACCACCAACAAATTATGCTTAAAAATGTAACATTCTGAAGCAGTCCCAGGCATGTACAGCATCAGTCCTGTACTCCAGGGTCTGCTGGTCTATTATCAGCTGCCTTTTACCACTTGTCCCTGTCCCAGGTCGTCACAGGGTGACGACTGGAAAGGGAGGCGTTGCATCATTTGGTGCTCCACCACTTTTTGTTTTAGGAGCCCCTCTCACTTGTTGAGATCATTTGCAAGATGGCCTGACATCACAGAGTCAGGCGACTCAACTCATGGCTCTGTTATTTTCACGTGCTCTAAAAAGCTACACTGCGAATGCTTCGGCGCATTGAGTATTCTGTTTAGAGCATTCCAGCAGAGAGGGGATTTCAGGAACTGTAGCTGGGCCTTGTTGAAAGGAAGCACTGTGGACTGTTGCAGTGCAGTGTCTCTGTCTGCTGCGAAATCGGACAACAAGACTACTGGGGTGAGTGATTTTGACTTCTCTTTACATATCCTTCGTTCTCTGGTTCAGTTTATCCTCCCTTTAACACATTCCTTTTGCCCACTGTCCTTGCCTGACGCTTTCTCCTTTTACCTGTATTTCCTCTCCCTCTCAAGTAGCAGCAACAGTGCTACTACCAGAGGGAAAGAGAGGAAGAACAAATTGTGCCGCAGCACTTGCCAACAGCACTTTGGCAACATCAGCATTCTAAAGCATTCTAAATTCTGCCAGATGATAATGCTTTTTAAATGCTCCTATCCAAGACGTAGGTTCTGTGTCTACAAAGCAAGTCACCTAATTACATTAAATTAGGCAACTTGCTTTCTAGACATTTCTGAGATGTCATTTATCCCGGATGTACGTTTTATATTTACAAATCAAGTTTCCAGATCAATTAGGCAACTTGCTTTCTAGACACAGAACAGAAGTGCTGGATGAGCAGCATCGGTCTTGGTTGCTTCACAGTTTGCCAGAATCTTGAATTCTGGCTGCAAATGGGATAACTGCTCTGAGCGTTATATTAAGAGGACAAGGACTGGATGACAATGTTGTCAAACAGAAAGGAAAAATGGTCAAAGGCGGACCTCTCCACTGCACCGCACATACAGTTCAAATAGTACAACACAGTGCACTTCTCTTCCAATACCAGCCATTGTATGGTATTGCTGCTAAGCAGAGGAAATCTTGACAAAACAAAAGGTGGAATGATGCACCCACACACAAATTTATTGGCGAGTCTAAGTCCATTAGAAAAGCTCTTGCATTATTCAAATCCAATATTTAAAGTTGTAAAATTCAAAGGCTTAAAAACATCCAGGCTCTACAATGTTTAGATCATCCAATGAAAATTCCATATCTCTAGTCTCATTATTTTCGTGATATAAGAGACACTGTATGTTCTGTATATCAACGATAGAGTGTTCCATAGGTGTTCGTTTAACAACATGAGTCACAGGCTTTTCCAATTGCTGGTTAAATAATTTCTTTACATTCAACACAAGTATAAATTTGAATAAATCAATATGCACATTTGTCATGTACCTCTTCTCAGTGGGACAGAAGTACATTCCCTTACATAACACTTCAATTTCATCAGTATCCCGATGACCCTGCATAGAGAGAACTGAACTCCATGTGAAAGCAAAGGGATCTCCAACAGCTTGTTGATACTTGCACCAGAGAAATTGGCACAACTCCAGTCTGCGTGTAGCAGAACCGGTACATCGACCCTGTTGAGCAAGTAGAATCAACACATTGCCTTTGGAACCACTGCATTGCGTCCAGAACCAACGCATCAGCGCCACTGCATTGGGAAGGTTGACGCTTCGTCCCTCCAGCATAGATTAACCCGGCGCATTGTCTTCAGAATCGACCCCGTGAAAAAAAATAGACGCATCAGCTAGACTGCGGTCTCGAAAGCGATGCATCGCTCATCTGCATTCAGCATCTCGCTGTTGCCACAGGCTCAAAGTACTCTGTTCACCAAGCCTGCATGCCTCTTGTCCCAAGCCTGCACTTCATCACCATCGACCTGAACTGTTGACTTTGTCCTGGTTCAGTGCGAGCAGATAATCCCCATTGGCTCTTATTGCTTCTAAGAGCTAGAACTCTCTATTCTATAAAAATGCATTACTCAACTTCTACTTATTGAATTTTTGTTGTTTTGGTCTCGATTCATTTTTAATAAAATCACTGTCTATTTTTCTAAACCTGTGTTGAGTCTTCTTGGGGTGTTTTCATAGTATTGCGGTGTGTGTGTTACACAAATACTTTACTCATTGCCTCTTAAGTTTAGACTGACTGCTCTGTGCCAAGCTACCAGCCAGTGAGCAAAGGTTATCTTTTAATGTGCATCTGACTTAACTGGACTAGCATTGCGGTTCCCGCTTTAACATGGTGCATATCTCTGCCAACCAGAAATCCAATGTGTAACAGTGGTGAAGTGGGAAGAGAAGGGGGGAGGATGGAGGAGAAGGTCATGGTTTAGGTGGCAGAGGACTAGTCTCCCTGTCGTGATGCTTTCTGATCTTTGCTGGAGGGGGAGGCTTAGAGGAAAACTCCTCCTCGAAAGTCATATTATTCTTATGAGGGATAGTGTCTTGGATTTTTGAACGATGCTTAGTGACAATCTTGCCGGTCTGTTGGTAGATTAAATCCACTTCTGCCTCACATCGAGGTTTTCCTGTAGGCGCTACATGATGAGCTGCTCCAAATCCTGGGATCCAGCAGAAGACAAGGCAATGGGCAATGAGCGTTTCAGCTGCAAAGGAGCCTTTTGGCGTCAATGGAGTCTTCATTGCAGAGGACAGCTTTTTTACCACTTTCGGTGTTAGTACTGAAAGAGCTGTCAGCATGGAAGGTATTTACGGCACCAGAGGCCAGGTCTTGTGTGACTGTTTTAGCACCCGTGGTGGACTCTGAACCGGACCCGAATTTCTTTGGTCAGTGCCGAACATGGCCTGCAGGCAGTTGTTGATGGGAAGCCAGACAGTAGGCCTCTGGGACTTGACGCTGAATCCCCATGAGAGTTATATTCATCCTGTGTTGGGTATAGGGAGGTGGTACAAGGAGGGATGATGTACTCATGGTCTACGTCTAGCCGGGTGGTTCCACTTTCAGGATGTGTGGCTCCTCAGTCTCGAACTCCAAGTGGGAGCTTGGCTCGGGGCTGAAGTGTAGAGTCTCCTCACCCAAGGTTCCCAGTTCTGGTTCCTTCTAAACATTTCGGTCCCCAAAGAGGTTGGGTGTGTTGTCTTCTTGTCGCTGAGCCATGGTTGTCGATAACTTAACATAATTTTGCAGCGAAAGGACAAATAGAGCAGGTGGTCAAATTATGCTCTGGGCACAGACAAAGGTTGCAGACTTGATGGAGATCGGTATAGGAGTACTTTGTGTGACACTGTGGACAGTACTGGAAGGGAGACCTATTACTAAGTCTGCATTCTTGGAGAAGAGAGACGAAGTAGAAGGCCCCAGGAGGGGCCCAGGCCACAACAGGGGTGTATTGAAGAAATCGGTCACCGACCAAACAAGATTAGAGTAAAGATCAAACATACCACGATCGATGATTGCTTTCACCAATGGAAATGGAAGAACCAAAGGCATCCGACGACAAACACCGTGAGATGTCGACCAGGAAGTCACTGAGTACACGTTCGAACCAGACGGCAGAACAAAATAATTTAATGGAGTTGATGCTTATGCAGATAATCAGTCATAGAAGTCACTATACCTTGTGACTTGAAATACTTCTTAAAAAAAAAAAAAAACAAGCGGCAGATGTCTGAGTCAAACACTAGATTGCAGGAGTATGCACAGCATGTGTATATCTACAGCTACTAAAAGCCACACACATTTTCCTCCCTTCTCTTTACCAGGGATGTGGAATTCCTATAGCCCGATGCTCATAACCCTTTGGCTGCCAGATTGCTGCACCACAATATGGATCAGGGAAGGGCACTGTCTGCAGTTAAGCTAATATTTATATCTATATGTTAATGCTGTTCAAACTTGTATTTATGGTTCATTAATTGAAAGCCTTTATTATTAGGGTGAGCGCTCTAAGTAAATGTTGTAAGCTCTGACTGCACCACTGACAGTGGTTTCAGTATAAAAATGTGTACCCACGTTTTCAAAATTTTGCAATATGAGGCTATGTAGAATGCTCCCAGAATGCTCTATGATTTCATGCAAATATTTGTAGAACCTTGAAAGCAAGTTTTATGATTCTTTGCTTTCAAAATAAAATGTTCATAAAAAATGAAAGCAGGAAAAAAAAACGTTTTGCTAAACTACTGGACAATTTCAGGTACCATTTCTTTGCAACATCATTTAGTAACATGTGTTGATGCATGCTAGTATTTTCCCAAAAATATTCATAATGGAAAATCAGTGTAACCAGTTTCAATAAGATTATGGGAAACAAAAATAAACAAGCATTGTCAAAGCATGTAGGGCTGAAATTGGTGGTCAACTTTTTAGTTTTGTCATTGTGTGACTTGTTTTGGCATGGTTTTTATAAAACCTTACTGGTGTGGGAGCTGATGGGCCCTTAGCATTTTAACAAACATTGGCAAAAGAAAAAAAAGTTTTTGTGGTCTCAAAAAGCACACACTGCCACAGCAGTTACTGGCAGGGAACAAAACTACTTTGTGTGCCAATATGCTCCTTGTGAAAGAGCAGAATGCTGTCACTCACAGAGTAGCCAGCCGATACAGAGCGTGTGGGATAATTTTAATAAACACAATAAGTGGAAAACGGGAGACCACCGACCACATTTAGCATCTTTTCTCTCATAGTGTAGTATGATTAGGATTAAATTAGAGACCCAATTAAAGAAAGTCTCAAACGTTGAAGGAATTGACCCGATTAGGGCCACCCGGGTCACTCGCGACCACCTTTCAGCCTTCCATACAAATGAAGAGTCGGTCAGACAGTAGAGAATGCAAACCAAGTATATTTATTCAGATACACTTGAGCAGAGCCCAGTCTGCCCAGTCTCTGTGGATTGCTGCTGAGGGTCTGACATCAGCAAACAAGGACACCAAAGTGCATCCACTTTCAGCCGGGACGCACGGGATAAAATGATGGAAGTCTCTCCTCCTTGCGTCGCATCGTCACGCCTGTACGCGCGGAGACATAGAAATAGGGCTGCAAACCAACAAGATTACTATGCTGGGGGAACCACTATCCAAATTAGTACATTGGCTATGTTGGAAATGTCAATTCCCCGATAGCGTCCAAGACGGTACTTCTGGGGATTGCCCACTATTTTTGATGCCATAGTCAACCAAACTCACATGCTCCCTCTGTTTAGGACAAATGCTACGTTCCAACAATTACTAAAACTACCATAAGAGTCCTCACCAATACTAAAGGAGCCAACCCAATATCCACTAAGATAATGTTTTATAAAAGTGTACCAGTCTCAACCAATTACACTTATTCCCACTATTTCGGAAAAGTGCTACGGTACAGAACAAAATAATAATACAGAAAATAATAAGAAGAAAATAAAACCTACCAAGGGGCTCATTCCCAATACTACAGGCAGCAGCCCAATTTCCATTTAAGAAAATATACTTTTTTTAGTCGGCTGGAGGAAAAAGGAATAGGAAATAGGAAATAGTCTAAAAAAACAAACATATATATTATATACAAATGTACACACCTTGTCAATGTATTATACTTGGGGACTTGAAGCATAAACAATAAAAATAATGAAAGCAGACCAGCCTATCTTCTAAATCACAGGCTCAATCACCCCTCTCTCGTTATATCTTATGTTGATGAAATGCCTGCATGTGTCCTGTTATAATCTCTCGAGTTAATCTAAAAGTATTATATTAATGCCCAAATCTCATTGTGGTCATTCAGTCCTTGAGTTGACGTATTATATCTTTCTATCAAAAGTGCCGCTAGGCGATTAAGGTTACTTTGCAATGCTGTTTTGTTGGGCGCTTTCACCACCATCAAGCTAGACTATTTCAATTCATTCTCATCATGACCTTTTTCAATATAATGTTGGACCATAGGGGCTCCTCATGTCTTGCAGCGTATACGCGACTTATGCTGTAATATCCGCATCTTGATCGCTTGTGTCATCCACCCAATATATGTTGTACCACATGGGCAGGTCACGGAATACACTACATTTTTAGTGTTGCAGTTAGAGAAACACAATTTTTTAAGTTGTTGATTGTTTATCTCTACAAATTTTGAGTCTTTTGTCTGTTGACATACAGTGCAACTATTGCACCTGTAATGCCCGGGTTACCGCTGGCAACCCCAATAGACCTCCCATGTTCGAAAAGCGAACAAGGGCTTGGGAATATTCAGATGTTTTATTAGCCTCAGATTCCTTAGAATAATTTGTTTCATGTTATTCGCCTTGGGGTTGAAAGTCAGTACGCATATCAATTGTTCTGATTCTTGTCTGGTTTTAGGGGTAAGTAGATTTTCCCGTGGAGTGTACCACGCTATTTTTAATGCTCCCCTTACCAATGTTTTATGGTACCCTCTAGTGGTTAATTTCTCTTGCAAAATTTGAGCATTTTTATAATAATTACTTTTGTCAGTACAATTGCGGCACACTCTCAAAAACTGCCCATAAGGCAAATTGTCGTTGAGGTTACACGCATGACCAGACGTTTATTCCGGTCGGTCGACTTGGTGTATAAGTCTACCTCCAGCCTGCCATCCTTATCAATGATCCACACATATAAGAAATGAATTTGTGTGTTACTAGATGTTTAGTGAATTTAAGGTCAGTCGTCCAGGCATTAAGCCATAGATGGAATTGTTCCAGTTCTTCTTGTGTACCCTTCCATATCATGAACACATCATCGATAAAGCAAACCCATTCCAGAATATGCTCTTTGAAAGGGGTTGCTTCATGGAAGATGTATCGCATTTCGAAATGGTCCATCACTAAATTCGCTATTTCGGGGGCGAAACAGCAGCCCATCCCTACGCCTTTGACTTGTAAAAACAAATCCTTTTTAAAGGCAAAAAAATGATTTTTCAAACAAATGCGAGCCAAAGAAAGCAAAACTCAGTCAGAACCTGATGAGGCCTCGATCTTTTGTCAAGCACCATGGCCATGACCATCAATGCTTCATCATGAGGGATGTTCGTATATACTATCTCGATGTCGAAAGAAACCAACAACTGTTGGCTTCCATCAAACATCGAGAGTTCTATCTTCGAAATTAGATCCATCGTATCTCTAACACAGACATTAGTTTGAGCTACAAAAGGCTTCAGGAATACATCAATATACTTCCCCAATGGCTCCAGAATAGATCCGCAGGCTGCAATGATTGGCCTACCTGGGGGTTGGGATTCATCTTTATGCACCCTCGGTAGTACATATATATTAGGTATCTTCTGTTCAGTAAAATTCAAATATTCATGCTCTTTTTTACACAGGTATCCCAACTCCAAAGCCTCTGTAGTGAGATGTAATATCTGAGCTCTCAATCTGGCTATGGGATTATCTGTAATAGGGCGGTAGTGTTCCCTGTTACTCAACTTGATGCATAATTTCCTCGTCATTTTTTTCGTTGTCCGATAAGACTATCCCCCCACCCTATCGGCTGGTTTGATAACCGTAAGGGGATTACAGGATAGTTCTTTTAAAGCCAATTGTTCTTGTTTTGAAAAATTAGATCTATATTTGATTTGTTTAGTGTTAAGTAGGCCTATTTCACGTAATACTTAGTCTTCAAAGACCAGGACCTCGTCTGGCATAGCCATGCCTTGAGGGCAAAAGGAAGATTTTTTCTTTAAGCCACTGATGTTTCTTTCACTACTCCCACCGCAATAACATTCGCGTGGTGGGCCTTCCAGAGGGGGAGGAAGGCAGAAACCTGGAGCAATACGTAGAGATCTGGCTATGAGACCTACTGCCCCATGGGGCGCTATCGCAGCAATTTTTTGTTTTTTTTATATATCTTTTTATTAGTTGAAGAAAAACAAGAGAAAGAAGTAAACATATCGGGTATTGTACAACAGAACACATTACAGCGGTGAATAGGCAAATAGACTAAAAAGGTACATATCAATTAAAAATGTCTGAGACGTCAACACTAGCAGGTACGTGGCAGGAGCAAGGACATCACAATCCGCAACCCCGCTAGGCTGAAGCCTTCAGAGCCAGTCCACCCACAAATCAGGATAATTAAAACCAGAATACATGACACCCGGATATGAGAAACAGATCAGCTCAGGATAATCCACCCACATCTTATGCAAGAAAAGAAAAGGGAAAGAAGAAAAGGCCATAGAAACAAAATAAAGACAAAACAAAAAAATCCCATCCCCACCCTGCACCCCTGCAGATGGCTACGGCCTAACCCCACTAGCAGCGTGCCTGTCGCCCAGCTAACTAAGCCCTAAAAGTAGGAAAAAAGCGGAGGAGGAGATGTCATACAGGCTCCCGGTCTCCCCACCCCCCCCCCCCCCCCCCCGCCAGAAGCAAACGACCCCTACATACAGTCAAAACTTTTTAAAAAGGAAAGTACTAGCCAAGCAAACCGGGGAAGTTATAAAAACCGCCCAACTCCCAAATCAATATAGGTAGCAAGTCCCGTATCAAATGAAGCCTTTATATCGAACCCAAACAGTCAAACTCATCCCTGGCCCTTCCGATCCTTCGTGCGAACTCCCTCCGGTAGAACCGCCATGTTTAGAAGGTTGAAACCATTACAACTGGAGCGAGTCAGAAATGTTAGTTCTCGAAGTCCACCAATCATACAAAGATACTCCCCCACCGACAGTAAGTCTCGAGAACGTAGTAGTACCAGATGGGAGGAGAAAAATGGGAGGTCGATCCAGAAAGTACTGTAGGAGTTCTCCAGGAGTGAAAGATCGGATGGTTCCATCTCGGGCGGTAGCACTGTTGAATGTATAGTTCCAAGCTCGTAAGTTGTTGCGAGTGCGCTGACAAAGGACATCAGTTCTGGTTTCCGCTCGGGGTCCTCTTTCTCAGTTAAAACCTGCTTCGCGGGAAACACAGCGTGTTTCAGGTCTGGCAAAGGGTCGGAGTCCGGTCTCAAACACACAGTCTCAACCGTTACTACCATTTTGTGGATGATGGCTTCCACTTGCGAATGAAGCGCCCCGATGGCGGCCATTACGGTCCTCAGTGACGGCACACACTCCGTCCGATCGATCTCCTCTCGCTCGATAACAAACCAGATCTTTAACCCCGGAGGGCGACTACTCCGGGGGAGCAGGCAAGAGCGGGGTGGACAGAAACGGTGGGCGACCTGTCGATTCAGCGATCTTTACCCCGCCGCCGCGAGCGAGAATCCCAACCCGTCGACCCCGGGGGGTGCAACAGGGTCTTCGGGATATGGACCCCCATCCACAGCCACAGACACGTCTTGTCGCCGTTCCTTTAGTATCAACCGGACCTCAGGACCACCATCCGAATCGGCCAGGATAAACTCCACTTCGATCCACGGCCAATGTTAGTCAACTGAAACCCGGCTGGGTCAGTACTCGAGGCCCCGGCTCACGCGCTGGGTTAGGCCGAGAATGAAACACGGCGTAACTTCATCAATCGAGTCGATAAAAATCCCGGGATTGCACCTTTAGACTCAGCAACGATTCAGCCACATGGGAGTCGGGCGCGAATTCAGGATTAATAACAGGATTTGTCAGCTAATGACGGAGGTCGACGGAGCCAGGAGCTTATGTGGCCATCTTGGTTGCTAGCGTAGCTCCTCCCCCATCGCAGCAATTTTTAGTGGAGAGAGTGCATAGGGTGCCGGCGCAGAAGCCCAGGCCGGGCACCTGAAAGTGGGGAGCAGTCATGTTCTTTCCAGACTATACCGCATTTGTGCAGCGGTGCAGAAGCAACTACATGCCAGTGAAGCGCCAACTTAGGGAACTGGAGTTACCCTACTCCCTGCGGTTCCCGGACGGCTGAGAGTGGGAAAGAGGGGACCCGCTTCTTCGAATCCCCAGCGGAGGCGTGGGACTGGCTGGAGGAGTCGGGACTGTGGACAGGAACACGACCCCCGGGCCTGGACACTGGTAGCCTGATGGAGGGGAGACCCCGACGACAAAGACGTGGGACACCATAGTCTACAAGGTCCGGTCCAGTTGCGCCTAGTCAGGAGAAAATCAGGATGGAACGACAGGATGTCTTCGAGGCGGTAGCAACCCTTGGAACTGTACAAAGTAGCTCCAGGAGCTAGTGGCTCATCATCCCTGTCCACTGCAACTTCTGAGGACTCAAACCTGCCAGTGGTGACCCCACAAACTGCCGATCAGATTATGTGATATTATGATGCTGCGCTGAACTCAGACATGGTTAACTTACGGAAGTAGAGATTTGTTTTCTTGTTTCTTCACATGTGTTGATAACCCTCACCGCGCACTAGGGGTGACACCAAGACCTAAAGGGGCACACATGTTACCTTAGGAGTCAGTCCGCCGGGCACGAGCCCGACTGTACCGCGATCCACATTGCGTTAACTCTTAGTTAGAGGCACTCCACCATGGCCCAAACCAGAACTACACGCTATCCTAGACCACCACCGCGATGATGCATCTCCCATGCATACCGGAGGTAATAGGGGGAGATAGTACAGACAAGACACCGCTACCGTACGTACCCCATCAGGCATCACACTGGACTAGCTCACACTTAATTGTTGTTACCGATGTTTGGACGGATGCCCACTGGGTATAAGCCCCAACTGCTATGTTGTTTGCAGTTGTTATGGTGTTTTCATTGCAGCACATCAACACACTTTCCCCTGACCATGGCACCAGCTCATCGGTGCGACCCCTGCGCTAAACGCTGCGACTGACTAACCAGCTTAGCGATGACACGTACTAACAGCACAACCTGGAATATACACGGCATGCACACACCCACGAGGCGCTATTCTATCTTTTCCTACCTCCAGCGGCACTCAGTGGGTATCGCCCTTTTACAGGAGAGACACATGACACAGGCGAAGCTTGACAGGCTTTGCAGACGTTGGAGAGGGCAAATATAAGGCACTACCTTTTCAGCACACGCGCAAGGTACACTGATCTGGGTGCGGGCAGGCACTCCATTCATCTGTGAAGAGGTAGTAACAGACCGGGAGGGCAGGTACACCTTCGTGCTTGGGAAGTTAAACGGTCAAACGATATTGCTTGGGTCGATATATGCCCCTAATATAGACCAGCAGTCATTCCAGGTCCTGACCCCCTATACTGGGTTCCCTTGGCTGCTTGGCGGGGATTTTAATATGGTGGTGGAGGTTCATTTTGATAGATCTTTTCCCTCTCTCTGCACGACAACAGCGGTGTCAAATGCACAGGCGCTCAGGGACTGGCTCTCGAACTGGGCACTACAAGACCTGTGGCACATCCTCCACCCGACCGAACAAATCTACTCCTATTACTTAGCAGTCCATGATCTGCATGTCTGGTTGGACAGGCTGGTGGGTTCCCAGTCTTTGCTCCCACTCGTTGCGAAATCCGAATATCTAGGTGCGGACACACTCCAATCATAACCCCCTGTGGTTCCAGGTCAGTTGGGAAGCAGACCCCCCCCCACCCCCCTGTGCCCACATGGCGACTCCAGCCGTGCGCGCTGGCGGACCTGGAGTTCCGCTCATCACTGGGGACGGCTATTCTAACGTACTTTGATATTAATGAAGGGACAGCAAGCAACACGCTAGTAGAATGGGATGCCCACAAAGTGGCAGTCAGGGGACACTGTCTGGGAGCCACGTGGAATATACGTAAGACGCTATCAACCTCCCTTGCACGCTTAGAAGCCGAGCTATTACAGTATGAACTTGAAGGAAAAGGGGGGGGGAAGACATTTGTGTCGGCTGGAGGAACTCCACGCCCAGCACGCGGAACTCATGGAACGTCTGAGATGCCACAACTACACGGCGCACACAGCCCGAACGCACGCCAGAGCCGATAGAGCGGGCCACCTGGCTGCTACGGCAGGAGGGCAGTCACAGCCCGATAGGAGCAATCCGCACATCGGAGGGGACTCTGGTGTACACGCAGCACGAGATACACCGAGTTCTAAGTGACCACTACACACAACTATAAAGAGCCAGAGGAATTGACCCCAGACATGTCCTGGAGAGATTCTTGGACTCTATCCAACTGCCCGCGGCTTCGGAGGAACACAAGGAGGCACTCAACGAGCCCCTCTCCTCAGAAGAAATTGGGGAGGTGATCAAATCCATGGCATCTGGGAAGACGCCAGGGCCGGATGGTCTGTCTGCTGAATACTACAAAGCGTAACGTGAGTCCCTGACGCCCTTACTCCACACGCTATACAGCATGGCACTAGAGAAGGTCACACTACCCCCTTCTATGCAGGAGGCGTACCTGGTCTCCCTGCTGAAACCCGACAAAGACTTCAAAGCCTTAAGATCATATAGACCCCTGGTGATGCTCAATGTAGACTACAAGATCCTCACCAAAGTGCTGGCGGAAAGATTGGCGCTGGTGGTCCCCCACTTAGTTCACGCTGACCAAAATGGATTTGTCCCCACAAGGTGCATGCCGCTGAACCTGCAGAGATATTTCAGGGTGGCGACCAAGCCACACGGGAGCGGCCCAGGACGGGATGTCACGTCCTAGACCTGGAGAAGGCATTTGAGTGCTTAGAATGGGACTACCCATCGGTGGTGCTGCTGAGATACGGGTTGGACATGGGGTTCATCCAAATGGTCGAGTTACTGTACAAAAACCCCACGGTCAAAGTACGGCTTGGCCCATATGTCTCTAAAGCCATACCAGTAGGTCGGGCACCAGGCAAGGGTGCCCCTTGTCCCCGCTGGCAATTTAGCCCCTGGCCGCAGCTATGCGTGCAACTCTGGGGGATGGCATACCGCTGGGGGATGCGGTCCATCAAGTGTCGCTCTACGCAGACGTCCTGTTGGTGTATGTGAAAGATATAGAAAACATACCTGGACAGCTAGCCCAACTACTGCAGTCCTTCGCCACCATTTTGGGACTCAGAGTACACATGGGGAAAACCTGCCTTTATGCATATAGAGAGGGGAATCTCGACCCAGGGTACTCCCTTGACGGCACACGAGTTCAGTGGAAGGAGGGTACCTTCCGCTACTTGGGGATACAGATCTACCGCCAACCAACGGACTTGTTTGACGGGAACTTGGGTAGGGCAATTACGGTGATTTAATCGTAGGTGCGCTTCTGGAACACACTCCCGCTGACAACCACGGACAGGGTGGCGCTCACCAAAATGGTCATGCTCCCTCAACTCCTGTACTATTTCGTCTATTTACCCCTATTTATTTTGGCGGCTTTCTTTACCACACTCGCAACGCTATTAAGGGACTTTATCTGGGGCACTGCTCTGCAAAGACTGGCACTAGCAAAGTTATATTTGCCGACGGATCAGGGAGGCCTGGCTGCGCCTTGTTTTAAACACTATTACCTTGCCGCCTGGATGCAATTGGTTGCCCCCTGGCTGGCAGACAGGGGTAGAGAGGACACGACCACACTACTGCCGCCATACTCGCTGGAACAAATAATTAGACTCTTTCACCCTGCCGCTACGGTCATGCGGCCGGCGCCGCTCCTCTTAGCAGTGGCATACAAATGTTATCGGAGGGCTCTATATATCACCAAAACTGCTTACTCACCTGCAATACCGCTGGAAGAATCCCCCAGAGGAGAATGGGTGCTCACAGCTCCTACATTTGCAGAATGGCAAGAGACTAATATCCACACTCTCGGGGATTTATACCGGGATGGTGCGCTCATACCATACGAGTCCCTGGGGGCAGAGGACGGGCTCCCACCTGGGCGGTTTTTAGCGCACCGCTCCCTAATAGCGAAGCTGACTGCCAAATGGGGGGATATGACCATGGAGCTCAGTCAACACCTAACCATACAGTATCTACACGTTATGGGGAGAGGCAGACACCTTGTTCGCTGGTTTGCAGCGTCGATGCGAACACATGTGGCCTTCAACCTAGACCCACTCCGCTGCAAATGGGAACTGGATCTGGGGCAGCAGTTGGCGGATAAGGTATGGGAAAGGATATTAAAAAGCCCTGTGCATATACCCAGAAACGTGCGATTCCGCCAAATCCAGTTATTTATCATCCATAGGGCATATCTTACACCCGAGCTGATTATCAGGTACTTTCATTGCAATGATGCGCTGTGCCCTAGGTGTAGCGAGCAGGGGGCAGGATTAATATATATGCTATGGAGTTGCCCTGTGCTATGTACATACTGGCGGACAATCAGTGGGCTGTTGCAGGGTTGCTCAGGCCGCACCATACGCTTTAAATGGCCCGAGCAACTGTTGCACCACTTTAGGAGGACCCCTACGGACAAAATGATGTCCTGGTTCCTAGATCTGGGACTAGTGGTTGCAAAATGCCTCCTGACAAAGAGGTGGAATGCACAAGACCCGCCGCACACACGGGCATGGAGCTATTCACTTCAGGTATGGGCTAAGGCAGAGGGAATTGCCATTCGAAGGGAGGAAACACTGGGGATGAGGAAGGAACCTACAGCAGCTCACTGGGAGCAGATACTTTGCGCGCTCCAGCAGATGGAGAGGGAGGGACCAGGGAGTCACTCTGAGGGAACGGATTATGATCACACAAGTGGAGACACGCCTTCCACCGGTGCACTGACGTGATATTCCAGTAAAACTGTACCCTCGGTCTAATTCCTGTACACGTGTAGTCATGCTAATGCACAGTCACAACCACGAAATACATGAGGGACTCCGGGGGCGGGATGTGGGAAAAAGGGAGTTAAATGTACATATACCGATTTATGCTGCTACTGTTATGGTTCCTTTGTTTATACGTAATCCATCTGTTTAAATTACCAAAGTGAATGACCAGGATAGAACCACACGCACTATCAGGATGTTAACACACTGCTTCTAAATTGTAACTTCAGAGATTGTAACACGACTTTCAGATCCAAGTTAACCTCGCTCCTGCGTGAGCACTCCTCTTAATAATTAAGGTATAATCAGAATGTATGTGAATCCAATGTTGCTACGCATCCAGATGTTGGCGATCAGCCTTATGCATGACTGTACGTTTACATATAAGTTGCCTGTCATGACTATGTGAAAACTAAAATCAATAAAAACATATTTGAATAAAAAATCAAGTCTGTATTGGTGTGATTATTACAACTCTCATTCTGCTATAACGCCTGTACACTTTGTGTCGTGTCCTGAAGTAACCCTGTTCCTGATTCTGTTGTACGGGTGAGAATCAGTGGACATCATATCTAAAGCAGAAACTTAAAATTGGAAGTATACCAGTCGGAACAATTGAAACCAACCCTCGCAGCTGCGGATATATGACAATGGCATTGACAACAAATTGTCACTCTTATGAGTGACTGAAGGGAGCAACCCACAAACCCAGCAATTAGTTGTATTAGATACATTATGAGTTTGATGCAAAATGTGTATAAAGACATTATTAGTGTAGGACAACCTATGCGCTTCTTTGTGTGGAGCCAAAGTGACAAAAACGTGCTCAGCGGGAAGGGGCATCGTACCAATCAAGGAATGTACAGGATATTTCTCCTCTAGCAACCAGGATATTCCAAGTATTGTTATTAGCGTAATCACAACAATTAATATGCAAACTATGTTACTCATTGTTGTCCAACCCGTGCTAAACGCGGTGGTACAAATGGTTGTTCCTACTCATAAACAGGCCGACCAAACTGATGCATTATGAAGCAAGAAAAGGAATGCAATAAAACTGATAGTAAAGGTAAGTGTCCGTCAGAGCCTCACTGGTACAGGCTCCTATTGTTCCTCAACGTTGGCACTATTTAGCACCGGTGGTGGAGCTTGCTCAGTCCTAAGCTCACAATGAATTCCACATCGCACAGGATAATGTACCACCCTCCTAGGGAGCACATTTAATCTATCCTGTCCAATGTCAGAAAAGTGCACCAATCTCACGTCACCCTTAACTAACACCATTGGTACTATAGCAAAGTACACCCTAACTTACACAGTCCATACCTGGCTAATCTGACTTCTCCTTTGGTGCACCATTCCTCAGCAGAGGACGCAAATTGTATCTGGTGACTCCAGGCACAGAGGGGTAAACAAACAGCGGCTCCTTAATGGCACGAATTTCTGGAAGGACCGCTGCATTTAGCACTTAATCATTCACCGCATCCATTTGGGTCCATGTTAACTTTGCATCGCTAAAGGGGATGAACTGAGGCACCTTCTCACATTCAGTGTCCCCTATGCCGTCCCTCACCCACTGATAATAGGAAAAGGGTAAGAGTATCCTGCGGCAGTGACTGGAGTGGATCCAGTTATTTCGTCTGGCAACCTTCATGGGGCTCGAGTGGCCAGGAGGACCTGTTTAGGTCCCTTCCAGTGGGGCTTCAAGCTCTTCTTACGCTGGCAGTTCTTGATGAAGTCCCCAGGAAGAATATCGTGTCCGGGCCCCTCTGGTGTGGGTGGAAGGGTCTCGCAGACCTGTTGGTGAATAGAACACAAATTTTCTGTTAACTGGCACAGATAATCTGCCAACAATGGATACTCAATATCTGAGAACTTACGAGGGCAGTGGATGTCCCAGGGGGTAGGCCGGGCGTCGAAACACAACCTTGTAGGGTGTCAATTCGGTTCTAGAATGTGCTGTTCTTGTCGACAAAAGTGCTAATGGTAAAGCATCTGGCCACTGTAACCCTGTTGTCTCCTGAATCTTTGCCAATTTCAGTTTGAGAGTACCACTGTACTTCTCAACAAAACCTGCTGACTGTGGGTGGTTTGCAGTGTGAAACTTCTGTTTTCTGTGCAAACCATCACAAATTAACTGAATGAACTTGGCATTAAAGTGACTTACGTTATCACTCCGGATCACTCTAGATCAAGCCCAAACAAGGAAAGAACTCATTCAGGAGTACCTTTGCAGTCGCAATGGCTGTATTATTGTGGGGTAAGCCTCAACCCATTTACTGAATGCACAAACAACCACCAACACGTACTCAATATAGTCCATCTGGAGGACCTCAAAGGGGAAAATGGGTGGTGCAAAATGACTGGGTGGTGTAAGGATACCTTTCCCAGGATTGAGCATCATGCACACCATGCAGTACTTCACTAAATGTGCAGCAGTTTGAGATGTTTTCATTCTGCCATACAGGGTCTAATCACTTGCAAATACCCTTAGCACTGATATGGGCAGGGCCATGAGCCATCGTGACCACAGGGAGAACATACGCATCTGGCAACGTCCATCTCTGCCTCCCTGACTTGTCAATCCAACATCCCTCATCGTTCAATTGTGCTGTACCTTCTTGCCACTGCTAATTCCTCCACTGTGGCCTCACTTTGCATATCCTTCACGTTCTCAAGTGTATCCTAATACAAGGTGACCTCGGGCACCCACCTAGCAGGACCTGCTACGATCATTTGTTTCATTCTAGTCCGGGCTGTTTCCTTAGCTGTCTGATCTTCAAAAGCGTTCAATTTACCTAAATCGTCAGTAACTTTCCTATGGGCGCTACACTTTACTATTGCCAATCTCTTAGGGAGTGTCAAAGGGGATAGAAGCCTATATATAAGATGACCGTGCTGGATCTTTGTACCATGGAAAGTAAGGAACCCTCTCTCTGCCCAGAGTCGCCCAAAATTATGGGCGACTCCAAAGGTGTACTGCTTGTCAGTATGAATGTTAACAACCAGTCCCTCACTCAATTCGCAGGCTCGAGTTAGGGCAACAAGCTCTGCAGCTTGAGCCAACGGATAGGGAACTTGTGATGTCTCAACTACCGTACGCAGCGAAGTAATGGCATATGCAGCAATTGTAGTGACATCCGGTAATTTAAAGCAAGAGTCATCAACACATACTTCCCCTTGGGGATCACATAAGGGAACATCAGTCAAGACTACCCGTCCTTTCATCTCTTCTTCCGTCTGGAAGAGACAATCATGTATGTTAATCTACTCATTCTCAAAAGGGAGGGGTAGTAACATGGCTGGAATCAGAATGGTACCATGCAATGTGGTACTTGCACACAGAGTAAACGGTTGTTTATTGTTTTTCTCGTAATCAAGTTGAGCGTGCTATGAAGATTATCGCCCTCTGGTCAACGGGCATGTGCAACTGATAACAAAATGCGTTCCCCCTCCCTGGGGAAACGTCCCCTTGATTAGACCTGGGCAGCAAATTCCGCGGAGAACGCGGAATTGCCAAAAATTCTGCAATCTGCGGCTTTGCGGAATTTTTTGCTTCTGCACGCTTTCAAAATGCGTGTTTGAGAGACATTTCTCCCCGAGCACGCATACAGCACTCACGATCAGGAAAAAAGCATCACGAACGGGCGGAACAAGCAATTCCGCGTGTTAGCTGAACTTTTGCGTGCTCGCAGAGATTTTTTACATTTCGCTGAGCTTTGCATAGCGTGACTACGCAAATTTCGCCCCCTCATACCCTTGATGCACTGCTTATTGTTCTCCAAGAATGGATTTCAAACATTTGTTAATGTTCAAACGAAAATATGATGCAGATAAAGTTACATCATGTTGGGATTTATTTTATCATCCACATATGAGTCGGTTGAATTTCTGCAAACAGTTCTATTTGGACAATCAATTTGAATACATCAATCCTAGTATCGCAATGTATCTTTTTCATCCATCCCAAAGCATTTCGGGCTGTGTCTAGCCCTCCATCAGGGGAACTGTTAATCTCTGTAAAATGAAGTGCAAAAACAAACTGGGTTACCTACCCTGGCTATCGTTCGGAGGGGAAATGTAAACATTTACAATGAAACCAAGAAGTGCCCATACTATGAATGGTAATCTATTCACCCTAGGAGGTTGTGTCAAGTAATTCAAATAAAATGACAGCGGAAAGGAATTCCCCGTGCCCAATCTGTGAATGTAACTGATGTGGTGTGCAACGGTAAAAAGCTGATTGGGAGACGTGAAGATGAAAGCATAAAAGCGGAGTAATAGATGAATCTGACATGCTGAGAGAGAGTGCTCAATAAAGTTAAAGGCTGGTGAAAGCTGGTTGTGAAACGTGCAGATTAAAGCATGAAAATGGTGCAATAGCTGAATCTAACATGCTCGAAAAAAGTGCTCAATAAAGTTAAAAGCTCATGACAGTGGTGTGCCTTCGGGTGTTTGAATACTGGCCAAGTTAATAAGGTAACCACGTTCAAACTGAAAATTAGAGTGCTCAAATAAAACGAAAGCGCTGGTTCATGAAATAAAATCATACTTAGTGCCGTATCTTCGGGTGAATACTCAAGTGCATTCTGTGTCAGAATCAAGCGCACCGACCGGAATCCTAGTTTAGTGACTCAGTACATATAAAAAGAAGTGAACGGAGATACGTACGAGTTAGTAGCTTTAGACAGGGGACTTAGCTCGTTGAGAAAGGCGGCCAAGTTGGAGAAATAACGAAGGGTTTATAGAGTGGCACATCGTTTGATCGTAATATGTTTGGCAGAAAGTGTTAATTCATAACCTGTCAGACGTGCACTGGTGAGGTGCTGTGTCTTTGTGTTATTCAAAAGTGTATCTACAGCAACGGGTACCATGATTGTGAGGTCAGTATCACGTACGAGTCCAGCTGATTGTCTTATTGAGACAGCTAAGGCCGCGACCGCTCCAGGAGGGCTTGTTCGACTTGGTCAAGCACAATAGAGAAGTAAGCAAACGGCTGTTGCTTATCTCCAAATTTTTGTGTTAAAACAGAGAGCAACCGGTCATCTCATGGACATACAACAAAAACTATTTAGTATAGTCGGGGGTACAGAGTACTGGAGCCTAACAAAGCACCGTTTTCAATTTCTCAAAAGACTGCTGACATTCAGGCATCCAGGGCAGGGGTTCATGCACATCTTTTAGTATTAGAGCAAGCAGGGGCTAGATTAACAGCGAATAGCTTGGTATCCACTGCCTGCAATAGAAAGTGATACAGATAAAAGCGTGCACACCTTTCTGAGTTTGGGGAAGTGAAATTTTAACAATGGTACTGATGCGCTCAGGGGTCAATCTCCCACCCTTCTTTGACAGTAGGTGACCTAAGTAGGTACCCTCCTGTCGACAATACTGTAATTTAGAAAGGGACACATTAAGGCCCTGCTGAGCTAAATGCAACAACAATTTAACTGTACTGTCTCTGCAACCTTGTTCTGTATCCGAAGCGATGAACAAGTCATCGAAATACTGAAGCAATGCATTACCTGTAGGAAGCGACAATGAACCCAGCTGACCTTTCAATGACTGACTATAGATACTCTGACTGTATAGCCTTGAGGAGCGCGACAGAATCTTAAGTTTCTACCAACTAGGGTGAACCCAAACAGATACCTGCTTTAAGGATGAATGGGAATACTGAAGAACACGTTTTTCAAATCAATGACAGAAAAGAATGAAGCAGAAGAAGGAATCATTGTCAAAAGAGTGGTAATGTCAGGAACCACCGGAAACTGGGGAATCACTATTTTGTTAACTTCACGCAAGTCAATCACAAAGCGATAAACATCTGCATGATCATCAGAGGAACCCAAAGGTGTCCGTTTGAGAATGAGAACAATAGGGCTATTACAAACATTAGCAGTCGTCTCCTCAACCACTCCTTCCTCAATCAAGTCCTGTACAATTTGCAATAAGGAGTGCTCACGTGCCTGCAGTATTTTACACTGAGGGATGCGAGGTAAAATAGCATTGTCTACAACTTGGATCGACACTGGCGGTATCTGTAACAGTCCCACATCTTTGTCACCTGTCGCCCAAAGAGTGGGCAGTACATCTTTAAACTCTGCAGGAAAAGGCGCATCTTTGGACAGGCACTGCGTATCGCACACTACACCCGGACCCATTGTCATGTAAACAGCTGCCGGGGAGCGGTAAATCGTAGCATACAATTTCTAGTCCAAACCCATCAGATTTTCTCCACAATTAGGCGTCAACAAGAATGGTGAATTCATAGTGAAAGGACCAATAGTCAACGTAAGGGGTTTTGAAATGGGGCTCAGAACCGTTACACCAGAAAAACCTTCCGAAACATTATTATGCCAGACAGAGCCACTCCAGTGACCAACTTGAAGAAATAGAATCTGTAACCCAGGCGATTAAGGATAGTCCCACTGTGTCTGATGCTAAAGCCTTATTAGAAAAAATAGGAAAGGAGATTTTGGTTTTTAAGGATAACACACTCAATAATAAAACAGCGCAGTACGAGAGAGACTCCAAAGCGTTTACACTTGAGAAAGCATACCCTTTCCTGAAGGACGAGTATTATACACAGCCAGAATCAAGGGGGGCGCTTTAAAACTTTCAGGGAAGATCCCGCAACAGGTTCAAAACCTTTTCAGAAACCTCGTCTTCATCTGAGTCATCAGGCTCCGATTCACGTGGGAACCAAAACAAAAAGCAGGAGTCTTTTTTAGAGAAGGGTCAGCAAGGAAAAACAAGGTTCAAGGTACCATGGGAGATGCGGACAAGGAGAAACTTTTACAAATCGTAAAAGCAACCACAGCAGTTGTTAATCTATCCCCGAAAATACTTACAAAAGATGAATAAGCTGTATTGAACTTAGGTTTGAAGTTTGTTCCACGACAACAAACAGATTTTACACAGATGAAATTAGAGACCAACGAGTTCTGTCGTAAAATCAGACTTAGAGCCTTCTTTGCAAATCAGCCGCCAATGACCGAAAAAGAGACCACAGGGTTACGAAATAAGTCTAATTTCGTCCCCACTCAAAAAATCCCTAAACAGATTCATGCCTTTGAACAGATTATGTTATCCTCAATTGACATGTTTGAAAGAAATAAAAAGTATATACCTCAAAATATAAGTAAAGGGCAAAAAATGGCACTAAAAAATCTAAGGGAAGATCGGTCAATAGTCATCAAACAGGCCGATAAAGGCGGAGCTGTAGTTATTTGGCCAAGAGAAAAATATCTTGCAGAAGCACAATCACAGGTCACTAACAGCATCTGGTATAGAGCTCTCCAAGAAGATCCTGTTAAAAACATACAGGGAGTGATATCTGATATCGTACAAGTAGGGATAGAACAGGGCTATGTGGGTGCGAGAGAAGGTGAATTCCTTATCAAAAAATTCCACAGGACTACTGTCCTGTACTTCCTCCCAAAGATTCACAAAAATCTTAAGGAGCCCCCAGGACGACCGATCGTTTCTGGGTGCGACTCATGCTTGGAGCCCTCAGCAAAATATGTGGATTTCTTCCTAAAACCTTTTGTAAGCCAAGTTAAATCATATCTAAGAGACACGATGGACTTTCTAGTAAAAGTGGAGGGAACAGAATTTAATCCATTGTCACAATTGCTGGTGACAATGGATGTTACGTCCCTCTACACCCAGATTCCCCAGGATGAGGCACTGGAGGTACTAGAGTTGTATTTGGAATCCCGTGACAGACCACACCGAGTTCCCACTAGTTTTATTTTAAAACTAGCGGAGATAGCCTTGAGGAAGAATTACTTTCGTTTTAACGAACAATTCTTTATGCAGACAAAGGGAACAGCTATGGGATGCCCTTATGCTCCAGAAATGGCTATACTGTACATGGCAGAGTTTGAAAAGAAGTTTGTTGAAAATGATAATCCATACAGTGTGCACATCAAGCAATGGTTGCGCTACATCGACGACGTGTGGCTTCTGTGGCAGGGGAGCCACACTGAACTGATGGAGTTCCATGCTTGGCTTAATGCCAAACATCCAGACATTAAATTCACTGTTGAATACAGCGATAAAAAAATGACGTTTCTGGATGTTGAAATTGTGTGTAATGAAGGGCAGTTAATCTCTACGCTACATAAGAAAAAGACGGACAAAAACACAATGCTACATCACCGAAGTGCCCATCCGAGAAATCTGAGGGCAAACCTCCCATATGGACAGCTACTCCGGATTAGGAGGAACTGTACGGAGTTGGACGACTATGACAGACATGCAAGTACATTCTGCATGGAACTAAAAGAAAGAGGGTACCCAAAGAAACTGCTGAAGCATTCGTTTAAAAGAGCGCGATATACGCCACGGGAATGTCTTCTACAAACCAAAACCAAAAACGAATTGGATAGATTAGTCTGTTACCACATTTGGGCCAGACACTAATAAACTTAGACAGGTGGTCCTGAAAAATTGGCACCTTCTAGAAAATTTGGATTGCTCCTTTCCGCGTCCGCTTTTTGCGTACCGGAAGAATAGAAGCATTGGGCAACAAATAGTAAGAGCAGATATAGCTGTGCCCAAACCCAAAAGTGATTTACTAGCAAAGTGGGGAATGAAACCCATAGAGGGACATCATCGATGCGGCTCCTGTGCGGCATGTGTAAATACAATTGAAGGAACTGAATTCGAGCATGGAAGTGTGAGATGGAAACATCTCCCCTTCTCCAACTGTAAAACACGGAATGTGGTGTATGTTATTATCTGCCCGTGTTTAAAAATTTACATCGGCAAAACCACACAACAAGTCAACATACGCATAAGTCAACACAAATCAAGGCTGAAAAATAAAGTCCTGTCAGCCCCTATGGTGGAACATTTTCTTGAACATAACCATACTGAAAATGACTTCAGGTGGACAGTACTGTACGTTTTGCAACAATCAAGACCCATGGACCCAGATAGAATTTTACTCCAAAAGGAGGCGTACTTGATACTAAAATTCAATAGTACACTGACTGGGTTGAAATCGTTATCTGAAGTATCGAGACTATGAGAAATGAAAAGGTTTCTAACAAACTGTAATTCACCTTCTTTCGAAATCTAACATAGAACCTTGAATATCCAGAAAGGAACAGAACGTACATATATAACCCACTGTAAGATGGCCGCCATGCTCAAAGCGTCCTCTGCCTTTAAAGCCTGTCTCTAAGATGGCCGCGGAATCCACAGACTGATTTAGAAGTCACCAGATTGCCGCGCTGGAAGTAAGTAGGCTGAAATGGTTACCTTAACGTTAGCGAACACTAACTGACCCTTGTTTGTAAAAACTAATTGGGAATTTGTGTATAGGGAGAAGAACGCTGTCCCCGACTAAGAGCAGTGGGTAGATTGAAAAAAGAAAAAACATCGCGAGCAGCCAAGCCCGAATACATGAACGGAAGGTAGGCTTTAACTTAAGTAGTGAACGCTGTCTCTCTCCAATTGCAAGCGCAAGACTTCATATTACTTCACTGTTGGTTACAGGCTGCGAGTAGCTGACGAGGATTAACATCGCCAGTAGCAACAAGATATTGATAAAAGAATATTGCGTGATCAAGACAATATAGTGAGGTATGTCGAATGAGTGAATTCGTATTACCATATTACGAGGGTGTAATTGAGCATTACAACATCTTCCTGTTTGTTTAAAGGACGAATACTTCCTTTTAAAAAAACGGAAGATAATCTCTAAATTAATACTAGCGGACCGGCGGCTCCTGGATAACAGGTATTATTATTGACAGTGGTAAAAATAGAGGTAAGCTTGAAAAATAGAGACAAAAAAAGATTTAAAAAGGGTTCCTTTCCTTTATACACCTTTAGATGAACCTTTAAAGACAGAGCCCTGAAGAGAATCCGTAAAGTGATTAAACCGGATTCGAAACGCGTCGGCACAGACATCAGTTGCCAAATAAGCCACACAATAAATTTATGGCTTATGTTTGTATAGTGTAATATACTTTGTTGACTGCATTTATTTGCTGTTAATTTTGATCCTGAGTCCAAAGCGTGACTCTTGTCTTTTTGAGAAATCGAACACTTGTGTATAAATTTAAGGGAAATATGTGTATATATTTAAATGTTGTATTTGTGTTGTAGAATTGTACAGTCTTTATGTGTAAATGATACTGGACGGTAGGGTGTCCCTTTTGTACATGTAAATATTCAAAAATTAGAAACTAAAAATTCAAAATAAAAGGGTAAGAGTAAAACATACCCAACTAACCTAGTAGTTTCACTTGGTTTGTTCCTTAAAAGTGAGGATATAAAGTTATGTGTAGCCGGCAAAGTGTTTTTTGATACTCCAGTGACCAAGGCATGAAAAATAGAACTGTTTGTTGCACCTGTATCCATCAAAAACTCCACAGCCAAACCATGCACATCCGCACTAACATACGGACCGCGTTAATCTACAGGTATCGGAATTGGTCCCTCACTCTGTCCCTGGCTGCAAGACATCCCAGTCACCTAATCCGTGTCATAATCATCATGATAATACTGCCCCGCCTGAGGGTCATCCTAATAATTTTGATCAGAACAACCCCGCGAGGCCACAGCATTCGGAGTCCTGTCTTGACCAACCAACTCCACGACCCAGTCCTCGAGAATCTCATCGTCTTGGACCGCCACCTTCTGCAAAAGCACAGGAGAGCCACTACAATACGCACACTGATTAGGCCCTAAAGGCATGGTTACTGGCAGCCTGCTAGCCAGTGGAAGCTGTCGGGCCGAACCACCATGTCCTCTACTATTCCCCCTAGAAGTCTGCTACAACAACACCTTCATCTTCAAATCCTTGTGCTTCCTCATTTTCCCTGTGTTCATAATACTGCGCCATATTCAAAATAACAGAAGTGGAAGATGTGGACCAGGTGCTCTCGGAAGCCTGCAATCGGGTCGCAATCTAAAGAAGCAAATTGGAAACAAATCTATTAACAAACAATCGAACAACACCTTCGATCAACAAATCCTGTCCACTATAATCTAGAAACACATCTTCAAACCGAGTGACAAAATTAGACACACACTCATCTTCTGACGACAGGCAGATAACTTGTCCAAAATCAAGGGATAAGAGAATTCATATACGTAATGATACCCAGGGCAAGGCAAGTATCTCTGGTCTAACCTCATCACTTGGCTTCCGTTCCTGATCCCATACTTTAATTTGATCCCAGGTACCACCCAATTCTACAGCATGATCCGGTGGGTGTACCGGTCTCCAAATATCAACCGGAACTAGTAAGCCAAAGAACACTTCAATATCAGCAAGTGCCATCACTGTTGAAGAGGCAGCTTCAGTCAATTCTTTATAATAGGCAGTTGGATTATGCCTAGGATCAGGTAACTGAGTCTTAAGAGACAAGACTTCACTCCTTTTCCATGGAGTATAAACCCATTGTTCTTGAAAACGGGCCGCTGCCCCTGGTCTAGTAACAACATTGTGCTGATCCCGTAGCTCTGATATTTCAGGGTGATAGATAGGATGAAACTCCCGCATTGGAAAACTGAGATACCGGGGTGGGACTCTTCTCAAGCAATCTACCCCGATAAGCAACCAATGTCGCAACATTACCAAAATCTTGACCAGGCGCCATATCAGTAACATATGCATGATCCTTAATATCATATTGAATCTGCAGTGCTGCACCGTTGAAACACTGCTCCCAAAGACCGATCAAAGTAGCAGACATATGCTTAAGGGCATGATGTTGTACAAAAGGCTCATAATATTTCATCACACTCCACACATCTTCGGCACCATAAATGGGGTTTGGGCCCACAGCGCAGCCCGATTAGCCCCTACCTTTTTCTCTGCATCTCCCAACTCCGATCGCACATATGGACCCATTCGCTTTTTAAACTTCCTCCAGTCTCTATCTTCAAATCCACGTACTAGTGTCCCACTACTCGGTAATGTCGAAGGATGGAAGAACACTGTGGGAGTTGCAACAGAAGTAGCAGGCACTAATGTCGCTGCCGTCTGCTGCGTAACAGGTGTAAGAGCTGGCGAAAGGGACGCCGAAGCAATAGGTGTTGCAGGAGTACTCACAGTCATAGTTGCCACAGACGGCGAGGACAAAGAAAGGACAGGAGGTGCTGTGGCAGCTGGGGCTATGAGGGAAGACGGGATATATCCTCTGCAGGGCATATGGGGGTGAGGGTCGCGTATCAAATTGTTCCACAAACATATAATTTTCTTCTTGGGTCACATAAGATTTATCAATATTCAATCGAAACCTCCTATCTTCACGTTCGACCCCTATCTCTCGTTTCTCTCCATCATGTGCTACAGCTTTCTGAGTCAATGTTTACATTCTCCCCTTCCGGGCCGCTTTCTCTGCTTTCATTTGTGTCTGTTTAGCCTCCTTTTGCCACGTTCGAAGAGAATCAAACATAGACTGCCTGCTTCTTTTCCCAAACAACTTCTCCTATAAAAACCCAATTTTCTGTTCATCAAAAGTGGCCGTCAACAGCCACTGCAACTCGGCATTGTCCCTCGTATATTTGTGCCATAGCGTGCTAAAGATAATAGGGCCAAGGCAATGCTTCACATACATATCAAAGTTCGGAGTGCCTTTTAAAGGCGCTGGCTGACTTTCTTCCAATCGAGCATCTGGAGAGCAACGACGACAACAAGAACCAGGCATTTTCAAAAGTGAGCCAAATTCGTTGTGTGGCCTTGCAAAGTGTTCGCAATCATTTTGTACCAAAATCAGTCCTCAGACCGTGCCAAATACAAACCAAAATGGTACCATATCCACAGAGAACCAAAACAAACTAACCTGGTGCACACAGGTCAAACAAATGTATTCTCCACTGCCGACTCTTTAGACCAAACCATCAGATCCAAGGGTTTCGCCATTCAGGACTCAAGTCGGGATGACATGTAGGCGAGGCAACCTCTGGCGGGACAGAAGGGGCAGCTGCGAGTTCAGGAACCCTCTCATGCATGCACCCATGGTCGGTCCGTCCGAACAGACAGTGGCCTCGACCTCCCCACCAGTCCTCAGGAAGGGATGGGCCACTCGCCCGATGGAGTTCCTGTTCGGGCACCAACTGAAGAAAGTGACCCCATTCGGGCATCCTGGGTGACTCGCAACCACCTCTCAGCCTTCCACACAAATGAAGAGTCGGTCAGACAGAGAATACAAACCAAGCATATTTATGCAGATACACTTGAGCGGAACCCAGTCTGCCCAGTCTCTGTGGATTGCTGCAGAGGGACTTAAATCAGCAAACATGGTGATACATTATGTACGATTCAGAACCACTGAAGGCACGCCCAGAATGGAAAATTTAAATATGGAGGTAGCTACACAAAGAAGGTACAGAAGGATAAGTTTCGATCCTGAGACCAAGCACACACTATCTCTATGCCAAGGTTGTTCTGCCTGTGCCCACCGCTGGAATATTGGGAGCAGGCCTCTATGTAGTGGGAAAGGCATGCGCCAATGAGAACAGTGTATTCATTGGTACAGCAAGGCCCAAACTTGGATAAAATTAAAACTACCAAAGCGGCTTCTCGCAGAGAGAGCGATTATTTTCGATAATGGCTCAAAATGGTGGCATAAAATGGTGTAGCGAATGCTAACTTTCGCAGAACAATATAGAAGCAACATAGCTAAGATATTTTTATTCTAAAAAAGTGTCCTTGCATTAAGTGCAGCTATACGGCTTTCGAGAATTCTTAAGATTTTATTAGGACAAGAAATAGTATCCCTGGAAAATATTTGTGAACTGCATTTTAGCATGAGCAAATATGCAAGTTTAGATTTACCCATGTGAAAATCTGAGTGTTTGCAAGTTCACTTTCCCTCCAACCAGTTTTTCCCCAACTCTGGAAGAAGGTTTACGGCTGCCATTGTCAGGAGTAAATTTACAACATTTCGCAGTATGGAAAAAGATTAGAGAAGGGTTGCTAAAAACCCTTAAAACATGCAAGTTAGTAGGTTTGCACAGACTCAAAAGTGCATTCTAACTTTGGAACTATTGCTTACCACTACCTTCAAACCCACTATGCAGATCTACGGAAACGTGGCAACATAAAGGGATTTCAAGTATTCAAACACTACTGTGGTATGAGCCATTGCATAATCAGAGAAGCTATGTCAATGCGCTTATATAATGAGATTGCTGCCGTAATTTGTCACTGCACTACACGGCACCAAAGGGGCAAGTGGATTTTGTTACAGGGCAAGTAGATTTATCAAGCAACCTACACCATGGACAAGTAGAAATTTGATTAACATTCCACACCCATTTACACAATTGATACTGGCTGCCCTTGAATAACTCTTTGTATCTCTTGTAAATTTGAAAGCACTCTGTTGCCCCTGTGGCAAGGTAAACATGCCAAGCAATTCAATTTTAATTTCATGCATTTGTCCTCAACATTTTCTTATCTTTTTGCCTTACTGCTCCCCTTATTGGCAACTCCTCAAACCCACCTTTTCCAAGTCCCAGCAATTAGAAGCCTTGCTTGTCTGAGGCCCCATTTATCCACCCACCACACCAACACAGGTGTCATGTTGTTACACCTTTTGGGGTTCTGCCATTCCAGTGATTCCCCCAAAGCTAGATGCTAATAACATATTTATCCCGGTCAATAAGGTCATTCAAAAAACGTTGTGCCATGTTACATTCTGCGAATATCTGTATTCTCCCATTTTGTAGCTCTTTCAGTGCCTATGTTATACACAACCTTGCTCTGCCTTCTCACTTTTAACGTATTCAGTCTCATCCTCACGCTTGGAAGTTCTAAGCAAGGATTCTTAAATGACTAGCTCAGCAGATGGTAGTTTACATTTCTTTTTTCTTTTTTCTCAGAAGAAAGATGGGAAATTGTAAGTCTAAGTTTAAGTTTCTGTGACATGTACTCTCAATCAAAGCAATGCACGTAGAAAATCTATACAAGCCACGCAAACTAGGGTTAGATCAACTTTAGATGCACATTACAATAGAGGACATGGCTTTCCACAGCAATAGTGCATTAAATGTATTTGCTGAATAAATGTGCACAGAATTCAAGTAGGTGTGCAGGTACATGTTATATCAAATCACAAAAACAGCCGAAATGTACTGAATTCATTAGAAAAGGTCAAAATTGCAGATTGAATTATTATATATTTTTTTTAAACAACACCACAGGGGTTTATCGGCAAAGGAAGTTGCCTTTGCTAATTGGGTAAGAAAACTATTCACTGACGGAATAAGAAATAATTCCCAAATGAGTGTACACCTCGATTTAAACCAAGACAAAAGGCCAGGGTTGTTCAGAGGTCAGTTTCTAGTTCCATCACCATCAGTAGCACTTTTATCAGCAAAAAGTGTTAACGACAGTTAGCTCACCTGTAAATCATGTTTTCCTTCAGGGCAAACTCCACTGAAAGCATAAGCACTTCAATAGTGCCGCCCACACATGAGATTCCAGATAACTTTTAAAAAGAAAATATATTTTGCATGTGCTTTTGCCACAAAAACAATTTAAATAACACAATTTTGCAGTCTAATAAAATATGATATGCCCACTCATTCCATGTAGGTCCTTAAAAAAATTAAACCCTATTAAAAATATATAAACATCACCAGTGGAAATAGGTATAAAAAAAACTCTTCACAAACTTTTTGTTAAAGGAAATGAATACAAGAAAAAGAGCAATGTCGCCATATAGGCTGCAACCATATAAGACAGAAAACCGACAATCCAGTCCTCCAGTATCCCACCATGTTCTCACAGTGGCAAGGAGACACCAGAGTAAACAAGCATTGGCATAGCCAATAGGTCTCAACTTTAGACCTCATACGTGTTTAGCCATGCAACAGTTGATGTTGTTGCACCAAGGATATTGTGCTGGATAACTAAACACTTATAAGGTCCCAAAGGCGAGACCTATTGGCTATGCCAATGCTTGTTAATACACTGTATCCACAGTCCCCGCTGACCATGGCCTGTGGTCATGCACACATGGACCAGTTTGGAGTTCGCTTCACTGTGGTAATAAACTGCAGTTTGATCTTTGCACTATACTAATTCATGTGTAAGTGTGCACTGATTAGTAGATTTGCACTACCGGGCCACATTTATTTTCGCTGCCATGGTGCACTTAAATGAAATGTGAGTTCACCTTTGGTTTCCAGCAATGACACCAACGCCACGTCCACTACACTCACTGCTTCTGAAGACGGTGCACATCACCATCCGGTAGGTCCTGTCCAGCTCCGTTCTCTCCTCTGCATCTTTAAACACCTCCTCTGCTTCTGAGGTCAGGCGTCTGAGGATGGGCAATATGTGACTGTGATTGGTGGATCTGGTGAAGTTGGAAAGATACAGAAGACGTGTGGTTGGGGTTTGGCTTTTCCTTAAGTCAGATTGAAGGGGATTGTATAAGGTTGTAGAGTGGTTTTGTGTGGACTGTGTGAGGGTGTTGATGTCAAGTCCTTCAAATGTACACTTCTGATGGCATTGGCAGAGAAAGGGCACTGGTGCATGCCTGCCCACCTGAAGGACATGGCACCAGGGTAGGCTCCCTTTCTAGGTCACATAACACAAAGGGGCGCCATTCTCTGCATGTGACATATCCTTTGCCTATGACATCACACACTTGTGCAGCTCTCTGCCTGCGACTTCCTACAAAGTAGTCTTTCTCTTCTCTGTCTATGACATCACACGCATGCGTCCCATTCTTTGCCCTGACACCACACGTCCTCTTCTTACCACACCTCACACGTTAAGTGACAATAAAACAGACCAGCTCAAGCCTAGAGTGTCGCCATAAGGACGTACATGTGCCTACAATGTGCAGAACTTACATTCAGGTAGAGGGGTCTTTAAACCAAACAGATTGTTTTCAGGTTTAACCCTGATTGTGTCTTCATTTTTTTTTTAAACCTTACTTCTAACATTTTTTATGGCATATCTGGGATGATGTATTGTTGTCACGTACAGAATCATCACATTGTTGTCGGGCACTACTTAGAGAATCACACTTAACATTTAAAAGGACACTGGTAACTTCCAAAACATCCCCCGGGACCCATTCATTATTTTTGTATTTTGTCAAGACTTATCTACACACCACCACGTGATTAGATTGAACAATTTGTATAGTGCACAGATCTGTCTCTCGGGCTCTGAAACAACAGGAAACGCAGTGGTGTCACAAGGATGATAGGCTGACCCTTCTGAGATTTGAATTGTCATATGCAGGATAAACACACATCTTTGCCGAAGCAGCTGAACTGTCCATGCTGTCTGCCATTCCAAGTAAGCATGCCATCCCAGATGTACTCTTTTTTAAGTTGACCTGGACTTTTGCAGGGTATTTCATGATTTGGTCTGGCTAGTCACCTTTAGCTGCGACCTGACTGCACATCAATACAACACACTGGGGAAACAACACACTAAATTTAGAAAGGGGCTTTGGCTTGGCCCTTTCAAACCACTAGATTGTTACGGTGCAGTGCCAGATGGGCAACGCCCACTGGGCTCTATTGCTGTAGAGTGTGGACCATATGGACACTCACAAGTCAGTTTTGTGGTCTAAATGACAGACGTTTGTTATGCGATTTAATGTTGCTTGTTTATTTTAAAGTTTTATATAGCGCGAACCAGACTCTTGCGGGTATCAGAGCGCTTTACAGGGAAGGTGTCATAGTTACATAAATACAAAGGAAATAACATAGGGTTCAATGTTGGTCCGTGATAGTATAAAACCTACATGGGTATAAGATGCATTACAAAACATTCAATGTATATCAAGCAAAATATAGATACAGTATCAAGGAGACCTGACTGGACAATAGACAATAAACGGTTCTATGAAGAAGATACGTTGTGTAGCAATATAACAGTAGTCCATGCTCAAGTGAATTTAGCCATGAGAAGTGATTTAACGTCTTTTTTTAAAAATGCTGTAGAAGGATTAAGTCTGGTTTCTGGGGGTAGAGCATTCCATATTCTGGGCACCATCCCTGAAAAGGTTCGGGTACATGTTTTCTTCTTGTTGAATTTTTGCGGTTTCAGTAGAAGGGTTTTAGCACTTCTTGAAGCTCTAACCCCTCATGAGGGCGCCAGTTTCTGTACCAAATAGCTAGGTGCGTTGTGGTAAATGGCTTTATGCATCATACATGCTATTTTCAGATGTATTCTAGCTTCAAAAGGCAGCCAAATAGGGGATTTTAGGTCAGGAGATATGTGGGAGCTTCTTTTGGAGCCTGTGATAAGTCTTGCTGCAGCATTGATTGAGGCTCTTAGAGGGGTCGTGCAGCTCTGGGCAGGCTGCAGAGAGAGATACTCCCATAGTCAATTCTTGGGATGATTAGATCTTGTACTGACAGTTTGAAGTCCTTTTCCTGCAGGAAAGGTTTCAGTTTTCTCAGAGTATGTACCTGAAAATGTGCTCCTTTGTCGCGTTGCTGATGTCTTTTTGCATATTGAGGTTTCTGTCCAGTGTAATTCCCAGCGATTTTGCTGAGTCAACGATGAGAGGTTGGCAGTTGAGTGCAGTAAGGTGTTTGATCAATTCTAGCATTCTGGGCACTAGAGCGGGAGGAGCGATTAGGAGGAATTCGGTTTTGAGGGCATTCAGTTTTGGATGGTTTTCAGCCAGCCAGGTCTGAGTTTTTCCGAGAGTTGTGTTGAGCGCTTCAATGACTTCTAGGGTATGGATCTTAAGGTTTAATAGTGTGTCATCAGCGCACATGTGATATTGCACGTTAGACGAGTTGAGAATTTCAGTGAGTGGTTCCATGAATAAATTGAACAGTGTCAGAGATAGTGAAGATCCTTGAGGGACACCTAACGTGACCGAGACGGGTTTCGACAAAGAGTGGTTGACCTTAAATTGTTGCGATCTGTTTTGGAGGAACAAAGTGAACTAATTTAGAACTGATCCAGACAGTTCCATTCTGTGTTTCAGAAGGTCTATCAGGTTTTTGTGTTTGACGTGTTTGTTGTATTGACCTTGAAAGGATAAACAGCTCAGTCGAACCTGCGACCATGGGATCAATCACGGTCTCCGTAATGGAAGGATCGGTCAATGGAGCCACCAAAGCTGGCTACTGACTTCCTTTCTCGCACTAGGTTATGTGGCCGCAGCTCTGCGTGGCTCCTGAGGGAGGAGGGGGTAGCTCTCACCGCTTACATGACTTTTATGTGTACAGGATATTTTCTTATAAAATCGGCTTTCTAACCACTGGATTGTTACGGTGAAGTGGCAGACGTGCAACGCCCACTGGGCACTATTGCTGTAGAGTGTAGACCATATAGACACTCACAAGACAGTTTCTTGTTATCCGAGTTTATGGTGTTCGTTGTGTCGACCTTGAAAGGATAAATAGCGGGGTCGAACCTGCGATCATGGGCTCAATCACGGACCCCGTAATGGAAGGATCAGTCAACAGAGCCACCAAAGCTGGCTACTGACTGCCTTTCTCGCCCTGATTGCACCGGGTTATGTGGCCGCAGCTCTGCAGGGCTCCTGAGGGAGGAGGAAAGCTCGAGAAAAAAAAAACAGCTGGCCCCTGCGAGCACCGTTGCTCGCAGAGGGAGAGCACGGGAAGCATCTCATCAATGCAAACAGCCCTGCAGGGAATGAGAGTGCTGGTGCTGAAGCGCGCACATGAAAGCTCATTAGAACTAGAAGAAAAGAACAAGATGGCGTCGGCCTGTCCAGATGGGCCGTCCTAAAAGTGGACAAGGCGGTAACCGAAAAGCCTGGATTTCAATCATGCGCCAGTGTTTAACCTAAACGATGACAAGTGCCAATTGAAAACAAGGGCAGGGCTTAAAGTCCCTTTCGAAACTGTACTGATTCCAAAAGGCCCTCACATGGCGAGAGCAGCTCGAGACCTAAAAACACAGTTTGGGGTCAACATTCCATGAAGATCAAGGAAGGCACTGTAGCTACTTGTTCGCCAAACAAAGGCTGTTCCTATATTTAAGGAACGTTTTAGAGCATAATTCCTTCAGGTCTTTCCCAGCTAATTATTCCAAAGAAAAATAAGCAATTTTACATAGGGTAATATTGCAGGCAAAAATTACCACATAACACGTAATATCAAAATAGGTGGACACTCTGGTTTCAAAGGGGGATTTCAAGTTTTGGAACTGCTTTCTCCGCAAACCATGCTTTGACTACAGCAAGATAGGTTTGAAAGTGACTGGCTCTGTAGGGTTCTTTAAACGTAATTTAACCACTCCAAGCTTTATTTAACATGGAGCTTATCCAGTCAAAATAATAATCAACCTAAAAGAGCCAGGAATCACATTTCTCAGATCTGTAACCCTCTTACAAAGATCTAATAAGGATGATGTACTTCATTTCATAATGCAAAAGAACACAAAGCTACCCGCTGTACTAATCAGTGACTTGGTAAATTACAACACAGAAAAAAAACACTGTGGTTTACTGTGGACTCAGTTTTAATAAAACATTAGAATTATTCAACACATAATCAGTATTATTTATAAGCTGGTATTATAAGGCATGATACACCTATTTTTAGAGATCCATTCAAAGAACCTGAATTCTCCTGAATTAACTGATAACAACTGGATTTCATATATGTCAAACCATGTTTCCCACTAACATCAATTTAATTCCACACCAGCAGTACAAGTTGTCTCCAAACATATATTTAATTACATTCTCTACCATGCCCTTAGCATGGACAGCCATAAGTACACCATGTTGTGTCCCCACACACTTCATTAACACGACCCAATAGAACCCGCCATCCCACAGATGACCATATGACCTGTACAAACACTAACTAGCACTGTACCCTGGCCCCAAAATCAACATGCAGGGCCCAACATCTAAATGTCTGTGCCCTTTGATCACACAATCACCACTACCAGACCCAACATAAAAAATTATTTCCTTGCTCCAGCACCCACACCATCATAAGGCTCTGCAGCCATTATCATGGTCATAATAAGGGCACGAGTCGGGTGTACATGCAGGTAGACTGCGCCCACCCACATTTTTCACAATGTGAACGCCATCCACCCTGCCAAGAACTTGAGTCCCACTGAATAATGTGCTGAAATCGTCCCAGTGTAATTTCCAAACACCGGAACACTTTCAGCAGCGCCTGCACGTCTGCTTTCCATTTGCAACAAGCAACAATATGCAGGCGGGAACAGGATGGGGCTTTCTCATTTAAGACTCCTGCTGGGTCGTTAACAAAGGCCGAATTTGAGGAGTCATCAGGCCTCCTTTTGTTCGAGTCTCTTGGCTGGGTGCAGTCAGGAGCCTCACACCTGATGCAAATGAAGCGTAGGGGAAACAAAGGATCACACCTCGTTAGCACTTCACACATATTTTAGAGATGTAGCTTTTCACTATGTTCAGTCCCTGTTTAGGAAATATGCATGCACTGTAAGAATATCAGATGTGTTGGTCTTTCCCAGTATTTACAACAAAACAAATTGTATTTATAAAGAGCTTACGTTCCCTGAGGAAGCTTTGAAATAATTTAAGTACCACTATTTTTTTTTGTAAAGCCCAACTCATTCCAATGCAGGGTGTCAGAGCGCTTTACATCAACATGTGCATATTACATGTACAATAAATTACATGTTTGTAAATTAATGTACAGGATGTGTTACATAAAACTGGGGGATTGCAAGGTGTAGACGTCACATATCATCTTCCATAGCTCACAGTGCTATTATCCTCGCAATGCGCTCAAACGTACACATGATAGACCTGCTAAACATGTATGTGAGGGGGGCTTTAGATATGAAATCACTTCTTGTGATGCCACTTTGTGTAAAGTCGTGGCTTGTGATGTCACTTTCTATGATGTCAATTCCTGTGATGTCCTGCGCTGTGATGTAGTGCGCTGTAATGTCATGGGGCTGTGATGTCGCGGGGCCGTGATGTCGAGGGGCCGTGATGTCGAGGGGCCGTGATGTCGAGGGGCCGTGATGTCGAGGGGCCGTGATGTCGAGGGGCCGTGATGTCGAGGGGCCGTGATGTCGCGGGCCCGTGATGCAGCGCGCCGTGATGTCACGGGCTGTGAAGTCGTGGGCCGTGATGCAGCAGTCACTTGCATACTGCCTAACTAGGTTAGTCCCCCCACTTCTTTTTTTAGGACTTGTGCCCTGGTCATAATGATTATTGTCACTGCAGAAAGGAGTGTATGTTCACATAGGTGTTTCATGAGACTGAAAAGGTCATGCACTATGGTAAGACACAAAACTACTTTGGAAAGAGATGGACAGTATGACTCTTTCTGAAGTGAAGTCACTTCCTTAGGCAATAATTTTCTTTACAAGGAGAAAGTCAGTACAGATTTTAAGCATTCACCCAGTCAATGATGATAATAGCATGGCAAATGCCAAAGATATTCTTTAGCCGACTGCAGATTATGCTGCGGATTTTATGCTCGGAGTGTTTCTACTAGGACAGCAGGTGCAATTATGTACACTGTCGGAGGACCACAATCTCTCTTCAAAGCAACCGTTTAAATCTAAGGCAAAAAAGTACCTTCAGAAGATTTAAGGTATAGACTGACCGAATGATATCATTATCAACAGCTGGAGCGTAGGCCTCCACCAGAAACTCTGATCCATAACCTTAACCCCTTACATCCCCACACACTTCACCTGCTTCTTAGTTTCACAAGTCTCTCAGCTGTCCTGTCTGAGAAAGGTAGACACCAAGACATTTGAGTCCCTTGGAGCTACCTAAAAGAGAACATGCAATTGCTTTTGAAAGCAATCTATTCAGTGGAGGGTAGTGGGAAAGGTGTGCATGTAAGGTTCTCTCACACATTTCCTCTCTTGCATCAATACGTTCACTTACATCGCCAGGGCTGATGGTCAGCAAGTCATCATCCTCTTCGGAATCCTGGCCTGATTCCCGGCCCTTTGAGGAATGAGGATTTGAAGGATGGATCCAGATCTCCAAGCGAGTAGTGTCTTCCCCAGAGTATCCACATGTGGTTTTTCTGTTATTCCCCCGACGGCATGGGCTGAGTTCCAGCTCCTGCCTCTTTCTCAACTCAATCTGCTCGGCCTGGAGAAAACGACAAAAGATGTGCAAGACTGAGGGCTAAAAGCGGCTTCTGTCATGTTACGCCACCACTTCTGTACTGTCCCTATGCATGAACATTGATCTGTGCAGGGAACATGCAATTGTACTCCTTGCACAACACACAGCCTATGCACGCTCCTACATGGTGTACAAGTCAATATGCACATTCCTATACAGTGCACATACCAAACACACTACCACATTTACATTACAGCAGGATACACATATAGCACATTCAAACACTTTGCATGCCCACGTTACCTAGCACTTGAGGTTATGTGATAAACCGATATCTGCTCTGAAAACAAACTGGTATTACCTGGCAAGTATGTTTCATGCTTAAAGCAATACCAGGTATCAACACCAGTTCAGACTCATGCTTTTTCAACCATTTTTCAGCCTCATCTCTCATCTAGAGGGTTTCTTATGAATTAATAAGCATTTGGCTATCTCTTGAGCTTTTTCTCCTATTTAGGAGTCCTGGACAGCCCATACCTCACTAGCTTCAAGACATTGTAGGCGCTCTAATGTTGTCGAACTATCTAGGGAAGACTCTACACAGACAAGGTCAACTTTTACATAGCCAACAACTTCTCTACCCGCTTGCAGGGTTTTAGAAGCCCCTCAACCGTCCTCTGGCCATCAGCTACAGGGACATGCAACCTCCCTGTCCTGTCAGATCAGAATGAGCTGTTTTGCTACCTGTACCCTGCCATAAATATTTATTTGACCGTTCGAAGTTAATTTATCATGGGGACACTCTTTCATCAGTTGTTCTCATCAAACAAAAAAAGAATGTCGGGAAAATCAGCTTATTTTTCCAGAAATTACTGCAGGTTGCTGTTGCTCAGTAAAGTGCTCCCTCTTGAATGAGTTATAATCTCACTTCTATATCAAAGCATCAGACTAAACTCTTTGAAGTCTGATGGCCAAACACATTCCAAACTCTAACCAACGGAGGATGCTTGTCTTCCCAGACATCTCTTATGTTTATTTAAAATCCCATTGGGTACATATAACACACAAGACACAGCACTCCTTTCACAGGCACCCCTGGCGAAGTGAACACAACATAAAGCTCTTTACAGGTGTGCACACACCCATTCTGTATGTTCCTACAGTGCGAGTACATTCAATATGCATGCTCTGGGCAGTACACACATACCTTGCGCTTGGTTTCCTCAAACAGGCTCATCAGGCTTTCCTTGGCGGTCAGGATAGGATTACTGGCAGCCAAACTGCGCATGTAATAATACACTGCGTCTAGCTTTCTCCGCTTCAAGTAAATGGAACACAAAACACAATGCAATAAGAGACAATCTAGATGTGAGACATAATAACCATTACAAAAACAGTTTCACACCAAGAAACAATGAAAATGTGTAGGGCAATATTCAGGTAAAATTGTAAAAAATGCTATTTCTGGCTCTGATGTGAAACGGTTTGAATTTATTGACATAAGTAAGCAGAGCACCATGCCAGTCTTTGGACAATATAGCCCTGACCCTGCTTTCTGCAAGATTGGCTCCATCTGCCAACAGTGCTATTAGTTCCCAGGTCATTACATAATCCCTTTCACCAGTGACCAACAACTCGCCCCATCACAGAACACCATAATGGTTGGTGGTAAGTAAGGCAGATTCCAGCCCCTGCTACATCAACACAAACCACACCAGTTTGCATATCTACATTGTGTCCCACCATGAACAGAGTTGCTCACACATTCTACTTTTTAGCAAGGTTGTGGGAATGTGTACAGCTGACTAGTGACCACCTGAGCTTGGTCCAGCTCCTGCCCCCAAACAGGTAGTAAACAAGTATTTACAATGCAATGGTCTCGGCTTTGTTAAAGTTAGAGCTATTGGCATTGCTCATGACATTTTTATTTATGTTTTTGTTTTTAAATAAATGGCATTGTCATTTACAACGCCAATAGCTTAATCTCTCGCAAATACGAGACCTATTGCATTTGCACCCACACACATAGCCACACACACAAAGCCACCCACACACACATACAGAGCCACCCACACATAGACCCACCTACACACACACACACACAGAGCCACCCTCACACCTACCTACAAAAAAAACTACCCATATAGAGCCACACACACAGAGCCACACACACACACACAGACACACACACACAGACAGAGCCACACACACACACACACACACAGACAGAGCCACACACACACACACAGACAGAGCCACACACACACACACACACACAGACAGAGCCACACACACACACAGACAGAGCCACACACACACAGACAGAGCCACACACAGAGCCACACACACACACAGACAGAGCCACACACACACACAGACAGAGCCACACACACACACACACACAGAGCCACACACACACACACAGAGCCACACACACACACAGAGCCACACAGACAGAGCCACACAGACAGAGCCACACAGACAGAGCCACACACAGACAGAGCCACACACAGACAGAGCCACACACAGACAGAGCCACACACAGACAGAGCCACACACAGACAGAGCCACACACAGACAGAGCCACACACAGACAGAGCCACACACAGACAGAGCCACAAACACACAGACAGAGCCACAAACACAGACAGAGCCACAAACACAGACAGAGCCACAAACACAGAGCCACAAACACACACAGAGCCACACACACACACACACACACAGGGCCACACACACACACAGAGCCACACACAGAGCCACACACACACACACACACAGAGCAACACACACACACACAGAGCCACACACACACACACAGCCACTCTCACACACACACACACACACACAGAGCCACACACACACACAGAGCCACACATACACACACAGAGCCACACACACACACTCAGCCAAACACACACACACCGAGCCACACACACACACACACAGAGCAACACACACACAGAGCCACACACACACAGAGCTACACACACACACAGAGCCACACACACACACACACAGCCACACACACACACACACAGAGCCACACATACACACACAGAGCCACAGACAGAGCCAAACACACACAGACAGAGCCAAACACACACAGACAGAGCCACACACACACACAGAGCCACACACAGAGCCACAAACACACACACACAGAGCCACACTGTCACGGGGTCAAGACATGCCCCGTAACGGACTCTCAATCTCGCTTTCAGGACTGGTCCGGGCCCTTTAAGGATGGCCTGGACTTCCCGGACTGGAACTCCACCCCTATGATGGCGGAGTCCACAAGCCAATCGGAGTCAGGCACAGGGAGGACAAAGGCGGACCCGGAAGACGCGGAGTTGTGGATGGTGTGGCGCAAGTTGGAGCAGGGAAGCCGAAGAGAAGCCAACCACCTTGGAGGACTGGACGTGGAGGACGCCGGAGGAGGGAGACAACCCCGCCCCTGGAGCAACGGCCCAAGCTGTAGTCGGGGAAACTGGTATCCGCCTGCTGGACCGAGAGAACGAACCGGAGGCATTATCACAGGAAGACGCGTGGCTACACCAGGTACGGGAACGCTTGTGTACGTTGTTAAGCTTTAAACGAGCAGGGACCGGGTAACCTAGGGAGGAGGGAGGAGGGAGGAGGGAGGAGGGAGGAACTTGGCCGGGCACTGCGGTCTATTGAGCACAGCACCCTGCACATTCCGGGTTATACTCACTCTCCGGCATCTGGTGACTGTCTTTTGCCTTCCTCACGAGTGTTACCCTCACTCCCTTTCCCCAAGCCTTGAGAGGTATCGTGCTGTGAACTAACGGCCACGTTTCTTTTCCTTTTGTTTTGGGTTCGAGCGAGACGGGCCGAAGAGGAGGACTACGCCAGCCCGAGAACGGAAGCCACCCCCACCCCTCTCGCTAGGACCTTTGCCCTATGGATACAATTTTGAAATTCGGTCATTCTTTGACTTTGTAGAAACCACTCAATAAACAGTTATACCACACTTCAGTGTTGGCTCCTTCCCTCCTTGTGAACCCTTAAGGTTACACACACACATAGACAGAGCCACACACAGACAAAGCCACACACAGACAGAGCCACACACAGACAGACTTTTGTACCACTTTGTTCGCCATAAGTTGGCAGGGTATGCCCCTTGCTCACTTTGCCACTGGATTCAAGCAAGCCTGGCTGAAGACGACTGTAATGCCAGAAACCGGTCCTAGGAAGCTTGAATCTGGTCCAGGGAAGGCATGGCTTAGCAGTTCGGGCTGGACTGTTCCCATGAGGCACAGGGTCAGACTGATTTGCATATGGCCATGTCTGAACTGGGGTGGCAGAGTGGGCTAAAGAACGGTGATGGATTAAACCCAGATCTGTTGACTGGGTGTGAGTGTTTGATTGGTTCAGATGCTCCGTCCATCACCACCCCCTTTTGTACCACACACTGACCGAGCCACACACTGACCGAGCCACACACAGACCGAGCCACACACAGACCGAGCCACACACAGACCGAGCCACACACAGACCGAGCCACACACAGACCGAGCCACACACAGACCGAGCCACACACAGACCGAGCCACACACAGACCGAGCGAGCCACACACAGACCGAGCCACACACACACACACACAGACAGAGCCACACACACACACACACACAGACAGAGCCACACACACACAGACAGAGCCACACACACACAGACAGAGCCACACACACACAGACAGAGCCACACACACACAGAGCCATACACACACAGAGCCCCACGCGCACACACAGAGCCCCACACACACACACACAGACCCACACACACACACAGAGCCCCACACACACACACAGAGCCCCACACACAGAGCCCCACACACAGAGCCCCACACACACACATAGCCCCACACACACTCTGCCACAAAGGAATGTGTAACAGTTAGAAACTTGACACTCCATCTGTTCCGACTTGATTGGTTGCAAAGGCACCAGTTGTCTGTAAGCCCAGTCCTTTTCGGATTGGGGGCGTGTTTTTCTTTAGCGAAAGAAACGAAAAAAACACACCCCTCAATCCGAAAAGGACAGGGCTTACAGCGAAAAGAGATTGTCACAGAGACCTCTTCTCCAATGGCTGGCTGCCGTTTAGGAGGCCAGCCAATGGAGAAGAAGGGCGGGCCAGCCAATGGAGAAGAAGGGCGGGTTTAACCCTTGCTACTCTGAGACATAAGATCTCGCCAGCGAGACTGCGCACACACAGCCTACGCTAGCCGAGACCTAAAAATCGGGGAGTCAAAATAGATCAATCTTGATCAATGAAATCCCAGGTTACCTCCATCTGTGGTACCTGCTTTTCCACCATGCGGCTCTTAAGGAAGACTTTTCCGCGTGCCCCACTCCCCCCCACACCCCCCGCCCCTCCCCAATACAGAAAGTCTCTAGTCCAAGCTCTCATTACCAGCTGACCGAACTATGGTAATGTGCTCCTAGGAGCAGCAAATGACACCTTGGAATCACAAGCTGTGCAGAATACTGCCGCACGGCTAAATTGTAACTGGCTCCGCCATACTACCATGGCTCCCATTTCAAGGGACCTGCACTAGCTGCCCATAAAAAAAGAAAAATGCTACTTACCCAGTATGCATCTTTTCTTGGCATGTAGAGCTGTAGATTCACATGCTTTGTATAGTCTGCATAGTGTTGGGTCCAGATGTTTGCACTTTGTTTTTCTTCAAATAAGTCTTTTCCAATCACAAGGTAGGTGACTCCTCCTTTCAGTGATAGTGCGCATGGGCATCAACTCCATTGATAGATTGTTTTCCCACAGAGGGTGAAAATGGAGTTAGTAAGAGTAGACTAGAAATGTCCATGAGTATGTATGTAAGTAAGCTAGTACTGGAACAGGTGCAGATACCCGGGGAGGCGGGTGGGCGCATGTGAATCTGCAGCTCTACATGCCAAGAACAGATGCATACTGGGTAAGTAGCATTTTCCTTTTCCAGCATCTGAGCTGTAGATCATATACTTTGCATAGACTATACAGCAGTTATCTCCCAAAGCGGTGGTTAACCTATAGCTGTTGCAGTTGTTTGAAAAAGTGTATGGACAACTACAATTAGCTTGTTGTGTGTCTAACACATTCACACAGTGTTTCGTAAATGTGTGTGGTGTAGACCATGTTGCAGCTCTATATATGTCAGATATGGGAATGTTTCCTAAGAAAGCCATAGAAGCCCCTAGATTGCAAGTGGAATGCGCTCTATGGAGTATTGGTAAAGGCCTCTTTGCTTTTACATAGCATGTTTGAATGCATTGGACTATCAACCTGACAATACCGGATTTAGAAATGGGATTGCCTTTCTGTGGTGGGGCAAAAGCAACAAAGAGTTGTTTAGTTTTTCAAAAAGGATTTGTCCTTTCTATGCAATAAAGTAAAGCTTGTTGAACATCTAAGGTGTATAGAGCTCGTTCTACCTTTGAATCTGGTTGAGTAAAGAACACTGGGAACTCAACAGATTGGTTGATGTGGAAGGCAGCTACTACTTTGGGTAGAAATGTAGGGTTAGTGCAAAGAACCACTTTGCTCTGGTGTATTTGTAAAAATGGTTCTTCTATGGTTAGTGGCTGAAGCTCACCCACTCTCCTCAGTGATGTAATGGCAATGAGGAAAGCAACTTTCCAAGTGAGAAATTGCAGTTCACATTTAAGCAATGGTTCAAAGGGTTAACCCATTAGTCAGGTGAGGACAATATTAAGATTCCACGCTGGGGCAGGTGGAAGTCTTGGTGGAATGACTTGTTTAAGTCCCTCCATAAAAGCCTTGACAATAGGCACTCTGAAAAGAGACAGATGCTGTATATTCTGAAGGTATGCAGCTATTGCCGCAAGATGTAAGTATATAGATGTATATGCTAGATTTGAGTACTGCAAATGCAGTAAATAACAAATGATACTTTGAACTGAAGCTTCCAGCGGGTTAATGTGGTTGTTATTACAATAAATAACAAACCGCTTCCATTTAGCTGCATAGCAAGCTCTTGTAGTAGGTCTTCTCTCTTCTTTAATGATATTCATACAGTCTGGTGGAAGATTTAGATAACCAAACTCTATTATTTCAGATGCCAGATTGCAAGGTTGAGAGGTTTGGGATCTGGATGTCTTATATCTCAATGGCTCTGCATGAGGAGACGGAGTGTGAGATGTAGTTTTTGATAAGGAACTACTGAGAGTTCCAACAGGGTAGTGAACAAGGGTTGACGGGCCCATGTGGGAGCTACTAGGATTAGTGTGAGGGATGTTTGTCTGAGCTTCCGAACCACTAGTGGAATGAGTGGGATAGGCTGAAAAGCAGAGGCAAATATCCCTGACTAGTTCATCTATAGAGCATTGCCTTTGTATAATGGGTGTGGATACCTATAGGGTGAAGTTTGGGCATTTTGGTGTGTGGCAAACAGATCTGTTGTGTTTGTCCGCTGAGCAGATCTGCAATCTGGTTGATCCATCCTGGTAGGTGTTCCGCTAGGAGATAACTCTTGTGATGAATGGCCCACCTCCAAATGGGTTGTGCAAGGTGTGACAGTTGGAGAGAGTGTGCCCCCGTTTCTGTATGTAATATATGGCTGTCATGTTGTCTGTGCGTATCAGGACAGCTTTGCCTACAAGGTGAGTCTGGAAGTCTTTGAGAGCTAGAAAGACTGCAAGCAGCTCTAGATGATTTATGTGGAGTTGCTTTTGACTCCGCTTGCTATCTCTGAATTGTGTGAGTTTGGAGATGAGCTCCCCAACCATTGAGCGATGCATCTGCTGTTAGCACTGTCTGTGGAACTGGGTCGATGAAAGGCCGAGCTTTGGAAAGGATCTGTGGATTTCACCACTGCACAGAGTGATGAGTGCGGCCCTCCACCAACCCTAGATCTGCCAATTGACCTTGAGATGACGTGCTAAACATTCCTGCAGGGGACCCATTTGAAGTCTTGCATACTGAACTATCATGATGCAAGATGCCATCATTCCCAGTAGCTGCATGAATACCCAAGCTGGTAATGAGTGGTTGGACCGAAACTTGGTAATTAGAGCCTGAATATTGTGGATTATGGCTGGGTTGAGACAGGCTAGAGCTTTTTGTGTATCTAGAGTGGCTCCTAAGTACGTTTGCGTACTAGAGGGTTGGAGATGGGACTTTAACAGATTTACTGTGAATCCCAGGCTGTGCAGTAAGTGTACTGTAGACGCTTTGTGAGAGTACTGGCTTTGATGAGCCAGTCGTCCAAGTATGGAAAGACATGAATATGTTGTCTTCGCAGATGTGCTGCGACTACTGCCAGGCATATGGTGAATACTCTGGAGGCACTGATGACTCCGAACGGGAGTAATTTGAACTGATCATGTTGTCCCCCTACCACAAACCTGAGGAATTTGCAATGAGCGGGATGTATTGGAATATGGAAGTATGCGTCCTTTAAGTTTAGAGTAGACAGAAAATCGCCTTGCTGAAGGAGTGGGAGAACTTGTTGGAGTGTTACCATGTGAAAATAGTCCAATTGAATATATAGGTTTAGGTCTCTCAGGTCTAATATAGGCATGAGAGATTCGTCCTTTTTGGTATGAGGAAGTATAGGGAGTATACCCGAGCCGTTGATATTGTAATGGGACGGGCTCTATAGCTCCTTTTTGCAGTAGAGAGTGTACTTCTTGTTTGAGAAACTCCAGATTGTCCGGTGACATTTTGTGTGTTTGCGGAGGAATGTTTGGGGGATTGTCTGTAAGCTACAGGCAATAACCAGATTGGATAATATCTAGGACCCATCTGTCTGAAGTTATTGTATTGAAGGAATTGAGAGAGATGTCCACCAACAGGTGTGGGATAATCGGGGGGAAAGGAGGCAAGTCACTATTTGTTTACTGCAGGGGAAATACAGGGTGGCCCTTCCCTTGCCATTATTTTCTTTTTGTATTATTTATTAATTATTATTATTATTATTATTATTATAGTTATTATTATTATTATTGTTATTGCTTCGAAATCCTCCTCTAAAAGTAACCTCTGGGAGAGGGTGACTGATTGTTACCTCATCTTCCTATAAAGGCAACTATGAATATATTCTTTGAGCCCCCTGTAAAAGGAGCGGCGAAAGCAACCCTTACCAGAAGGGGACTGCAGAGCTCCCATGGATTTTGCGACCTCCGTGTCCTTTTCAATTTTTTTTCTTAAGAGGTATCCACCACAGGACACCAAAAAGGTGTTCTTAATCAAAGTGTAGGTTTAAAATGGAAGCCTGGACTTTAGGTTTAAACCCTGAAATCCTTAGCCAGGTGTGACATCTTAGAAGAACACTAGTGTTGACAGCACAAGCTGCTGTGTCAGCTGCGTCTAAAGCACACCTAATGGAAGGGTTGGAAATTAGTTTTCCTTCCTGAATTAACTCATGTACCTTTGGTTTATGATCGTCTGGCACGAATTGGAGCAATTGTTCCAATTCGTCAAAGTGAGCCATGCTGTATCTTGTTAAGAGAGCCTGGGTGTTGGCAATACGCCAGTGATTGGCTGCCTGCACTGCTACTCTTTTACCAGAGGCATCTATAAGCTTGGACTCCTTGTCAGTAGAGGGGCATCTCCTGTTTGAGAGTTCGCTCTTTTGCCTGCGTTGGAAACGACTAGGGAGTCTAAGGGAACTTGGCCTTTAATGTAGACTGGGTCTGTAGGTGCAGGTTTGTATTTATCTACCTTTGGTGTTCGTATCCTTGCATGCACTGGTTCCTTAAAAATGTCATCTGTATGCTTAAGCATGTCCTTAAGCATCGGTAGTGTATGATTTGCTCTTTGAGAAGAACTTAATGTTGCAAAAAGAAAATCCTTTTCAAGGGGCTCCTTGGGAAGCTGAACCATGTAATATTGAGAAGCCCTGTTAATTAATTCTATGTACCCTTCATTGTCGTCAGGTGGAGAAGGTTTTGTAGGGTATAGATCTAGGCCAGTGTCAGTGTTAGGATCTGTATTGTAATCATCCCATGCATCGGGGCTATTGTCATGTAGTGCGTCCTCATCCCCGTCATCTTGGTGATCCGGTGACTGTGGTTTTGGTGAATTTGTAGGAGTAATGAGTAAATTAAGGTCAAGAGGAGGAGGAGAAGGATTAGTACCAACATTTTTCTTTTTAAGGGGAATGTGGTAAGCTTCTTCCATCTCTGGCTTCAGTTTAACTGGCAATTTTAGACGAATATGACCAGTTTTAGGATTAATGACAAGTTCTTTCTGTTTCAGGTCAGTGTTGGAAGGCGGGACATTGAAACGAGGCTGCTTTGATTGGGGAGGAGCTGTTTTGTCTTTCGGTGCCAATGTTTTAATTGCGGAAGTTTTTGGCACCAAGGTTTCCGGCTCCGAAAATTTAGGTTTTGGTATCGAAGGGATGTCAATGACGACGTGTTTGGATTTAGGCGCCGAAGATTTTGGTCCGGTGCCCGAATAAGGCCGACTCGGTCCAGAGCCGGAAGGCTTTGGTTGGTGTTTTGGTGCCGAAGCCTGAAGGTGGGGCGCTGGAAACATGTTCTAAGTGCCTTTTTCCCGGGCTTGGGTATGGGCACGGGGTATCAGTACTCATGATACGCTGACCCTGCGGAACGTCTTCCTCCATTTCAGAGTCGTCTTCGGACAGGGAAATGTGTTCCTCCTCTTCCTCGGCTCCTTGTGCGTCGAAGATTTCATGTTCGGAAACTTCTCCAAAGAGATTAGGAGCAAAGCCGCCTTATTGGCACATCTAGTGACGTCGAATTCGACGATCACAGAGCTTCTTCTTTGGTCGAAAAGATCTGCACGTGTCGCAGTCTTGTTCGTTGTGTTCCGGGGACAGACACAAGTTGAACACTTCATGCAAGTCGGTGCGCGGATACTTCGTGCGACACATGGGACAGAATTTAGATGGAGCCATTCCCTCAACTGCGAGCTGACCTGACAAGGGTAGGCCCAACAGCCAGCCACAAGTTTTCCGATCGAAAATGTCTTAAATGATACGATACGCGAAGAATGGGAACACAATCGAGAAGCAAGACCGTCAAGGGTAGTGGATTGCGCACCAAGAGGAAGCCGAGAACAGTGTCGAACCGCAGCGCAGCAATTCACGTTCAAACCTGATGGCAGAAAAAAACAATCTAACAATGGAGTCGATGCCCATGCGCACTATCACCGAAAGGAGGAGTAACCTACCTTGTGACTGGAAAATTGGCAGACTATGCAAAGCTCGAGGAGCATATTCTTCAAAATATTCTGCTTGACCCAGAAATCCTTAATTAAGGCCTTGCCCACTTATTTGCATTTCAAGCTTTGCCTGTATCAGCCATGGCTTTAAGATCTTCCAATAAGTCTTATTTAAAAATGCCTCGCAATGGCACCGCCAGAATCGTGGGTAGATCATTTTCCTATCTGGCGCCATCATACTGGAATAAACGTTCTGTCTTGTCGGCTATGTGAGGACCATACTAAATTCAAAAAGCTATTAAAAATTTGCTATTGCTATTTAATGTTTCTATCTAAATTTCTGGTGAGTACTCATGCCAACCTGCTGTTCCCAGCGCCGAGATGCTCCTCTGGGAGCAAGTCATGCAAGATAGTGAGTTTAAATAAAAATAATGGTTTATTTCTGCCATCATCCTGATCCATTTATTCGCATGTCCCTCTCATTTCAGCTCCCGCTGTATGTTGTGTATTGTCTTTGGGCCCCTATCCTAGCATGGATTCATTCATATTGTGGGTTTCAGAGAGAGGAGATCACAGCTTATTTGGGGGTAGTGGTTCCCTTCTGCATTGTTGTCTCTAAGATTAGCGTGCATCGTTGACTCAAGAGACAACCAGGATTAGCTCTAGTCCATGCTTTTGGCAGTCTGGGCCATGCCAACCTAATGTAGGCCTGACATCCATGTCAGGCTTGGCTTCATGGCCTGTGCCAGTCATTTCGATGGTATTCCAACAGCCTGACCCAATCCAATCTTCTAACAGTATAGTAGCAAGCCTACCTTTTTTTGTCACTAGTTTCTGTGTTCTTCATCTGCTAGCCATTCAGTGTGTCACCCCTTTGCCAGTACTGCTTTGTAAGGACTGTACCCAGCCTGTCCAGCAGCCTGCCTTCTGCAGCCATGTTCTATTCAAAGCTCACAATTTATCACTGATTAGCAACTACATTCACTGCGCTAGACACTCTTGCAAACCCTGAAAGCCACAACTATCTTCCACTGCATAAATGAACAACTGTGTACTATACCAGAACTGCTTGTAGTTTGGGTATTCTTTGTAAAACAACTCCAAGTAGTCAGTCTCAGATTCATAACACAAATACCAAGCAGCAGCATATGCTCCATTACAATGATCAGAAAGACCTAGAGAGTGCAGCTCTAGGAAGTGGCTGGTACTACAATTATGAATCTAAACTTTAAGGGTTCTCAGACACCAACCTGAAGTACTCTATTTCTAAAGGAGTACCAGTATTATCCAACTTCTTTCTACAATACTGTTCCATTTAAACGGCATAAATTGGAGTGACCCATGGAGTAAGAGCCTGAAGTGTATGTAAAACGTTTAAAAAAAAAAAAAAGGGAATAAGTGGTTCACCAGATGCATCATGGAAACCGTCTTTACCACATACCCAATCATCTGGTTTCTCCTTTTGCTTGAACATTAGAAGTCAAAGCTGGTGAATCGGTCTACTAGCACTGTCCCTACTTAGAGGAGCAACAATGATGTGAGCCTATAATCAACAAAGCTAAGTAAGTGAATGGGTCAGAGGCCAGTGCAAGTGAATATGTAAGTATTCAAACCCCCTGTAATGGCGCCCTCAGTGAGAGTTAAAACCATGGAAACAAATGAAAGCATGATACTTTATTATGATTCAGTGTGCATAACGTTAAAAAATGCTATGATTGAGAGTTCAACTATTTTTCAATAGTCTTCTATTTCACAGTTTCATCATTAGATCCGGTAAAATATGTTACTTGCAAGTTCCTGCTGAATGCCAGAACCAACATATGTAAGTCTACCTTGGCAAGCAATCAGATAGTTTAATGGAAATTGCCCATTTTTCTTAGTACATTACACATTAGCTTTGCAAGGCTGTTTCATGTGTGAAAAATATTCTCCATACAGAGGTACAAGTTAACACTGTGCTTTTGTCCTGCGGAGAGGGCTTTCTCTCCTCGCATGTTTAGGTCCTACAGTACAGATTACATAGATGCACACGTGTTGATGTGATAAAGCACAACCCATTGGGGTGCCTGTGAGGTCTATTGTTACCCTTAACTTTTACAAACACATACACTTTACTTATTTAGTTATTACTGTTAATTTCGTGAACATTGTGAGACCAAACTGCTGGCAAACACCAAACCTTGTTTTGGCAATAAACATGCCCTAACAGAAATCTGCGAAACAGATTATGGTAAATCCAGGCCAGCTTGGAATATGACATACTCATCCTGGTGATCCAAAGCTGAAAGCCACCCCCGCTAGACTATTACCATATCTTTGCAACTATCTTAATGTGCTCAACCCAGGTAAACAACAGAGGTCGGTAGTATTCGTACACCATCTCTCAAACGCTCAGCCAGTGTTTACATGTAACTGTATACCATATTAATAGACACCCCCTGAACATTCTCTTATCGAATGGACAGCACTACACAGCTAATGGCCAATTCACAATAGTTATCCACAGATAGTATCCAATTCACAAGACAACTCACAGCGGCCAGTCTGTGCTGTACATAGTCCATACAGCTACCAACTAGCCAGTAGCCACTGTTCACACCCCAAAGTAAATCTCTGTAGCCACTGTCCATTTAACATGAAAAGTGCATGTAGATGTCGGGCAGACTCCTTAAAAGAAAACTTCATTTCCGTGCAAAAAATAAAATCTCTTGGAAAGTCAGTTTTAATTCTGGGCAGTGTGGGAGCATTTTCAGGACTATATGAGAAGTCGATGTGTTCTTTCTGGGAGATTGTCTGCGATATGGAAATAACCATTTCGGTCGAATACAGTGCCCGGAAATGTTCCATCCACTTCTCAGGTGCAATATTCGGCTCATCTGCCACTTGACCATATCCACTGCCAGTTCTCACGATTGTCCAGAATTCCCGCTTATTCCTATTCCCCAGAGCACCTTTTACACTGTCCCATTTACTATTTTCCCAATGCTGTTTAGCCTCTGTAATAGCCTGCTTATACTCCTGTCTCCGGAGTTTTATTTGGCTCCTGTCATGGGCTTTAATTGACTCAATTAATAGAGACTTTGCCTTCTTACACTTATGATCAAACCACGATTGGGTCATCTGGTTCGACCTGGGTTTAGTCACTATTGGGTTAAGTAAGTCTGCTAGATCAGCCACCAGCCCCGCGTGTAATTTATACATTTTATCTATCATCACTTCCTGTCCGTGCTCAATGAAACTACTTATCTCTACAAAAAAACTTATGAACAACTAAATATAAGGCACTCATTTTTATCAGGGGATTGTTTTATCATAGGCCATTTGAGCCTTCTTCTATCATTTGAGAGAAGCAATACACTTTCCTTACTAGTTTTTTCCCGGGGGCAATGCCTGTCTCAGGAAGTCTTAAGATTTAAGACCAGAGCATTATGATCACTGTCATGGCGTAAAAGAATCTCAAAGTCAATGACCCAAGACCATGTCCTTGTCTCTACTAAGATATAATCTAACCGGGAGGCCTGACCAACACGATTAAACGTGGCATTCCCTTCGCGATCTGAATGGGCACGTCCATTACAGGCTCTCAAAGAATGGGCCATAGTTATAGAATTAATTTGGAGAGCCAGTGATGACCAAACCTTAGTAGGAACAATCTGAAGCTCTGGAATAGACCATTGCTCATCTTCTTCTCTGGTAAGTGAGTTTCCAATGCCAGGTAAAGGCTCATATTTACAATTAAAATCTCCTGCAATAATCAGTCTACTCTCACCAGAGACAGTGGAGATAAAAGTATCTAGCAAGGTCAAAGTGGGGGATTCTTTCCCCAGCCTAACAGGGCGAGAATAGACATTAATAAAAGTCACCCTTAGTTTAGATGGGAACTTCAGTGTGAAACATTGAATATCTGTAGTTGGAGTATTTATTTGTGTCACCGTACAGCCCAAATGCGAGGCTACCAATATGGATAATCCCCCGTAAGGTCTACCCCTTACACCTATAGATGCCATGTTGTTATAGGACGCAAAACCCAACCTTACAATTGCTTTCCTTGCCCATGTCTCCGGGAGTAGGCAGACATCGTACTGGTCTATAAAAAGCCCCCAGTCGGGGCAAGCTGATTTGTTAGATAAGCCTGCCACATTCCAGGACAGAACTTTGAAATTATTATCCGTGCAAGACCCCCCCCCCCCCCCCCCACTGGTGGGACAGAGTGCACAGGGATTGTCCGGCGGAAAAAATAGTGCTATTTCCTCCACAGGCACTGGTGGATTTGTTCTCTGCGTGTAACCCTATAGCATAGGTTTGTAGACAAACGTAAGGGGAGGTCCACCAATTTCAAGTGGTCCATTGGACTTCTTGCAAAGAGGAATATCCCAGTTTTGTAGATCCAGTCCCACCCCGCTATTCACTGCGAGATGTTGATAGACCTGGCTTAAATGAGATGATGCATCAGGGGCCCATGATGGATTAGTTACTTACCTGTAATCCTAGTTCTCTTCCAGGGGTATCCTCATCAAAGTCATAAGCATTAGAATATTCCCGCCCATGCGCGGGACCCCGGAAACAATATATTATATGTGCCCCACATATATATAGACATATATATATAAATATATATATATATAAAAATAAGCAATTGCAGCCAAATAAAACAACAGAGCTGTAATATGCTGTGAAGAATTTCCACCATACAGTGTATTTTGCATTAGAAACATGAGAAACAACACCAATGCTTGTTTAGAAACTGTTTTAATGCTTAAAAAACAGTAGAAATTCTCATAACACACTGTAAACATATACAGCTCCCAGGCTGCATTGCAAATCCCCAGTCTAAAAAGACTGAAAAGCTAACCTGTAGCTGAATGCACTAAAACTGACGCTGTGCCTTTAAGGCACCTCTGCCCCTAGCTTCCCATCATGCCTCAGGGGTTACAGTTAGGTCAGTTGTTCTTTTCGGAGACTGAAAACCAAACCCTGGTAATAACAGGTTAAAACACATCTCCTATGTAATAAACAAAGTCCTTTGCCCGGGGAGGCGGGAGGGTTGCTTATGACTTTGATGAGGATACCCCTGGAAGAGAACTAGGATTACAGGTAAGTAACTAATCCTTCTCTTCCAGGGGATCCTCATCAATAGTCATAAGCATTAGAATAGAGTAGCAAGCCTCACCTCATCCCTGCGGGCAAAGGAATCAACAGATAACATTCATATCCGTAGGCCCAAGAACAGGCCTTATTCTACCCAAAAAGGTTTCTCAAGGAGGCTTGCCCTACTTGAGAATCCGCTCTGGAATCAGACTCTAGGCAATAATGCCTTGTAAAGGTATGGACTGATTTCCATGTCGCAGCCTTGCATATTTCTGACATAGGAATGTCATGCAAAAAAGCTATTGTGGCTGCTTTCCCTCTAGTGGAATAAGCTTTGGGTGATTGCAACAAAGGTTTGCCAGCCAGCTGGTATGCTAGTTTGATACAAGAGACAATCCATCTGGAGATGGATCTTTTGGCTGCTGCAAACCCGGTCCTCATTGCACCATAATTGACAAAGAGTTGGTCTGTCTTTCTGGTGTCCTTCGTTCTTTCTAGGTAAAACTTTAGCACCCGTTTAAGATCTAACGAGTGTAACGACCTCTCAGCTGGGGTCGATGGGTTAGGAAAGAAAGAAGGAAGGGTAATCGTTTGATTTATATGAAAATCTGATACCACCTTTGGAAGGAAAGATGGGTGAGCCCTCATTACCACTCTGTTGTGGTGAAACACAGTGTAAGGTTCCTTGGTGCAGAGTGCTTGTATCTCGCTAACCCTGCGCGCAGAGGTTATTGCCACCAAGAAGGCCGCCTTCCAAGTGAGATGCTGCAAGGAGGCCTTGTGTATAGGCTCAAACGGTGTAGACATCAGTCTGGAGAGAACCAGGTTCAACTCCCAGGGAGGAGAAGGATTTCTCACAGGTGGATAGACCTTCTTTAATCCCTGAAGGAAATCCTTCACTACTGGGACCTGAAAAAACGATGTTTGTGTAGGAGATTTTCTGTACGCTACTATGGCGGATAAATGAACCCTAATAGAAGCGTATTTCAACCCTGATGTCGCTAAGTATAGGAGGTATGGCAGGACTACCTCTTCTTGTCCTTTGGTGGGATCAAAGCCATGGTCCTTACACCAAATGAAAAATCTTTTCCACTTGAACGCATAAGACGTCCTTGTGGAAGGTCTCTTTGCCTCTCTTAAAATATTCATACATTCCGGAGGCAGATTTAAGTGTCCATATTGCAAGACCTCAGGAGCCATGCAGTCAGGTTCAGCGACGGGAGGTTGGGATGCAGGATCCTCCCGTCCATCTTGCTCAGCAGGTCTGGCCTGCACGGCAGACGTCTGTGTGGACACAGCGACAGATGTAACAGATCTGGATACAACCACTGTCGCGGCCAATCCGGAGCAATTAGGATCATGTCCATGCTCGATCTGATGAGCTTGGCCACCACCTTCGGAATCAGTGCCAGAGGGGGAAAAGCATAAGCGAACATTCCTGTCCACTCCAGCAGGAGAGCGTTCCCTTGCGTCCCTGGCCGGTGGAACCTGGACGCGAAGGCGTGGCATTTGGCGTTTTCTTCGTCCGCAAATAAGTCTATGTCTGGACGACCCCAGCAACGGAAGAGTTCCTCGACCACCTCGTCGTTGAGCACCCAGTCTGGCTGATCTTCGAAGTGCCTGCTGAGTGCGTCTGCTTTTGTGTTTAGCTCGCCTGGAAGGTGTACTGCCACCACCGACAGTCCCCGAGCCAGAAGCCAGTGCCAAATTGTCTGGGCCTCCAGAGACAGAGGGCGAGATCGAGTTCCTCCCTGCTTGTTCAGATAGAACATAGTTGTAGTGTTGTCCGTCTGAACCAGGACTTTGTCCGTTGTTATTGCTGGAAAGAACGCTTTGAGCGCCAGATGAACTGCTCGAAGTTCCAGCATGTTGATGTGGTATGTCTGAAGGTTGGTCGACCAGCGACCCTGAATCTGAAGATGACCCATGTGAGCACCCCAGCCTTCTAGAGATGCGTCCGTTACCACAGACAGCGAAGGAAGAGGTTGCTGAAAAGGGACTCCCTGCAGGACATTCCGAGGGCGAGTCCACCACTGTATTGAGGTCAGTGCTGCTTGCGACAGGATGATTCGATCCTCCCAATCTCCAGTCGCTTGGTCCCATTGATCCTCCACCGACTCTTGTAGAGGCCGCATCCTCAACCTGGCGTTCGGTATTAGGAAGATGCAGGACGCCATGGAGCCCAACAGAGACGCTACGTCTCGCACCTTTGGACGAGGAACCTGAAGTAACTTTTTGCATTTTTGTCCCATGGAAGAAAGTCTCTCTTGCGAAGGAAACGCTCTTCCTAACTTTGTGTCTAGAACTGCTCCCAGATAGTGGATAGTTTGTGTGGGCTGCAGGATCGATTTTTCTGAGTTTACATGGAGGCCGAGCCTGTGTAGCTGTTGGAGACACAGGTGACAGTCTTTGGTGGCTTGTCGAGGCGACGGACTCTTCAGGAGCCAGTCGTCTAGATATGGGTACACAAAGAGACCTTTTTTGTGTAGACACGCCGCTACCACTGCCATGCACTTGGTGAAGACCCTTGGTGCGGATTTGAGTCCGAAAGGAAGCACTTTGAACTGGTAATGCTTGGACCCTACCAGGAACCTCAAGTACTTTCGATGACCTGGTGTAATAGGAATGTGGAAGTACGCGTCTTGTAAATCCACCGAACACATCCAATCTCCGATCTGTAGATGAGGACATATTTGGTGGAGTGCCAACATGCGAAACTTCTCTTTGACCACCACTTTGTTGAGGAGTCGAAGATCCAAAATTGGTCTGAATTTGCCTTCTTGGTCTTTTTTGGGGACAAGGAAATATCTTGAGTACACTCCTTTCCCCCTTTGGGATAGGGGTACCTCTTCGATTGCGTTTTTCTTTAAGAGGGCGCTCACTTCCTTTTTGAGGAGCTCTAGTTGGTACGAGCGAGACTTTTTTGGAGGAGCCGGTTGTGGTTTCTTCCTGAAACGTAGCGCATATCCATTGCGCAGTATATTCAGCACCCACCGATCTTTCGTGATGCTGACCCACTCTGCCAGATGTTGTGCAGCACTTCCTCCCACTGGAGTGGGTAACGGCGTCAGAGGAAGCCACTGCTCAGGCCTTGCCTCCTCTAGGTGTGGTAGAGGACTGATGATGTCCGCCTCTACCTCTGCTTGACCTTCCTCCTCTGTATTGTGGCTTTCCTTGCGGCTTGTTTTGAGACCATTGAGGGGTTTGAACCCTCTGTTGGCCTCCCCGGTTCTTGTTGGTCTTGAAGCGTCGTTTGAACGGTGCTTTCTGTTTTTCCAGACCTACTGCCTTTACTGTGTCTAACTCAGTCTTCATACGGGCCATTTCCTGATCGGCATGCTCCCCGAAGAGTGAAGATCCGGAAAAAGGCAGATTGAGGATGCGCTGCTGGGCATCTGGTTTGAGCCCAGTTAAACGCAGCCAAGAGGATCTCCTCGCACATATCCCATGTGAGTAGTTATGTCCAGCTAGAAGGGCGTTATCTGCTGATGAACTAATCATTTGGTTTGCCACCAAACAGCCCTCCGTCACGGTTTCCTCAAAGTCCTTCTGGTCCTCCTTGGGCAATTTCCCTTTGAATCGTTCCATGGAGTCCCATAGGGCTCTATCGTACCTTCCCAGAAAGGCTGATGCACTAGAGACTTTCAGGGATGAAGCTGCTGTGCTGCATACCTTGCGTCCCCAAGAATCTTGCGTCTTGCTGTCTTTGTCAGGAGGAACTGATGAAGAAGGAGCGACTGTGTGATTCTTCCTAGCTGAGGCTACAATAACTGAGTCCGCCGCAGGCTCACCTTTAACAAAGATAGGATCTGAGTCAGCCGGCCTATATTTTTTCTGGATACGTGCCGGTACTGCCCTGATCGTTGCTGGCGTGAGGAAAACCTCTTTGATTGGGTCCATTATTCCTGGAACCAATGGGAGCAACGGCCGTGTATATGATTTGTGATGAAGAGTCTCAAAAATCACAGTAGTGGACACCTCTGGAGTGGTCATTTCTATATTCAGCTTGTGAGCACCCCTTTGCAAAACGTCCAGATACGTGTTGACGTCGTCAAGAGGGGAAGCTCTTGAGCGAGGGCTGTCTGCCAGCGTCGGAGAGTAGTCCCCTTTAGAAGATCTAGGCGAAGATGGAGGGGAGGATGATGGAGTTCTTCTTCTCCTGTGGTGAAAAGGCTCCTTCCTCACCGGTGATCTCCTAGGTCGTTCCTCCCTTCGAGGAGAACGTGATACCCTCTGATGTACTGGAGATCTCGATCTCTCAGTCCGTACCTCCTTTCTCGGTGTTCGAGATTTGGGTTGCTCCCTCCTTGGCGATCGGGAGACCCTAGGGGCATGCGACCTGTCCGCTCTTCTCTCTCGTGAGCGTGATCGGTGAATGGCAGGACTCTGTCCATCTGCCTCTTCTGCTTGCTGAAGAGGAGACCCGTGGACTGGACTCAAGTACCTTTGAAGTCTCTCTGGTGCCTTAGAATCCTTCCAATTACTCAAAGGAGCATACCATCTTGGCGAGAGTCTTATATGTGAAGTGTAACCCCGCTGGGGATTCTTCTGAACTGGACTCCTACTCCTAGAAGATGACCCCGTTGAACCCGAGGCACTTGAGGAGGAATGGAGTGAAGCAGATTGTGTCACTAGGACTGTCGAAGGCACCGAAGGAGATCTCCGTCTCACCGGTGTTGGAGGACGTCTCAAAAGCCTTTCCCTCGACGTCGAACGCCTCTGCGGCGTCGACGGGGTGATAACCTTCGGCGTTGAATGCTTTGACGATGATCTGCGGTCCCTCGACGTCGATCGGCGATGATGCACCGACGGCGGAGTCTTCTCCCTCAACGCCGAACGGCGTTGTCCTGCCGTCGACGGAGGTCTCGACGTCGAACGGCATAGCCCTGCCGTCGACGGAGCTCTCGACGTCGGCCGACGTTGATCTGTCGGCGACGGAGATGTCATCGACCTGGCATGTGGCGACGGCGGATGATCGGACATCCTCGACGACGAGCGCCGACGTGCCTTCGATGATCCCTTCCTCGACGACGATCGTCCGAGGGGGCTCTTGCTCCTCGACGCCGAGCGCCTCCGTGGAGACGTCGGCGGAGGTGTCACACTCTTCGAAGCCTGTCGACGTCGAGACGACGGCGAGTGTGATCTGTCTCTCGACGCCGACCGTCGCCTGGTTGACGGCGGCGGAGTTGACTTATGTCTTGACGTCGAACCTCTCGTCGACGGCGATCTCGTGGCTTCTCTCGACGCCGATCGTCGCCTAGTTGACGACGGCGGAGCTTTCTTCGACGACGGCGAACCTTTTTTCGACGACGATTTCCTCATCGACGCCGATCTCGACGTCGACGGAGCTTTTTCTCTCGAACTGTCCATCAGATGTCGTTTTTTCAGCGCCGAGCCCGGTGCTGAGGTTGATGGACGCTCTGACTTGCCTTTGGAGGGAGTTCTGGGTCTCTTTGAACTCTTCCTCTCTGCAGATCTTCCTCTCATGGATCTCTGGGCCAGACCATAGAGCCTGTTCCTCTCTCTGTCTTTAAGAGTTCTGTCAGACAGATTTTTACAATGAGAACAGTCTTTAGGATCATGATCCTCTGGCAAGCATAAAATACAGACCTCATGAGAGTCCGTTTTTGCCTTCTTGTGGCCACAAGAAGGGCAATCATCAAATAATGAGGGCATCCTGAAAGGAAAACCTCACAAAAAATTGACTGCTAAGCAGTTATTTACTTGACTCTGATGTGAAAAGTCAAAGTAAATCAAAAAATTGTTCTTTTGAAGATTTTCTGACTGAAAAAAGGCAGAAAAATGTGGAGCTGAGTATCCAGGGTCCTTCCTGAAGGAGCCGGAAAGAACAACTGACCTAACTGTAACCCCTGAGGCATGATGGGAAGCTAGGGGCAGAGGTGCCTTAAAGGCACAGCGTCAGTTTTAGTGCATTCAGCTACAGGTTAGCTTTTCAGTCTTTTTAGACTGGGGATTTGCAATGCAGCCTGGGAGCTGTATATGTTTACAGTGTGTTATGAGAATTTCTACTGTTTTTTAAGCATTAAAACAGTTTCTAAACAAGCATTGGTGTTGTTTCTCATGTTTCTAATGCAAAATACACTGTATGGTGGAAATTCTTCACAGCATATTACAGCTCTGTTTTATTTGGCTGCAATTGCTTATTTTTATATATATATATATATTTATATATATATGTCTATATATATGTGGGGCACATATAATATATTGTTTCCGGGGTCCCGCGCATGGGCGGGAATATTCTAATGCTTATGACTATTGATGAGGATCCCCTGGAAGAGAACCAAGTTTATCATGTTTAGAGACTTCAGGCCCTCCCAGTCAATCTACATCCTCCAAGAGCCCAAATCAATTTGAGACCGGAATATTAAAGGAGGAAGAGTAATGTGGATGAATTGTAGGTGTTTTATGAGATTCCATTCGCCATCTACCACAGTCCAAGGCAGTATATGCTTCACCCATACTTCAGGAAGCGGGATAAAAGAAATCCAGAGTTAACACTCTGATGGCCGTTTGTTGTTCCGTAGGGCAAAAAGGTTGGGTTACTAATCTACGTACAACTTCTGGGTACTTGAAGTTAACAATCACACCGTCCCCTTGTATTGTTTTTTTTGTAGGACCCACCCTAGCCACCCTCAGTACCATCAGAATCTCACCAGCCCTATTGTAAGGAAATTGTTTGTGTGTTGCCAACCAGAACAAGATCTTATTTCTGAGATCTAGCTGTGATTCCTTCTGTCCGTGCTTAATTAAGTTCGGGAATTCCAGCCAAAATAATTACATATGGGACCGCCGCTGGGGGTAGAATGGTTGGAAGGGACAATATTTTAGTTTCTCTTGTTAAAAGGCCACCACCTCCATTCCCTTCAGTGGGTATGTTGGACATTACAGCATTACTAAATAAGTTTGCCCCTGTTGCGCTGGTTTTACTTTTTTCTATAGCTTTGATGTTACATACTGCCTTATTACAATTAGCGTGGTCTAGAGTCAGGATAGTGTCTGTGTTTGATTGAATTAGCTCGGGCCTCATATTTTGAGATCTAGATGATGTGCTAGAGTTGGCATTCTGTTGGGAAATTACCTGTACTTTACCCACGCTAGCTGCTAGCTTTTGAATATGGTCAAGAATAGGGGCAACCTCTTCCTTCACAATGATTCTGCATTGGGTAAGAATATCTGATATCAATGTTTGGGCCCAAGTTGGATAAGGTTCGGCTAACGAGGAAACATGATTATTACCCAAGGGATTTTCTAAGCTGGATGTATTTAGTATGCCTTTCGCATTCTCACCCTCTGCCTCTTTTCCCTTGAGACCCCTACTGTTCCCCTGCTTTCTTTTCCTAACTTTCCTAGTCACGGCAGCAATACCCTCTCTACTGGTTTTTGTACTAAGTGCAGGGGTTTGCACAGAATCATGAAAAGGGGCACTTTCATGTACAGTAGGTTCAGGGGAGTTTACAACATTTGATGAAGTCAGCGATACCAAAGGAGAAAAATCAGGGGTAATAGATAATCGTCTTTCAGTAAGTTCGATTTCGGAGGTAAGTGCCCCAATCGCCTTCTGAAGCATTAAGTCAATAGCTGTGGGCAAAGTTGGTGAGGGACTATTTGGCTGTACACGGGGCCGTTTTGTCGCACATGCACGTTTCCACTGGATACGGGTGGGGACATTTGTTGTAGCCATCATATATAATTACCTTAGTCCCGGAACTACAAGCCAAGAGGGATGGCCCAGCCCGGCCACCTCCGGTCAGTGACGGGCAAGGACGGGCCCGGCACGTCCCGCGCTGCGGGGGGAGAGGGCGCTTTATGCGCAGAGATGGCCCTGTGCCTCCCCCTCGTCAGCGAGTCCCGCAACAGCTGAGCAAATCCGCTTTGCACCCTGGGCACTGCAGTCCCTAGGGTGATGGCAGGGCAAACAGCGGCAGAACAGAGCCTCCAGGTGAGCGTTGGCTGGTATCAAAGCCCGCAGGCACAGTTCAGCGTGACCTTTGGCAGCAAAGCGGGCAATTACAGGGACCCGCGCTGCGGGGGAAGAGGCAGCGCTTTATGCGCAGAGATGGCCCGGTGCCTCCCCCTCGTCAGCGAGTCCCGCAGCAGCTGAGCAAATCTGCGTTGCACCCTGGGCAATGCAGTCCCTAGGGTGATGGCAGGGCAAACAGTGGCAGAACAGAGCCTCCAGGTGAGCGTTGGCGGGTATCAAAGACCGCATGCAGAGTCAGCGTGACCTTTGGCAGCAAGCAGGCAATTACAGGGACCCGCGCTGCGGGGGGAGAGGCGGTGCTTTATGCGCAGAGATGGCCCGGTACCTCCCCCTCGTCAGCGAGTCCCGCAACAGCTGAGCAAATCTGCGTTGCACCCTGGGCAATGGAGTCCCTAGGGTGATGGCAGGGCAAACAGTGACAGAACAGAGCCTCCAGGTGAGCGTTGGCGGATATCAAAGCCCGCAGGCAGAGTCAGCGTGACCTTTGGCAGCAAGCAGGCAAATACAGGGACCCTGTAATATTGTTGTTGTGACAATATATTACAAAGCGTTTCCTTTCATTCTCTAGTGATTGGGCGTCTAGCTTCTTTCTATGACATTCATGCAGTCTGGAGGAAGGTTAAGATATCCAAATTCTATGACCTCAGGAGCCAAATCGCTAGGTTGAGCTGAGCTAGGGCCGGGTGCCTGATCTCTCCAGGGTTCTGTGTTAAAAGGTGTGGAGACAGGTATAATTTTTGGTACGGTACTACAAACGAACAAGTTACTTACCTTCGGTAACGCTTTTTCTGGTAGATACAGTATCTGCCTGTGGATTCCTCACCTTGTGAATATCCCCCTGCGTCACACACATAGTGTGAAAACAATAAGGGAAAGCAAAATGCAATAAACATTTCCTGTGACAATAAATATAAATAAATATATACAATAAACATGGTTTACAAGAGTGGACAACGAGGAGGCAAGCGGGTCAGTGAGGAATCCACAGGCAGATACTGTATCTACCAGAAAAAGCGTTACCGAAGGTAAGTAACTTGTTCTTCTGATAGATACATCTGCATTGTGGATTCCTCATCTTGTGAATAGAGTCCCACAGCAGTCCCCACTCCCGGAGGAGGGTGTCCACTCTTCTATACCAAAAAATCCTGGAGGACAGAGCGCGCAAAGTGGCCGTCCCTCCCCACCTCGGTATCCAAGCAGTAATGCTTCGCGAAAGTGGGGAGGGAGGCCCAAGTTGCGGCTCTGCAAATGTCCTCTACATGCACACCTCTAGAAAGAGCAGATGTTGCAGACTTAGCTCTAGTAGAATGAGCCCTTATACCCTCTGGAGGTTCCTTACCCGCCAGGGAGTAGCAGATCTTGATGCATAACATTATCCATCTTGAAAGCGTGCGCTTGTGCACAGATCTTCCTTTCCTGCAGCCAGCAAATCCAACGAACAGCTGGTCATCCAACCTGAACTCTCTTGTCCTGTCCAGGTAAAAGCTCACCGCCCTCTTAGGGTCCAAGCGATGAAGCCGCTCCTCCTCCTTGGAAGGGTGAGGGGGAGGATAGAAGGTAGGAAGGGTAACGGATTGCCCCAGGTGGAATGGAGTTACCACCTTCGGCAGAAAAGCAGCCCTGGTCCTAAGAACCATTTGATCAGCATGAATGGACAAAAACGGGGGCTTTGAACTAAGAGCTTGAAGCTCACTTACCCTCCTTGCCGAGGTAATTGTTACAAGGAAGACCGTCTTGAAAGACAAAAGCCTCATGGGACATGAGTGTAAAGGCTCAAAAGGTGAACCCATCAAAAATGTAAGAACAAGGTTCAAGTCCCATTGAGGTACAATAAAAGGAGTGGGAGGAAATGTATTGGTAAGGCCCTTGATGAACCGTAAAACAATAGGTGACTTAAACAAAGAGGGCTGGTCAGGCAAACAAAGGAAAGCCGATAAGGCCGACAAATAACCCTTAATGGTTGCCACCGCAAAACCCTGCTGGGCCAAGGAAAGAGCAAATTGAAGAATATTGGACAAACAAGCCCTTAAAGGGTGAATGGACTTCTCCCCACACCAAGCAACGAACTTTGACCATCTATAGGAATAAATGGACTTAGTGAAGTCACGCCTGGCTGACAAAATGACATCCACCACATCGTGTGGGAGAGAAAAGGAACTCAGGTTGCCCCGTTCAATCTCCAGGCATGAAGGTGTAAGGTCTGGAGGTGGGGGTGTAGAACCTGCCCCTCCATCTGGGAGAGGAGATCTGCCCTGTCAGGGAGACGGAGCGGCGGGTGTGGGGAGAGGTGGAGAAGGTCTGAGTACCACACCCTTCTTGGCCAATCCGGGGCGATCAATATAACTTGGGCCCAGTCTTGGCCAATTTTCCTCAGAACCCGAGGAATCAAGGGTATGGGAGGAAACGCGTAAAGGAGTTGCGAGTCCCAACTCAACTGAAACGCGTCCCCCAAGGCTCCCTGCATCGGAAACTGGAGGTTGCAGAATGACGGGCAGTGAGCATTCTCGCGAGTGGCGAACAGGTCCACCCGAGGAGCTCCCCACGTCCGAAAGACGTGACGAACTACCTCTGGATGAAGCCTCCACTCGTGGTCGGCAGAGAACCGCCGACTGAGACTGTCTGCACGAACATTCAGAACCCCGGCCAGATGATCTGCCATCAGACAAATCTGGTGGTCCTGAACCCAGGACCAGAGACGCAGAGCCTCTCTGCATAGCCACTGCGACCCAACTCCTTCCTGCTTGTTGACATACCACATCGCGGTCGTGTTGTCCGTCAGGACCTGAACTGACCGCCCGCGAAGGGAAGGGAGGAAGGCCTTGAGCGCCAGACGTATCGCCCGTAATTCAAGCAGGTTGATGTGAAGCAACCTTTCCTCTGGAGACCAAAGACCCTTGACCTCCAGGTCCCCCAGATGAGCACCCCACCCTAGAGTGGATGCATCCGTTATCACTGTGGCCACCGATGGAGGAAGTTGAAAAGGCTTTCCTTGCGACAGATTGCCTTCTACGCTCCACCAAGACAGATCCGCCGCAGTTTCTCTGGAGATCCTCACTAACTCCCTGAGATCTCCGTTGTGCTGATACCACTGCCTGCGGAGGCACTACTGGAGTGCCCTCATGTGCCAGCGTGCATGGTTGACCAACAGAATGCAAGAAGCCATCAGACCGAGCAGACGTAAGACCTTCAGGACTGGAACAACCGCTCCATTGAAGAATAAAGGAATCATTTCCTGTATGTCGCGAATCCTTTGTGGAGGAGGGAATGCACGACATACAGTAGTGTCCAGTACCGCACCTATGAACAGGTTGCGCTGGGAGGGCACCAGGTGAGACTTGGGTACATTTATCGAAAAACCCAACCTGTGTAACAACTGAGTTGTCTCTTGCAGATGAAGGAGCACCTTCTCTGGCGACTCCTCTTTGATCAGCCAGTCGTCCAGATACGGGAATACAGGAATCCCCGACCTCCTGAGATGTGCTACCACCACTGCCATCACCTTGGTGAAGACTCGAGGCGCAGTAGTAAGACCAAACGAAAGGACCGCAAACTGGTAGTGTTGCGACCCAACCGTAAAACGGAGATACTTTCTGTGCGACTTCAAGATGGGAATATGAAAATACGCATCCTGCAAGTCGATCGACACCATCCAGTCCTCTTCCAGCAGCGCTTGAAGAACCTGTGCAAGAGTTAGCATCTTGAACCTTTCCTGTTTCAGGTAAAGGTTCAAGATCCTGAGATCCAGGATTGGCCGAAGCCTGCCATCCTTCTTGGGGATCAGAAAATACCGGGAGTAGCATCACTGACCCCTCTCCTGCTCCGGAACCACCTCTATCGCACCTTTTCTGAACAGTGCCAGGACTTCTTCCTGCAGGAGAAGCAGGTGGTCCTCCGAACAATAACCCTGGCAAGGAGGGTGATTTGGGGGAAACTCCCGAAAGGGAAGAGCATACCCATTCCCCACGAGATTGAGAACCCAAAGATCCGATGTTATCAATTCCCAATCTCGTAAGAAATGGGTAAGCCGACCCCTCACCGGTGCCACATGATCCGGAATGGCGGATCTAGGGCTGCTTTGCTGCGTTGGCAGGGGGCTGGGACGGGGAAGAGGAGGAAGAGGAGGAGATTTGACGGCCTCGAGAACGGGCTCTTTGCTTGCCCCTATATGACCTGTACAGCGTGTTTTGCTGCTGCTGCGGCTGCTGCTGCGTTGACTTGTAAGACCGAAAGGAAGATCTGCTAAACCCTCTAGTACGCCTTCCAAAAGTGCCCCTGGTTTGAAGGCCCAATGAGTTGGCTGTCGCCCTGCTGTCTTTAAAGCGTTCTAAAGCAGCGTCTGCCTTCTTGCCAAATAAACCAGATCCGTCGAACGGGAGATACAACAATGTAGATTGGACATCTGATGAAAATTCACCCGACTTCAGCCACGCAGCTCTCCTCGTAGCTACAGAAAAGCCCATGACCCTTGCTACAGAGTCAGCCGTGTCCAAACCACTCTGAATCACCTGCCTTGCTGCAGCCTGAGTGTCAGAGATTATTGTGTTTTTATCTAGGAACCTAAATCGATATTTCTATTTTATGCCCTTGTTCGGTTATAATAAATAATATCCCTATAAAGGCATAGGAATCATATCCATATTTAGTCGTAGCCCATGCAGTTACATTAAGCAAGGCTACTTCCCCGGACTCCTAGAAAGCACAACGAGTTCTCTAAACAAACCAAACCTCCAGCAACCTGGGAAATCCCCATTGCTTTTGTTTTGATTTCGTCCTAGAACTCCTGTGAAGCACTGTAAGAACGGCCAGTTCTTAGTGACATCTTTATTGACGTCTTATGTCCAACCTTACGTCAAAGCCGGCACCTTTCAGGTATAAATATACCAACGTTGCCTTAGGCAAACACACGGTGGTGGTTTTGGAGCAGAGCAGCTATCTACTTGCCCGAGAGCCCAGCTGATGCGAGAGCCCACGGACGCTGCCCCTCCCTTTTGACGCACTGAGTCTTTTCTCCAGCCGAGAAATCCAGCTCCGGTGTTTCCAGATACCTTCGCGGGTTACTGGGATATCGAGTCCTGAGAGAGAGATACAAGACCTCCTGCTTTCTATTACCCAGGTACAGAGCTGACTAAACCCTTAAGGAGAATTCTTGAGTCAGATTCTTGGCAAAACAAACTTAACTTAAACTGCTACTTACTTACTCCTTCCCACGTATTAGGCTTAGGTCAGGTACACCGGGGTAGGCGTATTTAGAAGCACCAGTTGAGCACGTTAGTCAATGTATATATGTATGTATACATTTTATCTATTTTAAAGTATCATATGGCTAAGAAACCATACCAATGCTTTTACAGTAATATTTTATAATCCTTCTTTTACTGTACGCAATTTACTATAAAAATTGCAATTGTGGCAATTCATTTCTCTTGCATGAGAAAGAAGACTGCTCAATAAATTACACCTTTTATTGAAAACGCCCGTCTCTCTATTCTCTGCAATCTGGTGAAACTAAGTATGCACACTTGACTGAGTGAAATAGCTGTCTATTGTTTTCACACGACCCTAGAGATACACTCTTATTCTGAGGGAGCAAAGTTGTCATGTTTTATGGTTGTCAGAAGAGAATCCCTTCTTGTCTATCCAGGGAGGTTAAACTCCTCCTCGTTTATTCGAGAAAGTTTCTAGTGACCTCTGAGCTAGCTGGCAAACCTTAAGTCTAATATAGTCAGTAGAGACCTAGATGACCTCAGTCCTACGTCTACACTGCTGAATATATTATTCCAATGCGCAGAGCCTATTGGGAATATAGGAACTACACTACATGGAGCCCAACGTTTGGTAAGGCGATAAATCTAACGCAAGACGTTAGAGTAACTCAGTCGTGCTTTTTCACACAGACCCCTTTTCCCGTAAATACTCCAAAAGACATCTGGAGTGGGTAAAAGTTTAAAATCCGCCGGAACTTAGTAGGAAGAGACTCCTATGTATAGTTTTTGGTTTAGTCAATGTTGAAGGATACAGTGTTCCAAAATATTGTGCACCAAATCTTTGCTTCCTTGAAACTTGATCTGCATATTAAAAAAGACTTTCTGTCAGAAAAATGCCTGACGGAGACGAAGAAAGAGATGCTACAGCGTCTCAACTGTTGTTGGAAGACACAACTCTCCAACAGAATGACCAGAATGCTATACTCATTCCGGTCAACATAAGAAGAACTATAACTAATAAACGTATAGAAAACGGACTGACATCAAGAGGTGGTACAGTCATATTCGTAATTGAGACCCATGAATATCGGCAGACAGAGGTATTCTATTCATGGATAAACTTTCCAGCAGCAAACGCTGTCACACACGACTTCCACTATTACAAAATAGAGAACCTCCGGAGGAATACACCCCTTTCGAGGAGGTGGAAATCGCATTAAATTTCCAAGAGCACCTGCTCTGGTTTAAAGGCGCCCTAAAACATAATAATCACATCACCAGGCTCGGTCCACTAGGTAGACCAGGAGCAACGTGGCCGGTTCTAGCCAGCTACACCCCACATCCAGACATAGAAAAAATGTCAGATCGGGAACTATTAGCACAGCTAAAACAACTGATTAAAATACATAGACAACTAGTCCAATATGTAATGCGGACTTCAACAGTCCAACCAGCTATTAACATTCCACAGCTGACCCCTCATCAGGGGAACACAAACAAAATTACACCACAGAACATACAATCATGTCTGGGTAAAGTACCCGCAAAACGGGAACAAATTCCATTCTGGTTAGCACAAAAAATCACTCAAATAGAGGCAGTATTTCCGGATACTACCCCTACTGAGAAACACAGAATTCTGACTATCTGTCTTCCAATGGGGATCGTACCACATGTTGAGGACTGTGACACTTGGGGCACAGTCTTTGCTTCAATTTACACAAAAACACATGGTGTTCCGTCCATGGCAGTAATACCAGATGTACTAAGACAGATTCAAAATGAATACGGTCCAGAACCTGCTTTAACTCTGGGTATGAAATTACTGAAAGACTTCAAGCAGGTCTCGGCTATATTATTAGCCAACATAAAAGGAGAAGCAGCATCTGTGGCGATCCGCCAGAAATTGAAAGAAACAGATATAGCAGAACAACCATTTGAACTTGCAAGAATCATAGAAAAATCCTATGAAGAACTAGGAAGAGATAGTTTGGGTGGGAAACCAATAAAACCCCAACTAACTGAAAATCCTGAAAAGATATTTATTAAAAATAATCTAAATACTCCAAAAAAGAGCTGGGATGGAAATAAACAATCCACTCCCAAAGAAAAAAGATTTCAGTCCAGAGGAAGGTCTCCTCGGCGGAGAGAAAGGTCTCCGGACCAAGGACACAAGTCTCCCCAGAGGGAGCCCTGTGAGAAAAGATACAACCTTAGAAATAGGGATAATCTAGAAAAACCTGATAGATATCAAGATATTGATACGCGTCCCTCTCGATCTTTTCAGACTTCCTTGCAGAAATCGGAAAGAAGAGGACGGTCAGAACACAGGGAAGAGCACGTCAAGTCCAAAGACAAGGTACCTGCTCATCAAAGTAAAAAGTAACAATTCCCAAAAAAGAAGGTAGCCAGTATTAAAATAATTAAACATGCCGAGGATACTGAGGACACAGCTGAAAAACGGAGAGTGGGCCCAGACAATGCTAGACAGCGCAGCAGAAGTGACCATAGCTCGCAAGATCCTGATGAATCATCTGGAGACAGTGGACACGAATGAATACATTCAGGTGGAAACTGCAGATACCAGAATTAGCAAACCTCATAAAATATACGAAATAACATTACGTATAGAGGGAGATAAGACTAGGAAAGTAAGGGGTCTATTTTGGGATAACCTTTCCAAAGGCTATGCCATCCTTTTAGCTGAAAAAGACTGGCCACCAGAGTTTGTCAGGGAGTGCCCTCATGGCGAAGAAATGATTATGCCTGCCTTCTCAAATCATATTCCAATACATAACAAATATACATATGCAAGAAAATGGGCAGTAGCCCAAGCTCCTGCATTATATAAAAATCATGTAGGATGGGATGAGGACTCTTCTCCTCACAAAATCCAGTTAAAATGTCAGCCAACTGCACAAAGGCAGTACCCAATTAAGCAAGAAGCTAAAAAACAAATCAGGGAGATCTTAGATCAACTTGAATACCAAGGGGTGATTGAAACATGCACCTCACAAATGAACAATCCTTTGTTTCCTGTCTCCAAGCCAGACGATTCATATCGTCCAGTTTTGGACTACAGACACCTTAACTCATGTTGCAAGACATTTGCAGTACAAAACTCACACAGTGCAGCACTAATGAATAACATTGTGCGCAAAAAAATACAAAACAACATTAGACATCTCAAATGGATTCTTTTGTCAAAACATTGCACCTGAAAGCAGGTATTTGACTGCTTTCTCAATAATGGGGTCACAGAAAATTTCTGTCGACTCCCACAGGGATTCAAGAATAGCCCAGGATTATTCTCAGCAAGAGTAACAGAGTTACTACAAATATATGATAATGAGGCATTATCTTATGTCGATGATATCTATCTCACAGATGATGACCTGGATACTCACTTGAAAAGAGTGAACACCATAATACTTGGGTTCGCAGCAGAGGGTTACAAATTCAACTTTAAAAAGTCACGAATCGCCCATCTAACAGTCCTGTTTTTAGGATATGAATTATCAAGTGAAGGCAAAAGCCTAGCGGACAATTTCTTAGAGAAATGCGCTGTACTCCAAGCACCTAAAACGCGGAAGAACTTACAATCAATACTAGGTTGCCTGAATTTCGGAAGAACGTACATCCTAAATTATGCAGTGAGGGTTAAACCTCTCTATGAATTAATAAAACCTGATTTCAACCCAATCAATTGGACTCAAAAACATACAGAAATTTTGAGATCATTGCAAACAGACATGTTAGCTAAAACAAAATTGCAAACTCGCGAAAACACACGCAACCTTGTAATCCGAGTCATCCCAGGAAGATGCGGATTCACGTACCTGACCTCTAATGAGGGAGAAACGGTACCAATAGCTTACAAATCACATTTGTACACAAAAGCTGAAATGAAATTCAGTTCAACTGAAAAAATTCTAACTGCGGTTCAGACTGCTGTAGCAAAAGAAAGAGCCCGAGCACAAGGTAAACGAATAATAATCGTTACACCAGTACCAGCCCTAGAAGCGGTAACAAAAGCAAGCATTCCGAATGCTAAAGCACTACATCCTAGATGGATCCAATGGGTTAATTCTATTGCTGCAACGGACGTAGTATACAAATTTGATCCTAATTTAAAGACACAAGAATTTCTACAATATGAATATAAATGTCCTCTGCCAACCGAAATCCTGCCTCTAGAAGACTACGGCTGTATAATATATACAGACGGATCAGCACAACCCGCAGTTGGGGGTAAACAAGCTTACAGTGCTGCGTGCGCGATTGTTAAAGGTCGTTGGCACAAAGGAACATTTAGACCACAGGTCACTAAAACGCAATCTCTAGGAGATTGTACAGCACAGCGAGCTGAATTATTAGCATCTAAGATGGCGCTTGAAAATACCGATCGCGAATTCCCCACACTAATAGTGTGTGATTCATATTACTGCATTCAGTCTTATAACGAATACTTGCAGAACTGGGTTCAAAACGGTTTCAAAGATGCAAAAGGTGGCACAATCAAGCATAAAACGCTTTGGGAACAAGTAGTTCTTTTACAGAAAGAACTACAAAAGACTCACATAATACATACACTGAGTCATCAACGTGATGGAGTTCACGTTGCGGGGAATTCATTGGCTGATGAAGCCGCGAAGGCAGCTGTGCAAACGGCTTACGTAGCTGCTATCACCCGGTCAAAAATAAAAATAGACAGCGATATAATGCAAGCTGTCAGTGCTACAGTAAAAAAAGATAAAAAAACACTCCCGAAAGGCTTTCCAGTAAAGTACTCATACATAACTGACACGAATAATGTTCCATTTGCTCGAATCCCTGGAGTGGGGGATAGAGTAATTCCAAACATGGAACACAGGTTAGGACTAATTACAGGGGCACACGAAGGACTGGCTTCTGCACATGCTGGTGTTTCCGCCACAATATCGTTATTAAAACAGAGATATTGGTGGCCACGCATGAGAATAGAAACTAAGAACTATGTTCTAGAATGCGAAATATGCCAGAGAATGAAAGTATCAACAGTGAAACGACCAGCAGAGACGCCCCTTCTAATCTCAGATAAACCTTTAGCTTGCGTTTACCTGGACCACTGTGGTCCCTTACAAAGGGATGGTAACTATAAATATATCATGGTCGCAGGGGATTCCTGCACGAGATTCATATGGATGTGGCCCCAGCGCTCGGCTGACGCCAGAACTGTTATAAAAGATTTGCGAGTCTTTATCGGCACATACGCAATTGGCATGCTACATTCTGACCAGGGTCCTGCTTTTAGCTCTCGAGCTTAGAAGGAGGCCATGACCGGCATGGGCATTGCATTGCGGTACTCTTGTCCCTTCCATCCTGAGGGAAATGGGATTGTGGAAAGAAAAAACCGGGACATAAAGCAATCTATAACGGCGAGGGTATTAGGTTCGGGTGATGGGTGGGTCCAACATTTAACAAGTGTCCAACGTAGTCTTAATAATCTGCCAAGAAATTCTCTAAAAGGTTTCAGTCCGTACGAACTATTGTTCGGGACTAGAATGCATATTCAGGACTTAGATAGTCAGACTTCAGTGGTAGAAGAAAAATGCTTTGACATCAAATATCGTTTGGCTATTTTACAGGACTTAAATGAAACAAGAAAAGGCCTGAGCAACGTAAAATTAAAACAGCAGCCACCTGTCCCAGCAAGGCCTGTCTGGATTCCAAAAATTGGGGATCTGGTCAGAGAGAAAATCGCGGTGAAGAAGGAATTTGGGCCTTCTTACAGAAAAGCAGTACCTGTCTTAGCTGTCAGCGGAACAAGATCAGTTGTGCTACCGCCCCTTGCTGGTAAAAAGGAGAACCGAGTTGTATCCATCGACTTGGTAAAACCACAATCATGTGGCCAATAATAAGTAGTAGGCCCAGTGGTTTCCCAAGAAATAGCAGAGTACCAAAACTTGCTACAATACAAGAGGTTCAAACTGAGAGACTAATCACATTTGATAAACCTGCAGTAAATGAAAAAGGACTATGCAACAAAGCCATGGAACTTATGCCTCTTAAAACCCAAATTGCAACAGTTCGTCAAGAAACACCTGTCTACAACGATGTAGCCTCAGACTATGCTAATGAAACAAAAAATGTAAAAGCTAATGAAAATCTGGAAGCAATTCCAACAATTGACAGAACTGCATCTGGCTACTTCATCAATTTCGATAACTTTTCTGAAGATCCAAGCGAACCTGAAGAAACGCCAGCAACAAAAACTTTTAAAGACAAAGTAACTGAACTCTTTCATCAACTCAAAGAAACCTATCTGATTGAATTTTGGATTGTGTTAGGTGTACTTTTCCTCCTGCTTTGGCTCATCATGGTTCTTTGTTTGGGAAAATTCATTGAGGGAAAATACAGTACAATGGACACAGCAAGTCAGAACATCAACTTGGTCCTAAAGCCACACAAGTCATCTCACATCGAGAAAAGAGAACTATCATCAGTGAATGTCACAGCCAATCCAATACCCGGTGGGGTAGCTTGGGACAAAACGGATTACGAAATCTATGGCCCGGTCGAGCTCTTGAAATATCCACACCAGTTTAAGGTTTCATTAAGTGCCTTTGTAAAACCGAGCACATTCTCTGATGATTGGGACTTTGAAAGTATTAATGATCTGATGTCAGACTTAGTTATGTCAGCAAAATTTACAGAACATGATTACTTACAGGGTTCATCTAATTATGAAGAAATGTACTCCTACAATCACTTTGCACACCATTATTTGCATAAATCTGCTCAACCTAGAAATGTTTTTAATTACAATCAATGGGAACATTGTGCAACTCCACCAAAAGGTAGTTCGAAAACATTTTACAAGAAATTCCCATACTTCTCAGGGTTTAACACAAGTGAAGCAGAAACATTTTATTTCAAACTGTTATATAAGACAGGGGTGAAAACAATGCTGACAAACACTAAATTAATCTATTCGGAAACATTTTATGAAAAAATGACTACATTTGGTTTTGATTTTTGGAAAAACAACATTGAAACAAAAACCATCTGGGGTACCAAAGATTGGCAGGTCCAAGGTTTAGAAGCATTATTTAGAGCCTGCATGATCCCAGAACAAATTATATTCTTGAATGACACCATTCAACAGACAACCTGTCTTGGCCTGGCCAAAGTTAAAGAATTAAACAAACCGTCTATTCCAAAGCCAACGCCTGACAGTAATAGCACTACAGATGTTGAGATAGACGTATCCCATATTTTTAACCAAAACAGAACACATCCTGATTGGAAAAAATGGTTGATCTGGTCCACAGACACAAATAACTGTCAAGATAGATTCCTGAACAAAATACAGGGGTTCAAATTGACCAGGCCAGACCCTAGATACTCCAAGAGACAACATCCAGGGATAGTAACAACATACAGTGTAGGGAAACTCTGCCTCGAAGGGCTACAGAAATCCACACTGGCTGAAATTAAGCAACACTTGACTTTACTTAAAGACGGTGCTGACTTGTGTGATTTCATAATGGGACCACGCAAACAGCAAAAAACGTTTCATAGCGGCCGGTATATACGCTGCGTACAACGAAGCTTGGAAAGAAATGCAAATTGAAACAGCAGAAAAAATACGAGAAATTGCTCGTATTAATTTGGAAAAGTCACTTTCTGTTGTGGACAATGGGTTAATGAATCTGTCCTCCCGAATATACTCACTGGACAGTATTGTATCATCTGCTATTGATATAATAGAGCCGGACTTACTAATGTTACAACATGGTCAGTCCCAATTACGTTCTATTGTACAGCGTGGCTGGACGTTGCAAAATCTGCGTTCAGGCTACGTACCATGGCGTTTAATCAACACAACGTCATTATTCTCTATCTTTAACCTTACTAATAAACAAATCAGTTTGGCACAAAAAGGAGCAGACTATACGATTCTGAGCATTGAAAAACTTGAGAGATTACCATTGACAATGTCAGAAAGACCTGTCATTAAATGGATAATACACGGAATAATTACAATTCCGATAACAACTTTCCAATTTAAATACTGCCAAGAGTATATACCAGCGGGCCAGTATGAAAGGTTGGGTAAAGGGTACATTAAGTCATCATGGAAATTGCCTTACACACACACATGTTATCGTGAAAAGAAACAGAATGTATTTCTTAGTGGTAACAATTGTAAACGATCACTAAGCGGTATACTTCTGTGTCAAGGTATTAACTTGCATGGGGCCTGTGAGGGGACTTCAAATAACCTTTCATGTCACCAGCACGGCACACCTGCAACACAAATAGAGCCATTCTTTAGACGGCTTTCTAACGGGAGCTATATTCTAATAGTAGACCACAGCTGTTGTGGCATGGTGCCAGGGAAAGCCTATCTCGTGAGCGTGAGTTCCATTGTCACTTGCTGTATGCAAGTATTGTATCCAAACAGCACTCCAGATACGGAGGCAACAATTTGGCCTTCTTTGAATATCTCTTCTATTCGAATTGATACTTTAAGCAGAATAAAGTCTGTTCTGTTACAGACAACTGTGCCCTTAACGTCATCAAAAGAAACGTATGATCTGCAAGTTGCAAGGACAACGGCAGAGATACATAGCCTTTTATCAACAAATTGCCCGGTGCATTTCGCAGAAATGCTAAGCCAAATCCTAAATAGGTCTGATACCAGTGGTATCCCACATGTATTTAAGACAATTTTTTCGGGACTGTTAACACCCTTCAAAACAGTTCTGGGCATTTTTCCCAATTTTGTCCTTTCTGTCTTTGGCGGCCTACCACTTCTTTTAGGTCTCGTAGCAGGAATTTTATTTTTGATACTTCTGCTCCGATATGGCAAGCCAAGTCGCAGACAAGACTCCAGCAACGATGGAAGAAACGATCCTGGCTGTACGCTATCGGGACCGCATAACTAAAGTCCTTGGATTAGCCCGGCTAAGAGATCTGAATATGACCTGGTTTCTTTCATTTAGACCCATCTGGCAGAATTGCATCTTACCTGTGCTTCGATGTATGCTATGCGGAGAAGAATGCGTGTTAGACGTCTGTCTTACACTACCATCAGCAGTACCATTGGATACAGATACTTTGCTAAGTCCTGTAACGGCTCATGCATCGTGTTGTCCCCAGCGGCTACCCATTCTGATGACGGCATTCGTTGAAACTTCGCCTCTACGATTAGGTGGTAGTGAAGTACGAGATGAGAGCAGCATCACCCAGGTACGACCTTCTGTGAGCATTGCTGATCCTGACATCGATGATAGCAATCATTCTCACGACTGCACTGTTGCGGCATTTTCAAACTTGGTCGAACTTTCACCTGAAGCGGTAGACCACTTTTTTTAAAGTCTGTCTGAAATGATGTTCTCCCCTGAACAAAAAGAATAACTTTTAAGCAACGAGCACACAGCGTTCCCTGAACTCCGAATTCAGCCTTCAGCTTTGATAAACAAAAGCTACTGAAAATATTTGGAGCTATTTTTTTCCCCTGAAAGCAAATTTTTTTTTTTTCCAATTCCAAAATATTTACCTTTTTTCTGGCACATGTACTCTGCTTAAAGTAGAACTATTCTTAAAGAACAGAGCTTCTATTTTTAGGAACTCTAGAGACAATATATTACCTCAGCCTCTAGCACATTTACAGTAGCTGTATTTATATGTGATGGAATGGTCTCGACCTTCTTTTCTGTATTAAGAGCCATTTCATGTGTAAATTTCGCAAATCATTCAGCTGATATATATATGCATCCTTTTAACTGAATGATTACACTGCTTGAAAAGCGTACAGTACCAATAATCATTTTCATGTATTTCGCATACACCATTTCAAAGTCTAATATAGTCAGTAGAGACCTAGATGACCTCAGTCCTACGTCTACACTGCTGAATATATTATTCCAATGCGCAGAGCCTATTGGGACTATAGGAACTACACTACAAGATAACCTCCTGGAAGTCTTTTCTATCCTCCTCTGGCAACTTGGGCACCAACTGTTTTACAGAGTCCATAAGGGCGTGAATATAACGCCCCATCAGGCAGGTCGTCGCATTTGTGGACTTCAGCGCCATACTGGCGGAGGAGAAAACCTTTTTTTTTTTTTGTTCAAATCTGTTTTTATTGTGAACACAGCGATAAGCCTACAACCCCATGTCGGGGCCGGCCGCGCAAAAAAGAGTGTGTAGACTTATGTAGCCAGGGGAGGGTGAAGCATTAACACAGCGCCCTGCCTACAACCCCTGGAAGGGGCCGGCCGCATGGCTTAGGGGCAATGATGGCAAGAGGCGGCCATACGCTGGCGATGCATCGTTGTGCGGGGGAGGCGCGTATAGGAGGGAGAGCAGTGGTGTCACATTTTCAAAAGGCCCAACGGGGCCCAAACTGCCCCATAGAGGGGCGGAAGCCAGAGAGGCAAGTAGGAAAGAAGAAAAAGTCGGAAGAGGATTGAGCAGTAGCGAGACGGAGAGGGGTCTGGGGGGAGAAACTGCAGTCGCCGGTCGGGGACAGGAGACGCAAGCCTACACCGGGGGAAGCGACTAAGAGCCTAGTCTGCTCGGATCAGCAGGGATGAGGGCGTCCTCAAATAACTGCAGGGCGCGAAGTCTGGGAGGCATATGGCGGGCATAGCTGATGGAGCACAGATGGCGCACAAGAGGTTCCCACACTGCCTTGAAGCGCACCCCCCTCGATTGTATCCGTGCCGTGAGCAGCTCCATAGTCAGGACCTGCCAGAGGCGCACAAACCAGGAGGCTATCGGCGGTGCCTCAGCCCGCTTCCAGTACAGAGCAATGAGTTGCTTGGCAGCGCCTAACATGTGAAGGGTGAGGATCCAGTCGCTGCGCGTGAGGGCCCTAAGTGTGGGGGGTCGAATGCCCAGCAGGAGTGTGCAAACCTCTTCAGGGAGGGGGAAACCCAACACCTTCTTGATGTGACTAAGGACCTCCTTCCAGAAGACAGCTAGGGTAGGGCACGACCACCAGATGTGTACGAAGTCGCCAGTCGCAGTGCCACACCTCCAGCACAGTGGTGAGGAAGTGGGGAACATTTTGCTGAGTCGCAGGGGGGTGTAGTACCATTGCGTAAGCATCTTGTATGCGTTTTCCCTCTGCGGGATGCTGCGGTAGGTTTTGGGAATGTCAGTCCACAGCCGAGCCCATTGAGAAGGTGTGATATCGGCGCCAGTTGCCGACTGCCACTGCCTTTGGTAGGGGTGTGCGGGCGGAATGTTGGGGTGTTGCAGGATGTTGTAGATCTGGGAGATGAGCCGCTTCAGTCCCCCTAGGGAGCATGCCAACTTCTCGAATGGAGTGTATGCCCTGGTAGCAGCCCGATACATGTCGTCTCCCGAAGTCCAGTGGCGCAGTTGCGCATACTGTAAGCTGGCGGTTAAAGGGAGGTTAAATTCTTCCCTGCAGTCTGGCCATGATTTAGGCGACCCTCCAAGAAAGAGGTCCCCTGCAACCCTGCAGTCCCCTTGTGTCCAGCTCTCAAAAGCCCGGGTCCGGGCAGCAGGAGGGAAGTGCGGATTACCTGCAATGGGGGTGTGTGGAGAGGGGAACGTGGTTAGACCCTTGGACACTGCCACTCTGTCCCACACGTCAAGAACCGTCTTCGTGGGGACCGCCATGTATGCACTTCTGGAGCGCGCCACACGAGGCAGCCAAGGTAGATCCCATATGGTGCGCCCCGTGACTACTCGGTCCATGTGGAACCAGTGCTTGTCGCTTTCGCGTGCACCCCATTCTATCACGAACCGAAGATGCGCCGCCCAGTAGTAGTGGAGGAGATTTGGGCAGGCGAGACCGCCCCTGTCTCTCGGTTCCATGAGAACCTTCTGCGAAAACCGGGGTCGCTTGCCACCCCATATGAAGGACGTGAGGTCACGTTGGAGGTTCCTGATGCAGTGGAGCGGGATCGGGGTGGGTAGGCACTGGAAAACATATAGAATACGGGGGAGGACCGACATCTTGACCGCATTTAGCCGCCCCAGCCAAGAAATCATCAAGGTCTTCCATTTCCGCAGGTCCGCCAGAACTTCCTTGCGGCAAGAGGCCCAGTTCCTCGAGGACCACGAGTCAAGGTGGGGCGTGAGGTCCAGACCCAGGTATTTAATGTGATCTTCCGCCCAACGGTAGGGCGCGACCCCCTTCAGGAAAGAGACCTCCTCCTCGGGGACGGTAAGGTTAAGTGCCCAAGATTTGGTGTGGTTAACCTTAAGGCCGGACGCTTGCTCAAACAGTGTGAGGGCTTTATGCACCGCTGGGAGAGAGTCCCGAGGGCGCGTAAGAGTAAGGATCAGATCGTCCGCGAACAGTGCTACCTTGTTGGAGCGCCCCCCGTGGGGGATCCCGTGAATGTCAGGAGTGCGCCTAATCAGCTCCGCCAGCGGTTCCACCGCTAGGGCGAACAGGAGCGGTGAAAGCGGGCATCCTTGCCTCGTGCCCCTGTGGATCGAGAGCGGCGATGTCAGTTGGCCGTTGACCCGAATTCTGGCCTGCGGCCCGAGGTACGGGGCCATGCACCTAGAAATCATGTTAGGGCCTAGACCTAGTTTCCGGAGGACCGCCCGCAGGAAGGACCAATCTACCCGGTCGAAGGCCTTTTCCGCGTCTAGTGAGAGGAGGCAGGCCGGGATATCCCAATGCTGCACCTTCCCCACTAAGTGTGCCAGTCTGCGAACATTGTCGGCCCCCTGACGATCCCGTATAAAACCCACCTGGTCCGGGTTTACCAAACCCGGCATGTACGGGTCCAGCCGTTTGGCCAGGATCTTAGTGTAAATCTTAAGATCAGTGTTCAGGAGGGCGATGGGGCGATAGGAGGCACATAGGGTGGGGTCCTTCCCTGTCTTGGGGATCAGGGCAATTTCCGCCAGGCCCATGTCAGGGGACGGGCCGGTGGTGTCCGAGAAGGAACCGTATAGCCGCAGCAGGTGCGGGCGGAGCTGGGTCAGGAACAGGCGATAGAAGGCCAACGGCAGGCCGTCCGGTCCCGGGGTTTTCCCAGTGGGAAGGTCTTTAACAGCTTCCGTTACTTCCTCCTCCTGCAGGGGGCCCTCTAGTGTAGCTGCACACGCCGGGGACAGTGGAGACCCCTCGAAATCCGCAAGAACGGCCTCCCGTGCCTCCGCGGAGGTAGGCTCCTCAGCATATAGAGAAGTGTAGTAAGCGACAAATGCGGCCTGCTTGGCTTTCTCAGAGGTGGCGCAGGTGCCGTCTTGCCGCTTGACATTGGCGATGTGGGCCCTAGCGGCATGTGCCCGCAGCCTGCCGGCCAGCAGGCGGCCAACTTTGTCCCCGCCCTCATAGTAGCGTTGTTTGAGCGCCAGCAGGGAGTGTTCCGCCTTGTTGGTGCGCAGAGTGCGGAGTTGCCCCCTGAGGTTGGCGAGAGTTCTCTTTGACGCCCGTGAAGGGGAGTCCCGGTCCCGGGCCTCCGCTTGTTTGATCTCGCTAGCCAGGTCGGTTTCCATCCTGAACGCCTCCTTCCTCCGCGCCACCGCCAGGGAGGTGATATGACCCCGAATGGTGGCCTTGAAGGCATCCCAGATCGTATGAAAGGGCAAGTCAGGGGTGTCATTAACAGCGAAATACGAGTCTATGGCGTCACGGATGCTGGCGACGTCCTCCGGGTCCCGAAGGACTCTCGGCGGGAGCACCCATCGGCGTTCACGAGTGGCATGAGCCAGGGGGTCCTGCAGCAAAAGTTCCACGTGGGCGTGGTCCGACAGGGAAATGTCGGACATAGCGGCAGCTAAGGAGTCTCGGGCCAATTCAAGGGATGTGAAGAGATAGTCGATTCGGGAGTATGTCCGATGGGAGTGTGAATAAAAGGAATAGTCCCGGGTCCCCGGGTTGTGGTAGCGCCACACATCCACGAGTCCCAGGTCTGTAAGCTGCGTTCTAAGGGTAGAGGACATCGCTCCCGTGCCATTGAAGGAGGCCCCCGCACGATCCAGCTCAGGGTCCCAGACAAGATTGAAGTCTCCGCCCAGGATCACGTTAGGGTCACCCGATGGGAACTGATCCCGCAGGAGTGTCTGGAGGTATTTGTCCTGCGACTGGTTGGGCGCATATACACATCCGAGGGTGAGCTGTATACGACCCACCTGCACCGTGGCTCGGAGGAAACGCCCGTCAGCGCTCTTGAAGGGTTTCGCGGGTCCCCGCCTAATGCCAGCCCTGCAGAGGATTGCCACCCCCGCTGTCTTGGTGTCAGAGGATGCCCAGAACTGTGTGGGGTATCTAGGGTGCGCCATGCGTTTGGTGTCTCCCTTGAGAAGGTGCGTCTCCTGGAGGAGGATAATGTCAGGGGAGTGGTGTAGGAGGTAGCGCCATATCTGATTTCGCTTGTTGGGGGAGTTGAGCCCTTTGACATTGAGGGAGAGGACCTTCAAGGGTGTAGGGATGTTCGCTGTCATAGTACTAAGGGGGAGTGGAGCCGCGCAAGACCCAGTGTAGCAAATCCCCCCGCAGCCAGGGCAGCGGCAGCCTCACCTCGCCTCCAGCGTGTCAACCCCCGTAGGACCCACCATGCCACCCCTCCGCAGGCGCGGGGAGAGAGCAGTAAGAGAAGGCAGAGCAAGAGAAAAGTAGGAAGAGATAAGAGAGAAAGAATAGAAAGGGCGCAAAGAAGAGATATAACCAAAACAGGCCAACAGGGCCAGTGTACAGTGTCCCAGGTACCAGACATCCTCTACCCGAGGGTTTGGATGAACTCAGGAATGTCACTTCCTACGGGACAAAGGGAGGGAGCAGAGATCTGGGTAGATGAAATGAAATCCAGTCGTCTCGCAGCTCGTCCACCCCGCTGCCGCTAGGTAGTCCGGGGGTGAGTCGAGCTATGGGCCCGCATGTGCAGACCTGTCGCCGAGAGGGCACCGAAGCTCAGTGGTGTGGTGCAGGACCCAGGAGAGGTGTTGTCCAGTGTCAGATGTTCCCGACCCCCACAGGGGGGGAAGCCACAGGGGCGGCCCGCTAGAGAGAAGGGGAGGTCCCCCTCCAAGAGCAGTAGGAACAGGCCGCCGTGGCGCGATAGGGTAAGTCCGTGTGCCCAAAGGGCAAGTGTAGGCTCAAGGCAGCTCGGATCTCAGTGGTCACGATCAGTGGCCTTCTGGTGTCGTAGGATGGTCCCCGCCCTCAGCGCCAGAAGCGAGAAGCTGTGAGTCCTGCTCCTCGCGGTCGCCCTCGAGGGAGCGAATGTGAGCAATAATGTCCTGCTTGGTCTGCGAGGCAGAGAGGGCGTCCACAGGGGGGGACCGGCGACGTTTACGCACAGTGGACCAGTCGGGGCGCGGAGGAGCCTTCTCTGGGTGGTGAGAGCGGGCTGGGCTGTGATCCGGGGACTCCGGCATTTCAAGCAATTGCGCCGCTTCCTGGTAGGACCGAAGGGCCCTTCGTTTGCCCTCCCACTTGAAGATGAGAGCAAAAGGATGGCCCCATTGATAGGGAATGTTGAGGGCCCGGAGCCTCTCCGTGATCGGGCGGAAGACCTTCCTCCTGTGGAGCGTGGTGGGGGCCAGGTCCTGGAAGATCTGGATCTTGTGGCCTTCGTACCGCAGGTCCGGGGTGTCCCTAGCCGCCTTGAGTATGGCCTCCTTCTCTGTGAAGTAATGAAGTCTGGCGACAATGTCTGGGAGGAGGCCGGCTTTGCCCCCCGCTCCAAAGACTCGGTGTGCGCGGTCAAGACGCGGTGGGGGAGCGTCCTCCTCGCCCCGCACCGCTTGCAGGAGTAGCGCCACATAGGCCATGGTATTAGTCCCCTCTTCTCCGAGTGGCACACCCCGTATGCGGAGGTTGTTGCGGCGCCCCCTGTTTTCCAAATCCTCCTGCTTGATCTGGAGCTGGATGTGTTGCTCTTCGAGGGTCGCCACTCTCTGCCAGATCTGCTCTAGGTCTTCGGTGCGGGAATCGACCGTCTTCTCCAGGCCATCAACCCGGTCGCCGAGGTCGGTGACCTCCTTGCGCAGTTCCTTGACGCATGTGTGGACCTCCGTCCTGAGGGACCCAATTTCGGACTTAAGATCCGCCATGAAGGAGGACATGAAGGCCTGAGTCACCGGAGGGGAGTCGGCCGGCGGCAGAGGCTTCCCCCCTGATGACGGGGGACCCCCGGAAGATGGCGACGAACCCGCCTTACCCCACATGGAAGCCACAGATGTACCCCTGGTCGTCGCTGGGGGAGGGTCCGGCTTGGTCCCTTTGCCCCGAGTCATGATCCACTCAGAGTGACCAGGGATAGTGAGAGGTAGGGCAGGCTGTTGCGTGGAGCCTCCGGATCGTGATGAAGGAAAGTTCAAGGGAGGTCGCACCAGCGCCCCGGTGGTCAAGCAGCCCAGGTCCTACGATCAGGGGTCCAAGGCCGGGAATCAGGAGACGGCGAGGGACGACCTCCACAAGCCCGAGGCAGGGCAGGCCCGGCTCGTTGGTGGTAGGTTAGGCCCGCCCGAGCAGCAGGGGTCCAGGACGCCGGGGGGTCGCTTGTGCAGGCGAGGTGGCCCAGCCGGGGAGGCGGGGAAGTGCGCTGGCAGGGGGGGCGGCGGAGGGCCGTCGCCGGCGGATGTCCCACGATGAGTGTGACCAAGAGGGTCCCCCAAACGCGCCACCGACCCAGCAATAGGCGGCCTATAGTCGGGGGCGTCAGGCTGCTAGGCAGAGGGTGGCTGAGGCCCCCAGGCAATGTTCCGGCTGGGCTGTGTGGGAGGAACGGCCAGGAGCAGAGTCTTACAGCGCTGGGGCCCTCCAAGGCCCGGGCCTCACCCACACTCGATCTCCAATCAGCCCCCCAGCCCGCCGCCGATGTGTCCAGGGTAGCAAGGAGCGCAGGCAGGAATCGCGTGCACAGGGGAGCCAGGTCCCTATCCCCAGATGCGTTGCAGCCGAGAGCTCACCGAGGGGCGAAGATGGCGGGCAGATCCGCTATCGGGCCCCCCACCGCCGGGCCCCTCCAGGGAGAGACAGGGGGAGGGGGGGCGGCGCGCTGCAGCTCACCGGGTAGATCCCTCGACGGGTGTGGAGGTCGTGGTCGGCGCTCGCGGGAGGGGGGCCTCCGGCGATCTCTCCGGGCCAGGCCTGGTGTTCCCGCCAAAGCCGGGGCCTCCCGTAGCAGTGGCGTCCGGGCGGTCGCTGCGTCCTTCGCTGGAGGCAGTCCGGCACCAGCAGCCTCAGAGTAGCCGTGCAGGCAGCCGGTGGGGTCCGCTGGAGGGACACAGCCGCCGGAGGGGTTTGGGGGCCTCCGGTGTCTCTCGCAGACCGTCACTCCAGCCCACTCCGCGGGGATCAGGATAGGCGTCCCGCCGGCAAACCCCGCGGCAAGATGGCGGCCAGAGGCCGATCTCGGAGGTCCCCGGGCTCCGATCGCCGATGGCGTGGACCTCAACGGCTGCAGTCTGCCACTGGAGGGGATCGCTAGCAGGGCGGCAGCGGTCAGGGGATCCCCAGGGGCAGTTACCCCCTGGAACTTCGCTTAAACAAGCTTATTAGAGCAGCGGGGCGACGGAGCACACACGAGACGCGTCTGCTCACATCGCTGTCTCGGCCACGCCCCGGAGAAAACCTTTTTAGCAGCCTGATCCTGCTTCCTCGACTCTTTTTCAGCTGGAACCTGAGGAAAAGCGCCCGTTGATCGTTTGGAACAGGCTGCCTGCACCACCAAACTCTCAGGCAGAGGGTGAGTGGATACAAATTCTGGGTCATCAGGAGCAGCCCTGTACCTTCTGGCAACAGCCCTAGACACAGCAGGAGCCGACAAGGGTTTCTTCCAAACCTCTAAATTTGGATCTTTAAGGGCATCATTAAAGGGCAGTAATGGTTCAGTCACCGATGATGGAGAGTGAAGGACCTCCGTGAGAAGATTTGACTTGAACTCAGCAGAGGGTAAAGCAATGTTCAACAAACTTGCAGCCTTCTTAATCACAACGTGGTAAGGAGCCACATCTTTAGAGGGTTCGTCCGGTACTGAAACCAAATCCCACTCAGGGGACAGTTCAAGGCCACTGGCAACTGAAAGATCCTCAAAAGGGTCCTCAGGATCCTGCAGCTCAGCCTCCTCCAAATACTCCTCACGATAGCTCTCTTCCTCCATCAGCCTCTGGGCTTCACGCCTCGACCTGTGCTTCACATTCGAAGCCGCCGGATCCACTGTCGGCTCCGTCGAAGTCGGAGCCGGCGCCGAGCCCGATGCCGGACGAGGAAGAATCCCACGACGTCGCTCAGGGTTCGGCATCAGGGATGATGGAATCGGTGTCGAAGGATTCGGCGTCGATGGCTTCGGAGTCGAAGGTCTCGCCGGTGTCGGAAAATGCCAATGCGGAGGTGGCATAAAGGGCGCAGGAGCATAGGTGTGGGGAACACCCAGACCAAATGCCATCGGACCCGTGGGACCAACAGGAGCCCCAGAGGGGTACACAGCCCTGGAATAAATACCATACATCGCATTTAGAAAATGCGTCGGATCCTGAGCTGTAGCCGGAAAGGCTGGGTATGAATCCCCAGGCTGTTCTTGAGGGCGTGGAGTCGATAAAACATCGACCTCCTCTTCTGGCTGGTGCACCGGAGTCGAGAGACCTTCGGGCAACGGAGCCTCTCCCTCTCCAACCATCTCCTCCTCACCTTCATCCTCCCGATCCGGAGGATGGGATGGAACCGGAGATGGATTCGCTGCCTGCTTCGGCGAACCTGGCGAATCCGGATGAGACGCCTGACCCCCGGCGTCCTAATCTTCTGAAGCCGAAGACACCACCTCTTTCTCAACCAGCTTCACCTGCGACTTCGGCTTAGAACCCGAATCCTTCCTCAAGCGATGTCGGGATTCATGGGACCTCCTCTTATGCTTCTTTTTAGACGATCTCGAAGCATGGGCTGAGGACATGTCCGATCGCGACCTCGAGCGAGATCTTGACCTCGAGCCCGCAACCTCGATTTCTTCTTCTTCTCCTTACTTCCTTTAAGCTTCGCCACAAGAAGCTTAGCTTCTCTCTCCCGGAGGGCCTTAGGTGTCATCTTCTTACAAGACCGGCAGTCTTCGACGTCGTGGTCGGAGCTAAGACACCATAAGCAGCATTCATGCGGATCCGTAATGGACATGGTCTTGCCGCATTCTCCACAGGCTTTAAATCCGGTCTTCTTCAAAGACATATCGAAAGAGAAGACAATGAAACACCAACAACACAAGGTAACAAAGTTACTGCAAAAGCTACGGACGATCCCTAGAAAACAGTTAACGTCGACGACGTGAAAGAAAGGGAACTGATGTCATCACGCCGGCGTTGGCCTAATATGGGGTCGGTGACGTCAGCGGAGTCGCGCGCGATGCCGTGCCTCTGTGACGTCGGTCCACGTCGGCGCTAAGCTACAAAAAGAATTTCCGGAAGCTGCTGACGCAGGGGGATATTCACAAGGTGAGGAATCCACAAGGCAGATGTATCTATCAGAAAGTTGTAGCAGCGTGGTGTACCACGGCTGTCTGGCCCACGTTAGAGAAACTAGGATGAGGGTCAGAGAATGCTGCTGTAGTTTGCGTACTACTAGTGGCATGAGTGGTAGAGGTGGAAAAGCGTACGCAAATCTGTTTGATCAGTTCATCCATATCGCATTGCCTTTGGTCAGTGGGTGTGAATATCTGGCGGCGAAGCTTGGGCATTTGGCGTTTTCGTGGGTGGCAAAGAGGTATATCTGAGGTTGTCCCCACATCTGAAAGAATGGTTGAAGAACTTGCGTATGAAGTTCCCACTCGTGGGTTTGTTGTGTCTGACGACTTAACAGATCTGCTATGGTATTTTGTACTCCTGGAACATTCTGGGCTAGAAGGACTATGTTTTCAGGTATAGCCCACCGCCACATGTCCTGTGCTAGTTGAGAAAGTTGCAGGGAGTGTGTTCCGCCCTGTTTCTGTATGTAATGCATGGCTGTCATGTTGTCCGTGCGGACTAACACAGCTTTGTTTGATACCTGCTTTTGGAAAGCTTTTAGTGATAGGAATATAGCTAATAACTCCAGGTGATGGATATGGAGTATCTTTTCTTGTGGTGTTCAACTGCCTTGCATTGTGCGTTGCAGTAGGTGGGCTCCCCAGCCGGAGAGCAATGCGTCCGCTATCAAGACTATTTGAGGAACTGGCTCTAGGAACGGTCGCTGTTTGGAAAGGTTTTTGGTGTTCCACCACTGCAGAGAGCGATGAGTCCGACCGTCTACCAACACTAGGTCTGTTAATTGACCTTGAACCTGGTTCCATTGACGTGATAAGCACTCTTGAAGAGGACGCATTTGAAGTCTTGCATGGGGCACTATGAAAATGCAAGAGGCCATCATCCCTATGAGTTGCATGAACACTCATGCTGGAAGTGAGTGTTGTGGCTGAAATTTTGTGAGAAGAGCTTGCATGCTGGCTATCTCTACTAGAGTGGAATAAGCTAGCCCTGTTGAGGTGTTTATTGTGGCACCGAGGTACTGTTGTACTTTGGATGGTTGCAGATGAGACTTGGTGTGGTTTATTGTGAAAGTTGTGGCCTGGGTGTGTTCCACACACTGATTGTATGAGCTTTCAGGAGCCAGTCGTCGAGGTACGGGAAGATGTGGATGTGCCGTCTTCGTAAATGTGCCGCCACTACTGCTAGGCACGTGGTGAATACCCTTTGTGCTGTTGTGACTCCGAATGGGAGTACTTTGAATTGATAGTGCTGCCTGTCTATTACAAATCTGAGATACTTCCTGTGAGCTTTGTGAATGGGAATGTGGAAGTATGCGTCCTTGAGATCTAGAGTAGCAAGGAAGTCGTTTTGTAACAGGAGAGGAAGGACTTGTTGAAGTGGGACCATATGAAAATGGTCTGACTGTATGTATATGTTTAGCGGTCTGAGGTCTAGAATAGGCCTTAGAGAGCCGTCCTTCTTTGGGATAAGAAAGTATAGGGAGTAAACTCCCTTGTTTTGTCGGTGCAAAGGAACTGGTTCTATTGCACTTTTTTCTAGCAAGGATATTACTTCTTGCTTTAGCAGTGATAGATGCTCTTGTGACATTGGACGCTCTTTGGGTGGTATGTTTGGGGGGGATAGATGTTAGTTCTAGACAGTAATCTGATTGAATAATTTGTCGCACCCACTTGTCTGATGTGATGTTGGTCCAGGCAGGAAGGAATTGTTGTAGTCTTCCCCCCACAGGAGTGGAATGGTGGGAGGGAAGCAGAGGAAAGTCGGTGGGTAGGGGAGGAGGCAGCGCGGGAGTTTTTGGTTTTGCCCCTGCCCTTGTTGTTGTTACCCCTTTGGTAGCCTCTTTGGTAGCCCTTAGTGAATGTGGATTGACTAGGGGGTTTATAGGAAGTGGAGGGGATATCGGAGGCGTAGCCTCTTGTGTTGCCCCTATATGATGAGCGACGAAAAGAACGTCTGGGAGCTTGCAATTACAAGGCTCCCATAGATTTGGCTCTGTCGGTGTCCTTTTTCATTTTCTCTAAAAATACATCGACATTAGGGCCAAATAGGTGTTTCTCATCAAATGGCTGATTGAGGATGGAATTTTGCACTTCAGGTTTAAAACCTGAAATACGTAGCCAGACATGCCTACGCAGAAGTACACTAGTATTAATTGCCCTTGAGGCAGTATCTGCAGCATCTAGGGCACAATGAATGGAAGTATTGGTGATATTTATACCTTCCTGTAGGAGTTCATTAGACCGGTTTTTATATTTATCTGATAGATGCTGCATTATGGATTCTAGTTCATCATAATGTGCCCTGTCATATCTTGCCAATATCGCTTGAGTATTGGCAATGCGCCATATGTTAGCTGCCTGTGACGCTGTGCGCTTACCAGAGGCGTCAAGGAGTTTAGATTCCGTATCTGGTGGTGAGGCCTAACCTGATGTTTGTGAATTAGCATGTTTACGTGCATTAGATACTGCTAAAGAATCTAGTAGTGCTCGGCCTCTAATGTAAACTGGATCTGTAGGGCCAGTTTTGTATTTTTTCTCAATGCGAGGGTTGAGGACCCAAGCCCCGACAGGATCTTTAAATACCTCTGTTGCGTGCTTAATGACCCCTTTAAGCATTGGCAAAATGGCAGTGGACCTTTGTGTATTATCAAAAGTGTCCAATAGGAAATCTTCCTCCACAGTATCGGTGTGCAAGTCAACCCCATGGTACTGGGCAGCTCTCTGGACTAGTAGGTTAAAACCTATAGTGTCCTCTGGTGGGAAAGACCTGGAAGAGTGAACATCGTCTTGGGGGACGCAAGGCACATCAGGGGTGTTATATCATCCCATGGATTAGGTGACTGAGGGGGACTATTGGTACTTACTGGGTCATGTGCACCCCCACCTGTGTCATCAGAGTCTGTATCAACATCATCATCTGGTTTAGTGGATGGTGTAGGCGAATGATGTGGTGGAGGAGGTGTAGGAGGAGGAATAGTATGGGGAGGTGGTGGAGAAGGGACCCTTAATAGAGAGGTTGCAATGTCTCTCTTCTTTGGAGGAGGAGGAGGTGCAGGCGCCTCTAGTGGACTCATCTTGGAACTAAGAGCTAGTTGACCAGTCTTAGGATCCTTTACAAGAGTCTTTTGAGTAGGATCTGGTGTAAAAAGCTCTTCTGTGTAGGGCGGATCCTTCGGCGTCGAAGTTTTCGGTTCCGGAGGGAGTTTTCGGCAACGGCTCGGTAGCTGGTCTAGGGTTTTTTGGCTTAGAAGTATGACCTTTCGAAATGTCTTTTACTGGAACGGTTCCGGGTGTTTTTTAGGCTCCGAAGCGTGTGAGTCGGGACTTTTAGGCGTTTTTTGGCTCGGCTCAGAGTGCGGTTTTGGCATCGATGAGCCGGTGCCAGTCTTCGGCGCCGAGAACTTAGGTGTCGGAGCAGCGGTCGGCATGGTTGAGGAAATGGATGTGGCTCCAGATCCCGTGGACGCACCCGGAACTTCTGTGTGGGAGCACCCTCCCCGCCGTCTGTCAACCTGATTTCGGATCCCGCCGAAAACGAGCGATTTCTCGCCTGCCACTTCCAGACTCAATACTCGGACACCCCTGCATCTAAATGTGAATGCGTGTCATTATTGTGTGGCACCACGAACTTCCTGCCTTTGGAGCACTGCCTCCGCCGTTGAGCATTCCCTTCAGCGCAGCCGTCCACGGGATCTGGAGCCACATCCATTTACCCATCATTAGCCTGGTCCCGAGCGAGGGCCGGGTCGGAAGTATCACCGGCTAAGCGACCTGTGGTCCTTCTTCTTCTCATCACAGCCCTGATGAGTCGTGCAAGCACTGTTACCGCTTGACGACGAAACACGTGTCGGCTGGCCCTTCATGAAATAAAAGAGGACTCATCCAACAACTATTCTCCTCTGCCTCGATCACTGTTACTTGTACCTTTATGTCCATTGAGGCATCTCCTTCTTTACTGTAATTTGGTGTGCAATTGGTATTTGTTCTTGCCTTGTATTGCGTGTGCTCTGCACACACTCGGAGGGGTTTAGGGCCTTTTGTCCCCTCACCTATTTGCACCCGGACCTACCCTTCTTGTACACTATCGTGTGCTGTGCGCCTTGTATTTCACTGTACCCTAAAAAACCCTTCTCTCCATAGACAGGCATGGTTGAGGAAGATGGCTTCTTCTTCGGTGCCGGTATGGGATCGGCACCGGAAATAGGCAGACTCGAGCCTGAGCCGCCTGAAGACTTAGTAGGCTTCTTTGCCGGGCCCGAAGGCAGGGCGTGGGAAGCAGTCTCTTGGTGTGCACCCAGGCTTGTAGGTGAGGGTGTGACCAAAGCCTTTTTTGATGGTGTCGAGGAAGGGTTGGGGTTGACGGTCTTACTTACGACCCGTTGAGCTGGAGTGATGTCCTCGACGTCTGAGTCTTCGGCATCAGAGGGCTGGCACTTTCTTCGGCCCGCTGGTGTTCTGGCACGTCGACGCCCTCTTCAAAGATGTCGTCGGGGATCGAAGCTTACGAGCGAGCCATGGACAAGCGAGCCATGGTTCTTCGAGCTCGTCGGTCCCGAATTGTCTTTTTGGAGCGGAAAGAGGCACAAGTGGAACAGTCTTTGGCCTCGTGCTCCGGTGAGAGGCAAAGGTTGCACACCTCATGTAGATCTGTGTGGGGAAACGTAGAACCCACATCGAGGACACTTCTTGAATGGCGTCCTTTCCATGAGCCAGAGAGTAAGGCCCAGGTAGGCCCGAAGGCCTTCGTCAACGACCGGAATCGAAGACTTCGAAGTGGTAAAGAATCGCGTCGATGGGGAGCGCGATCAAAACAATACCGTCGAACTGGGTGAGGATTGCGCGCCGAAGGAAATTCGGTTCCAAACCGGAGCGCAGGAAACACATCCGAGTCCGATGGCGGAAAAAACCAATCTGAGGAGGGAGCCGATGCCCATGCGCAGTGTGGTCCAAAGGAGGAGTCACCTACCTCGTGACTTCCAAAGAACTTTTCAGGACAAACACAAACTGCAAACATCCGGGCCCAACACTAGGTGGTGATCTATGCACAGTGTGTAATCTGCAGCTCATATGCCTCTAACAGAATATTCCATCATTGATAAACCCAAGCATTTGACACAAGCTTCATGAATGGAGAATCACTCTGTAGTGTGGGTGGAATGCTTGAATTAATTCTCAGCAGTTGCGAACAGACTAGCCTGAACCGCCAATCCAGGTCCTCCATGAACCAAATAACAAGCAACCCGGTTTTGCCCTGACTGGGCTCTTGAGTCTGGTGTAGCTTGCTTCCTGCGGCATAGTGAGCTTGTGCTGCCATACCCAGTCACACTGATAATGTTTTAAGAATACAAAAAAAGGGATGGATGCAATGCTTGAATTAATCTCAGCCACTTGTAATAACTCAGGGCTGCATCACAGTCCATTGCTATATTGCACACCATGCCACTTCAGTTTGGAAACAACCATGAATAGGGAACATTTCCAAATCCAGGAAATGGCAGGTAAGGGATGGCTGAGCAAGGATTTTCTACTTTCTTCTACTTAAAAGGGTTTCCCATTTTACTTATCCTTCAGCTGTGTGGTGAATATTACTTAAAGACTAAACCAATGGCAATTCCCATGTAGTACTATACTATACAGGTCAGGCATGGAATCTATGGCTAATCTAGCTGACCTCCATCCGAATGAAAATTAGGCCTGCGAAATGTGGATTTGCCTTGTTGCATCTTCAATTGGCCAGATTAAGACAAATGATTAACAGCAGGAAATTCATCAATGATTGCACACTTGTTAGTAGTCTTAGTTTTTGATAAATTATCACCGGCTTAAGATTCCTTACTAGGCTTGAAAGAAATCATGACTACCACTATTTTGTTTGCAATAACCTCCTTCTCTTATATCCCCCCAACCGTCACTGAGCCCTCTAATGACACACAGTCTCACTGCAGTGCAAAACAAGCTCACAATGAAATGGTTAATGAGAATGTTGATTCTGTGTCCGTTGTGTTCTTTCCTAAGACAAACACATTCCACAAGCAATACAATATCAGAGACAACTGTTAAAATAATGTATTGATAACTACACCACAATGAAATGTATTCTGATCAGCATAAGCAGGGCTTTAAGTGGGGGGGGGGGTCTGTGGGGGTCTGAGCACCCCCATTCTTTTGGGGGGGCCTCGAAAGGGGTCTCTAATGGGCTCTATTTTTGGGCCTCAAAGGTCAAAGGTAGGGCGACCAGACGTCCTGGTTTTTGTTGGTGTTTCGGGTGAGCATGCCCGCGCACTGCTTAAGCTGTGACGTCATTGTAGCAGGAAGGGAAATACTTTGAAGAGAGACACTTTCTCTTGGGATTTCCCTTCTCTCAGCGACACCTACGTCATTGTGTCAGCCATCGGCATAACAGCTGGTTAGATACGGCACCACCCTGCTTTTACGGCCTGCAGCAAGATTTCTCCAGCAACCAGTGTGACCCTGCTCTGCCTTAAAGCAAGCGAGGGACGAGGGTCTACAACAGAATCCAGCAGCAGTCTAAAGGAAACTTACCTTTTTGACGCCTCCCCAGCCCTACCAGCACCGTCGGGACCCTGCCATCGCATCAGAGCTGACCATCTATTTCAGCCTTCTGGAGCTGGCAGAAACAAATGCCCTTGGCGTAAAGACAGCTCTCCTAAGCTACTTCGAAAAAGTTGGACTCAGAAAAAGTCTGCTACATGATATCTTGATTGCAGTATGTCCAGAGGAGCAGCAGTAATGTTTGGTAAACAAGGAGGAGTAGTGGCATTGCTGAAATCAGAATTTCCAAATCTTGTACTGACATTGCACTGTTTGGCTCACAGACTAGAACTTGCTGTGGCGTATACAGTTGATGAGGTTGCCGGGGTCAATCACTTCAAGATATTCGTGGACTCATTGAATGCCACATACAGCATGTCACCAAAAAACCAGAGAGAGGTAAATCTGACCGCCACCAAGCTTTGTGTACAACTTCAGAAGATAGAGAAAATGCTTGATACTAGATGGGTAGCATCCAGTTACAGATCTATGAAAGCTGTTTGGAACTGCTTCTCTGTCTTGTGCAAACATTTTGAGAATGCTTCTAAAGACCCATCCAGACACAAAAGAGACCGGAGTAAGTATGAAGGTCTCTTGAAGCAGCTTACATCCTTTTCTTTCATCAGAGATTTGGGGGTAATGTGTGATGCACTTCAAGAGCTCAAAGACTTATCACTCTCCTTACAGAGGAGGGACATTACAATTGTTAATGCCCACAGACTTTTGGTTAGTCAAGTACGTATATTTAGAGCAATGAAGGACTCACCAGGTGCTGGCAGCTGGAAGGTCCCACTGTTAGGTCTTTTTGTTTATGTGACTCACCAGGGGAGTTTGCTTCTGCGGCTCAGAGAGCAGTTGACGAGGGCAAATTCAAGAATGTTCCTCTTTTCCATTGGTAGAAGTAACTCTGTTGCCCTTAATCAAAATCAGTTTTATCAAAATCTGTCTGTAAATATCAATAAACGATGTGCCCCGGATTCTGAGAAAAAACTTATATCCAGCTTCAGTGTGCTAGATGCAGGCAACTTGCCTTCTAGTGATGAATGCATTCTTTATGGTGAAACAGATATCCAGAAATTGTGTTCAGAGTTTCAGTTGCCAGCAAGAGATACTATCCAAGCTTTTAGACTTTTCAAAGATTTTGGTGGAAAGAAAACCCCTGAATCATTAAAAAAGTTAGTAGTTTGCATGAAAACCCTGCCAGAAAGTAATGCGGATTGCGAAAGAGGTTCTTAATTGCTTGTCCAACAAGCGCCTCTTTTCTTGTAGAGACCATTTCTTCTTGCTTATGGGTAAAACGCAATGGTCCTCCATTTGAAACATTTGACGCAAAGCTGTTTGTAAAGAGCTGGCTGGCAAAAGGTAGGTCTGCTGAAGAAAATTGTTGTGAGAAACCCCACCAAAATAGAGACAGTGAATATCTTCAAGGGTTTTGGGAAATCCTGCAATAGATTTCGAAGTAATGTAAATACTTTTTACATGTTTTTTTAAAGTGTTTGGTATTTTATGGCTTATACTTAATAAATATACTTTTTTGCCTGTTTTATTATCCTTTGCTGGATGCGACTTCCTAATTTTCTTAAGCGCGCAATGCTAGTTATCTTGATTTAGACCACGCCCCTACTTGGATAGGCCACACCCCTTTAAGAAATTTGCTACGCCCCTTTTAGAGCACCCCCAGGATTTTTTCCCACTTCAAGCCCTGAGCATAAGGATGCTTCCTCACCTAAAAACGCACAGTTAAGCATGATAAAAAATAAAGCCAGCAGAAGCTTGCTCTCGTGAGCCTTTTATTTGCTAGCTGCAGACCTCAGATCATGACTGGAAGAGTACTGAGGTAGCCATCACTAGAACGAAATAAGAATGTGATGGCAATGAACCTAAAAACATCTGGAATTGAAATACATGGGCAGATATTAACCCCTTTGCTGCGGCAGCAATTCCGCCGCAGCGCTAGGAGGGGAGGGGGGGCCGCGCGGCGCTCCCATGCTCGTGGCGGAACCGCCCCGTCACGAGCCTCGGGTGCGCTGTGCATGTGACGGAGCGGTACCGTCACGGCTCCGCCCGCTCCATAGAATGCGCTGCGCAGGTGCGAAATCAGCGCCGCGGAGGCGCGCAGAGTGGGCCGTGATGGAACCACTCCGTCACCAGCACAGCGTGACCGAGGCTGGTGACGGAGCGGTTCCGTCACCAGCATGGAAGGGGTAAATAAGACTGTGCTAGCGAAGATACCAACAGATTTTAAAAGTCGGGTACATCAGATTATTATATTAACTAAACCTTTTTAGTAGAAGCCAACATAGGGTGCCCCCATGAAAATTTGCGTAAAAATACTAAATCTATTGTACACACTTTTGTAATAAGTACTCAGACTTCATCTAGTGCAAATACTTCTATAAGTGTCTATTAAAAGGAAGCACGCCTGAACTCCGCAGATACGACCTTTATATAACCTCTCAAAAAGCATAAGCATTTGTTACCATGAAACTTTAAGTGACACCATCAATTAAAGTTCCTTCTGGCCCCAAAGCAACTCATAAAATTCACATAACAGGACAGTGTCACACCAGCTGAATGAAAAGGATCTTATCTTGCGCAGACTTAGCCCCAAGGGCGTCAAGGCGCCTAAATCAAATATATCAGCTCCTGCAAACTCTGAAAAACACTGAGTCGCCCGAGGTGCAGGCTTCACCACAGGGCTAAGCCTCGAGTGCCAATGCTCCCTCGTCTCGTCAGATGACTTGGACGGACAAGTCTAAGATCTCTTTCTGGGACTTACCAGACTTCCCTAACTTACTCGACTGCAACAAAGAACGCTTGGAGGGGGGAGGAGCCTAGCTCGCGACCGAGATGGCCGCGTTTTAGCTCGGCTCCGTTCAACCACCTGTTTTCTTCGATTATCCTGTATTTCTCCTGCCCCGGGAAGCCCTCCTTGCGGTGTTTCGGTACCGCGGGCACTTTGCGGACACTTACCCGTTGCTCCGGTGATCCTGGGTGCTGTCGATCCTGTGCGGTGGTCCCGCTCGGAGCCTTCGGGGCGGACTGGCCTGGACCTCCTGGCGGCGACGGGACGTGACGGAGCGCGATGGTCGGCCCTTGCTGGCGCTGTGGATCTGGTTGCGGAGGCTGATGTGCGAATAGGCCGGCTGTGCCCGTTGGCGGACCCGACTGGCCTGGGCCTAGGGGTGCGGACGCTGCCTCCTGCGGGGGAGCCTCCTCATTTATCCGGCTTGGTCCCCCCCTTTGTTCCCCGGCCCGGCCATTTTGAATTTTCCGCCCGGGCTCGGAGAACGGGGCCGGCGGCACGAGGGGGCCGCCGAACATCCTTCTTCTGGTGGGTCTCCTTCCTGCCTTGGGGCGCCCCGCCGCAGTTCGGCTGACCTCCTTTTGCTTTGGTGTTGCTCCGGCCGGGGCCCCCGACGACCGAGGGCTTGCTGGGCTCCTAAGATGGCGGCCGACCCTGAGAGTCTCTGCCGGGCCTGGGCGAGCACTGGGGGCCCGCCACACGGCCCGGATGTCGGATCTTGTGAAGGGTTTCCTGCACTTCAAGTTGTCCTGGATGCACTGTACTCCTGGCGGACTTCCGTGGCTGCGCCTGTTTCCCCTGTGGAGGCGGACTCGCTTTTTGATTTAGGCGGGCCCCCATCGTTGGATTTTGCTTCCTTGTTGCAGGGTACGGCTGGTGTGCTCCTGGTCTCTGTGCCTCCGGCGGAGACCGCTTCCTTGAATTGGAGACTCTCCGACGCCCTTCGTCGTCCTGCTTTGTTGCCTCGGCCGCTGGTCTGCGGTCCGTTTGCATCCTGTCCAGGCCTCGATGATCCTTTCTGTTTCTCATCGCGTCGGCTCCCCGGCCGGGGCGCCTGTGCCGACCCAGCTGGGCTTGCCTCGTTGGACTTGTCCATAGAACTGTGCCTGCGGTGCGAAGATTGTACCGTAACTTTTTTATATTCTCCGTATTTTCTTTCACGTTTCTCCTCAGGACTGCCGCTGGATTTCCTCCTGAACCCTGTGTCCCTCGTCGTTTGGACTTTGTTTGTTTGGATGATTACAACCTTGGCCAAAAGCGGACAGGGCTGAAATGACTTATTATATGCGGTAGTCTTGTTTTTGATCTATGACCGACATGTGCTGTTGTGATGTTGCGTAACTTCGTGGGACTCCTGAAACTTATCCTGATGTCGTTTAACTTCCCGTGGGCTCTGCCTCTCCCCTTTTCACAGGTGGTGGGATGGTTGCAGATTATCCTGTTTTTGCCCTCTCCCGTGTGTAATGTTCCTTCCTTTCCCCGGCCCTTCTTTTTGCCTTTGTTTCTACCTTGTTTCTTTCTCCTATATTTCGGGTTCTATTTAGGGCGACAGGCACGCTGCTGGGGGGTTGGCCGTAGCCTTCTGCAGGGGTGTAGGGTGGGCTTGAGGGGTGGGTGGGGGGGTCTGTTGCTGTTTTTGGGGGATCTTTTTCCTCCTTTCTTCTCCCTTTTTGGTTCTATGGCCCTTGTGTATCCCTTCTTTCGGGGCTCTGTCTCGTCGTCTGTCCCCCTGGTGTCTTTCTGGGGTATTTTTCCGGTATCACGATGATTCTGATTTGCTGGGTGTGTTTTCTGTATTTTCAATGTCTATTTTGTACCGGGTTATGGTTTTCCTGTTTCGTCGCCCGGGGGCGGGTGTTTGGATAAGAGTCCCTTCCTTTCCTTCTTCCCCCTTCCTTTCCCCCCCCCCCCCCCTTATGCGGGGTTCCTTTCTTTTATTGGGGGTCCGTTTCGTATTGTTCTTGTATTTGGGTCTTTTTCTGTGCTGTTTGGTGGGACGGGTGGTAGCTGCGGTGGGCGGGCATTGGACGGTGTGTGCGATGGCCTTTCCTCATGTCTGTTGTTTTGACCGGTGCTTATTGGTATGCCTATTTCGTGTTTGTTTCTCCTGTGTTTTTTACGATCATTGTATTGCTGCCCGCCGCGGCCCCGCCCCTTTGGATTGTCTCTTGGCCCGCCATACTCCTGTACTCCCTAACCCGTCCTTTAAAAATAAGAAAACTACCTTTCTAATTCTTATCTCCTGTGATCGCTCTAAGATGCTTGTTATTTCTCCTGTTTCTTTGCCTTTGTATACTGTGATACTCTATGCATTGCTCCTGCCATTCGGCTCTGTGGTGGCCAGCCCGGTGGGTTGTAGGCCCGTATTTGTGAGCTCTTTCTGTACAATAAAGGTTTTCAAAAAAAAAAATAAATAAATAAAATAAAAAAGAACGCTTGGAGTAGCCCCACAACCGATCCCAGGACCTTCCTCTCAACCAAGCGTGGCGGTGTCGCGTGGCGAGGAGCTTGAGGGAACTCTCCTTTAAGGCCTTGGTGTGCACAGCAATCAACACAGATCTTAGCGTTGTGGTTATGCTCCAAACACTAGTGGCACACCAAATACAGGTCCGTCACTGACATCTATCAGTGACAGGCACCCCACAGCTTGTAACCAGCTTTCCTAGCTGACATCCTCGACACACCAGGAGATAATTCCCAAAAACAATGTCGACAAAAAGTAGAAAAAAGGTCAGTCAAAAAAGTCTGGGGGTATTCCTTCCCAGATCTGCACTGACTGGCGTGGAAAGAAAAGAACTGACATCAGCGAGCTGAGGTGGCGCCTATATAGGCACCGTACACATCACTTCCAGAGCAGACAACGCCACGCAGAGCCGAACGATGGCACCTACTGGCGCGCAGGGTTACTGCTCACAAAAAAGTTTCTGGATCCAGTCGGACGCCTGGGGATTATTCGAATATAAGGAATCTGTGGCTAAAAGTCTATCAGATTAATTTAACTAATGAACCACTCTGAAACGTACACAATCTGAGCTGCAACAAGGACTGAATGCCACTAAATTAATGGAGGAGTACATGGTCTTTTGAACACATCAAACTCAGTGGTTGACTATGGCTTGCAACCTTGGCCACGAGAGAGGGAGACTTGCTATCTAGAACAGCAAAGACTGTGGACTGGGGGAAACATCTGTGTTGTCACCATCCTACCTCCAGATAGTGTGGTACCAGAACAATTATTTCAGAATATCGTCTGACATAATTGTTTCCTAAATATTGTCTACAAAAGTATTGTCCCACTAGAACTAAACTACACCCCAAGGGGCAGTATGTTTGTAAACACATTTAGGACAAAATATTTATGACAGACAATATTTCGGTATACAATATTCTCGCGTATCATTGTGTGGCAATGGTCTCTCCTTGATGCTATGGCCTAGGCAGAGAAGGAAAACATATCTGCTTCCAGGTGAACTAAATTGGGCAGGGTAAGAGGTGTGCTTTAAACCTCAGGAAGACCTGCATAATGCCCGGATTAATGGAAAACCAGGCAGGCAGCCACAGCCAAGCTATCAATGAGGAAGCAAGAAACAAAAAAGAACGTCATCTGGGTAGAGGAGATAATACATATCCTCTTTCAAGGTCAGAAGAAAGAGCCTGCAATGTTCTCGACCTATGACATACTTATGGGGTTCTGTACAACCCTTTCTACAGCCCAAGAGGAACCTTGAAGGAAAGGCCTAAACACTGGGTGTGGGGTCTCTCCCCTAGCTGGTGAGGTCACCCTCATTCCAGAACCATTTAAATTCAACATTCTTGCTCTCAGCGGTCATGCTTGATACCAACCCTAAAGGGACCAACTCCTGCTGGACCAGCTATTGAGAACTTGGCCTTGATGGATAAACACAAAGAAATAGGCCACTAAACAAAAAATGCTCACTAGACCATTCGTTCAAAATCAGGACTACAACTTGGATCTTGTACTGGTAGCAGGGGCTTCAATCACCATGACTTTATGGACTGTGCCCCTAACTGGAAACCCAGTCACCAGGACTTCATTATCAAGAGCCGTAGAGACTTTGCTGGTTGAGGCCTTACTGGTATTTTGTATCTACTTTTCCATTGTGACAGTTTTTAGTCTAGTCATCTTCTATTTTTATGTGTGATACCATTTCATTCCAGTCTTAGTATCAGAGTGCTATTAAGCTTTGGTCTGGCACCTGAGCAGAGCCTGTAGTCACCATATCTGTAACACATTGACTACATTTAGAACCTTCTGCACGAGTTTAGCACTCACTATAATTACAGGACCAGAGCACTTCTGCTGATCCTCAAGCCACCTTGTACCGTGCCCCAAAGGATTACTGTGGCCATAGGGTCAACATCAACAAAATCTAAAGCTAAGATTTTCTATAAACATTGAGGATTATATCTCGGCCCCAAACGTCTTCTATTTAAATGTGTATCTTCTTTTTTAAGCAAACTAATAAAACATGCTGTGTCTTAGTGAATCGAATTGTATAACACTTTTCACCTCCTGGAGTAAGTTTTGCGTGCTTGAGGCGAATACCCTGAGAGAGTTGTGCGAGACTTTGGAGAGCACCGCTCCTGTGGACGCAGAGTAAACAACAGAACGTAAATAACATACTACAAAGAAACAGCAGACTGCCTCTGCAACCCTAAGAAAAAGGCATCACATCTGAATCTAGGGCTGTCATACCCTTTGCCTAGTAAAGCCATTGTCTCTGGTTCATTAGAGACAAATTGCATGGTTGTTAATTTTGTATGAAAGCGTGACTGCTCTGGAAGGTAAGTCAAAGCACCTTAGTTGTCATTGCACTATTATGAGAGGTAGACCATAATTCAACATTGTTTGACTTTATTTGAAGATGCCACACTGAGGTTTTAATGTATTTGTAGAATATGAATTTGTAGATGAATATTACATATAATGTTCTGTGTATTTTGTACAAGACTATGAGGATAATCATCAAAAGAAATACTTTTCCAATTCGTACAAGGAATAAAAAGGCAAGAGTGTCATAAAGGTCCAAATGCTTCAAACACCCCTGTCTTTAAAGCTGTAGATACCCTCACTTACCGTGTAGATGGCCAGAAGGGCGAGCTGATTGTAGGGGCGTCCATTCTTTGGGGCAATGTGATGGGCCTTCAAGTACCAACTAGGGACAGAAAATATAGCATCAATTTACAAGTTTGAATTCTTCAGAAAAAGGCAGAATTCTTGTCAGTGAAATAAGAGGGTTGTCCCAAACCACAGTAACATATTCCTTCAACTGTAACTTCCAATCTGATCTATGTGATAAAAGACATGTGGTTCCCTAAGTACAAAATACTATTTAAAACACAACTTGCTAAAGTTTGAACAATTACAATCGTTCTACCTTTACAGTCGTTTTGTATGTTATCTTCCTTTAACCCCCCCTATGATGCACGTAATCCTGCCAACCAGTAGATGGGTACAGAAATAGCAACTGTTTTTCTTAAGATAAATTAAACTTGTGGTGCTGGCCCCTGTGGTGTCAACTAGCCTTCAACAAGCCTCAAGTAGCACAATTACCTACAGGTTGATATTCTGTGCATTAGCCTTTTCACAGCAGGTGTACTAAAGTTTACTTTTGACCTCTTTAATCTCTTGGGGCTGATGGAATAATCATGTATGAGTATATACCACCTACGAAGCTGCAAAACTAGCATTATTTTCAAGTAAGTGGTTTGTTTTGCTTGAAATGCATCACATTTCACGTAAACGAATGAGCTTCTACTGTTTCATGCTCATTGCTGTTACCTACCTAACCTTGTAAGAATTTTGATACTGTATATGTTCTGTTTGTTTTGTAAAATGTTGTACACTCGCGCTGCTTTCCTTGTAAAGCGCTATGATACCCTACCCTGGGTCTTATTTGCGCTATAGAAAACTCTAAAAATAAAATAAATAAATAGAAAATGCATATTTGTAGAAAATACAAAATGGTAATCCCCTCTGCGGTGGAGCTGGGATACAAGTGAAACTGTCTCAAGCAGATGAATGAGCATTATCTAGGTGTATGTTCTATTGGAATTAACACAATAATTACTTATAAATGCATACACCCAACTCTAAATCGTGGTCTTAAATATATCTAGTCAAAGGATAATCCCTAGAAAAGAGACTGACCAATGCAGAATCACTCTTTGCTTTCCTTAAAGTTCTTTCCTTGCCTATTAGAAACATCATCTGCCCTCCCTAAACCAAATCCTTGGTCACTTGCTTCTATAAATCATAAAGTCATTTGATCCAGATGATATATAATAAATGTGAAATATAAGTACTGTGAAAATAAACATACACGTAAGAAGTTTAATATAAGTGTGCATCAATGCTGCAGCAGAGGGTCCCGCAATAGCAGCATGGTGGGGGGCGGTAAAGAAATGGGCCGCAGCCGAAGAAGACCTTATCCGTCAGGAGGAAGCGCGAGGCATAAGAATTCGTCCTATTTCATTAGAAGGGGCGATGCTCCGGGAGTCACGCGAGCGCGTGAATCAAGATGGCCGCCGCCGCTTGAGCTCCTTCGTGAAAAACGCCTGTTTTTCTGTTAAAAGACGATTTTCCTATCAGAAACAAAGCGCTAATGGGGTCGCTTCTCTAATAATCAGGATTCCTACCTTCAGAAGAGTTTTCCTGTCGTTCTGCCTCCCGGAAGTGCTGTTTTGGGCTCTCTGGATCCTGCTCCCAGCCTCTGTCTCAGGTACTGCCTGACTTGTGTGAATAGGGGGCGGAGTGACCAGCAGGAAAGGGCCTGGCTTGGGCCTAGCCACACCCACAGTCCTTTTTAGCTGCTGCACCAGTGACTTTCATGATTTTCACACTGTTTTTCTTCATTTTTCTTCATTTCTCTGCAGCTTTATTACATACTTGATTTTTAATTCTGCTTTTGGGTGTTTTTTTCTCCTCAAAATGTATAATAAAAACTCCACCAATAATAAAAGGAAGCAACAAGTTTCACCTCCCCCAGTTAAATCTAAGGCTGTGGAATCCTCTGAGCCTTCCCTTTCATTAATTCTGGAAGAAATTCAAGCTCTTCGAGTTAATACTGACAATATTACGTCAGAAATTAAAAATGTACGTAAAGAAATGGCTTGTTTGTCTATGAAAATTTCTGATAATTCCATCAAAATTCAAGATAATAAGTCCAAAGTGGATGCTTTTTCACCGTTGGTGGCAAAAATACTCCCTATGCAATCTCAGCTCTTGGATATGGAAAATCGCAATAGACAGTACAATCTTCGCATTTTTAATTTGCCTGAAGAAGTTGAGGGTTCTAATTGTCGTCTATATTTGGAAAACTTGATTCCTGGCCTTTTAAATATCAAATTTCCAGAAAAATTTGAAGTGGATAAAGCTCATAGAATCCCTTCACATCGTAACCCTCGTAATACTAAGCCTAGGCAAATGATCTTCAAAGTCCTTCGTCATCACCATCTTGTTTTGATAAGGAAAGCTGCAAGAGAAATTCCTACATTATTGGTGAATGGCAATAAAGTTGTTATTCACCAGGACTTTGCCAAGGAAACTGTTGCTATACGCAAAGATTTTGCTGCCCTTCGTCCACGATTGAGAAGCCTAGGTTTCAAATATGGACTCTTTGATCCGTCTACAATGCGCATATGGAAAGATAACTTTTCCAAATCCTTTCATAGTCCAGAAGAATTGCGGCTCTTTCTAGATCAGCACGGTCAACATTCAATGGATACTCATGACCCTACTACCTGACTCTTTTTTGTTTAATTTTTACTGACAGGTTTTTGACTAACCGTTGAATTTTTTTTGGGCTTCAGCGGTTCTGGCCATGCTTGTAAGCCGTGTGTGCGTTTCACAGTTCTTATATATGTATTGTGTTTGTCTTTTTTTATATGTTTTCTTTTCTCTCTACCCCTTTTCTATTTCTTGGAGCTACTTCTTTCTTGTTCTGGAGCTACTTTCCTTTCATTTATTTCCTCTTCCTCTTCTCGATCTCTTTTATCCTTTCTCCTATTATGGCTAATTCACATAAGCTTAAAATTGTTTCATTAAATGTTAAAGGACTGCGCCATCCAGTTAAGCGTACGAAAATTCTAGATTATTTAAGTAGTTGCAAAGCGGATGTGTGTTTTATACAGGAGGCTCATATTGATGATAAAGTTTTGAGTTATATGAGGAAGAAATGGGTAGATGCACTTGTTTCTTCTCCAGCAAATGGTAGGAAAAATGGTGTAGCCATATTTTTTGCAAAGAAACTTCACTGTCAAATTTTGAGTAAAACTTGTTATGTTATGTTATGTTATGTTAACCGATTCTTCTATAGCGCGGCAGCTACTCCAGAAGGAGTGTCCCGGCGCTTTGGCGAAGAAGTCCTTCGAGGAAGGCAACATAACTGAGAGACCTTAAGGAGAGGCAAGGGGCCTATCTGGTGAAGAGCCAAGTTTTTAAAGCTTTTCTGAAGGACATAAGGTTGGAAATCTGTCTCAGGGAAAGGGGGAGCTCATTCCAGGCACGGGGAGCCAAGTGATGGAAGGAACGGCCGCCCTGTCTGGCGCGTTTAATGGTCGGGACTACCATTTTGAACAAAGAGGCAGACCGTAAGGCTCTGTTAGGTTTGTAAGAAACAAGACGTTTCCTAATATAGGAAGGGCCAGTATCATGGAGGGCCTTGTAAGTCAACGTCAGACTTTTGAAAAGGACTCTCTTGGCTATAGGGAGCCAGTGCAGTTCTTTTAACAGGTTAGAGGCACTAGCACGTCTGGGAAGCCCGTAGATAGCCCGAGCAGCTGAATTCTGGACTACTTGAAGTCTCCTTTCAAGATATTTAGGGAGACCCAAGTAGAGCCCATTTGCATAATCCAATCTGGACCCTACAAGTGCTTGGACAATGATCCTACGATGATTGATTGAAATCAGGGTAAGAAATTTTCTGAGCATCCGAAGGATGCCGAAACATTTCCCCGAAAGGCAGGATATTTGAGGCCCAAAGGTTAAGTCATTGTCTACAATGATTCCAAGATTTTTGGCTTTGACACTTGCATTTGCAGGTGGAAACAAATCCGGCGGCCACCAGCTTTTCCAATTTGGTTCTGTGGCACTTATCGGAGTTGCATTTCAGGCCGCGTCCCTGGAACCAACCAAAGACTGCCTCTAAGCATCCTCTGATGCGAGCCCCGGCAAACACCTCATTCTTGTTACATGTAAACAAGAGCTGGGTGTCGTCAGCGTAGGACACGTTCTGGGCGCCGTAGGACTCCGCCACCTCTGCAAGGGGGGCCAGAAAGATGTTAAAAAGCAGGGGGCTAAGAATAGACCCCTGAGGGACCCCTACTTCCAGAGGTGCCATAGCGGCGGAGTGTGGGGGCGCCCAGATCGTTTGCCGACAGCCGGCTAGGAAAGATTTCAGCCAGTTCCACACCGTCCCCCAAAGACCGCATTCCCAGAGTCGTATTAGGAGGGTATCATGGGGAACGGTGTCGAACGCCGCCGACAAGTCCAACATCTGACAACGATGGTAGATACGTTCTTGTTAAAATTAAGGTTCATGACTCAGTTCTTTTTCTGCTAAATGTTTATGGTCCTACAGCGGATTACCCTAATTTTTGGTCTAATCTTACCACTGAAGTTCTTAAAATTGGTAATGTACCTTTAATTGTTGGAGGTGATTTTAATGTTATTTATGATCCCTTATTAGATAGAATTTCTCAAACTAAATTTCATCCTTCTAAGAGTTATTTTGCTTTCAAATCCTTTCTTCAAACTACTAAATTAGTTGATATTTGGAGATTACACTACCCTACTGCAAAAAGCTTCACATTTTTTTCAAATCCGCATAATTCTCACTCCAGAATTGACTTTTTAATTGTTTCTAGACACCTCACTACCTCGATTTCTTCTCCTACTATTGGAAACATTGACGTTTCTGATCATGCTATGATTTCTTTAGTTTTACACTTGGATTCCACTTTTACTAAACACTCCAGATGGCGAATGAATACTGGTATAGTTTTAAATGAGTCCAATAAACCAAAACTCTTAGCGGCTAGAATATTTTGTTCTCAATCCTTGAGGCTCTACTTCTATGATTAATAGATGGGATGTCTTTAAGGCTTATATTAGAGGAGTAATAATCTCTATTATGGCTCATGAAAATAAATCATTTCATGCGACTACTACACACCTAACAAAACAAATTGCAAAATTTGAACGCCTTTTCATTACATCTAATAACCCTCAATACAAATTCAAACTACAAAAATTACGTTATGAATTTAATTCACTACTTAGTAGACGGGCAGGCATTCAAATTTCTAATGCTAAAGCTAGATTTAGTTTTAATGCTAATAGATCTGGTAAATTGCTAGCCAACTATTTACGCATCAAAAAAGATAAAACTCATATCCAATCAATTCATGGCTCTCAGGGTAATATAGCTATTTCTCATAATGAAATTGTTAATGAATTTTTGAATTTTTATTCCACATTATATATTAAGCCAGATGTCAATGATGTTTCTGTATTAGATTCATTCTTAAACTACTGTCAGTTACCCAAAATTTCACATACAGACAAAACCAGTCTAGATGCACCTATTACTAGAGATGAAATCGTATCTGCCATTAAATCTCTGAAACAGAATAATTCTCCCGGACCTGATGGAATTCCGGCAGAATTTTATAAAGAATTTCAATCGCACCTTTTGCCATTTTTATCCCAACTTTTTACTTTATTTAGCTCCACAGGAACGACTTCTGGCTCTTTTACTGAAGCATTAATTATTGTTCTCCCGAAACCAGATAAAGACCCCACTCTTGTATCCAATTATCGTCCTATATCCTTGATTAACCAAGATTGTAAATTATATGCCAAAATTCTTGCTACTAGGTTAGGCCCTGTTTTAGATTCTATTATACACCCTGATCAATCTGGTTTTATGAAGAATAGGTATTCTGCGAATAATACAAGAACGTTGTTACATATTATTGAACAAAGTTCTACTTTAACGCTAGCTTACGGTATTTTGGCCTTAGATGCTGAAAAAGCTTTTGATAAAATCCATTGGCAATTTTTATTCCACGTGCTATCCTCATTTAATTATGGAGATTCTTTTATCCGCATGATTAAAGCTTTATACTTTGCTCCTACTGCTCGTTTATTTATTAATGGGCAGGTTTCCTCTCCTTTTTCACTTTTTAGAGGTACAAGACAAGGGTGTCCTCTTTCTCCTCTTTTATTTTTACTTGGCATTGAACCTTTTCTTGCCTCTATTAGAAATTGTGACAATTTTCAGGGAATTACTATTAATGGTGTCACTGTTAAAACTCTTGCTTATGCAGATGATGTATTATTATTTATTAGTGACCCTATATATTCTTTTCCCCCGTTAATGGATATTATATTGCAATACTCTGCAGTCTCCGGATACACTCTAAATACCAATAAAACTGAATTTTTCCCTTTAAATGTTTATTGTACTCCTGATATGCTCCCTATGCATGAAATTATTTGGCAAAAGACTAAGTTAAAATATCTGGGTATTTTATTTTCTTCCTCTATCAAATCAACAATAACCTTAAATTGTGATTTTATCATAAATTTTATTAAAAATAAAACCTCTAAATGGTCGTCATTACATCTTTCGTGGTGGGGTAGATTAGACTATCAAAATGAATATTGCCCCCAAAATATTTTATACTTTGGCCATGATCCCTACTCAGTTTCCATTAAAGTTTTATAAAGATGTGGGTAAACTGTTATCAAAGTTTTTATGGAGTGATAAAGCTCCTCGAATCAGTTATAAAATGTTAAAAGTACCTAAACGCAATGCGGGATTTGGTATCCCTGACTTTTTTCTTTTATCATTCTGCCTTTATTTTAAAGCAAAGTTCATTATGGCTTCATTCCTCTTTGTTGAATAATCCCCCTAAGTGGCTATTTATTGAGAAAGCTATTGTAAATCCATTTCCTTTGCCTACTTTGTTAACCATGTCCAACAATAATACATTTCTAAACAAATCGGTTATTATTAAATCTACAAAAATGATATTTAATGATCTTGATTTAATTTTTCTTTCTCTCATGAATACTATTGAAGATCTTTCATTATGGTATAGTTATGTTATTAAATTAAATAAGAAGGTTACTTACTGGTCTTCATGGATTAAAGCTGGTATTTTTTACCTCAAAGATGTATATACTGAGGATACTTTTACCTCTTTTGAATTGTTACAATCAAGATTTGGTTTGACTAAGTCAGATCTTCCTAAATATCACTTTTTGTGTAACTCCATCTTAGATTCCTTTCAAACAGCTATCCCCTCTAATGTCCAAGCTGATTTATTGGTTTATATTCAAACAATTGCACATTCCTCTCATGGTGTTTCCATTTTATATAAAAAATTATCAGATACGCTTGGTAGTAATATTGATACGATTGCCAACTTTTGGAATGAAGAACTTTCTATTTCATTATCTGCTGACATATGGCAAGCTATTTGGCTTAGTAGTATATCTGGCTGGATACCTGTGTCAATATACCAAACCAATTCTTATATTTTATTTAATCGTTTATGGACTCCTTCACGATTATTTCAAGCTAAACTTATTCCCTCTGCTGATTGTTGGCATTGTAAATTACATCCAGGTACCCTTCAACATTTGCTTTTTGATTGCCCTTTAGTTTTTAAATTTTGGTCTGAAGTTTGGGTTATCATAAAAAAGATTTTGAATATTCATGTTACTATTTCATTTCCTATAATTATATGTAAATCTGCATTACTTTTTCCGAAGTTGAATGAGTTAGAGAGTAAACTCTTTAATTTTCTTGTTTCTGCTGCATTAAAATCTATTACTTTTTGTTGGAAAGATATTTCTAAATTATCTGTTCATGCTTGGTGGTCATGGGTTATCTTTACTAGAAAAGGGGCTCAATTATCCATGAATGGGATTAATCATAACTCTATCTCTTATCAATCATTCTGGATACCTGTTGATATTTATTTATCTTCTTAATGTTGTATATGTCTCTATATTGGCTTTAGGTTTTTGTAATTTAAAAGAATGCTTTTTATACTGTAGGATATAGTAGCTCATTTGTGTTTCTCTACGATGCTTATTTGCTTGTTTCCCTTTTTTCCTTCCCCTTTTATGTTAATTTACATTTATGAATTTTCTCTTTTTTTACCTACTGTAATTTCTTCCTATGAAGTAGGTCATATATTGTTACTGAGGTATTTTCGACTATTTGTACTATTTTTTGTATTGTCTTTGTATTGTGTTTATTATCAATAAAATTCAATAAAATTATTCTGAACACAAAAGAATGGCCGATGCTCCTACACGACTTTAAGCAAACACACACTGATGGCGTAGAATCCCCGCATGAAACCCAAGCAACGCCTGGACCAAGCGCACCCTAATCCGCCTGCCCATTCTCCCCCTCCTGCTACACCAGTTCACCCCCAGGCCACCGTCCGGGAAACACGCCATCGGTCAGGATAGGAAAGAGTGCATACAGATGATAGCATTACTCGAAGCTCCACTACATTTGCCCCCACTGTATGCAACCCCACGCCCCTTTTCCCCCGACCCCTGACCACTCCCCTGGTTCTGAATCCCCAAGTTCAGTTGAGAATATGGATTATCATTGATTGATACGCTCTGCAGTGGGCTATGGACTAGAGACTGTCATACGGGTCGAAGAATTGCGGTAACCCTACCAACGACCGCTTCCTCGTTGTCTCCCGGCATCTCCATTGGAGATGATAGGGAGATTACCCTCCATTGATTACCTACTTAATTACTCAATAAATTACCACGCTGCTATTTGTCACGACAACGTTAATATTAATTGTAATACAGCAATAGACTAGTATGTTATGACTAATGTATGACATGTATATGAATGAAATTCAATAAAAAGGTTTATGAAAAAATAAAGTCTGCATCAATGTTAAAGAATGGGTGCAAAAAGCTTTTGCGCCTCCATAAGGAGCCACAACAGTGCAATACATTGATATTTTACGGTAAACTTCAGATAACTATGGATTTTAAAGTTTACAAGAAAGGAGGCTGAACAGCTAGACTTTTCTTTAATTGTTTAAGTAGAAGTTAAATCTACTGAGGAAGATTATTTTCAATGTCTGCTAACTGACAGCAGGGGCTATGATGTTACAACTTAACTGTCATAACTTATTAAAACAGAAAGTCTGTGGCATTTTCCTATTACATATAGGCAGTCATGTCACAGTTACAGTTTATTAAGTAAATTTAAGCCACGTTCTTACACTAGGATTGTAGGTTTCCTTGCATTCTATAGGCACTGAAGTGAAGTTACTTGTTTTGATTTGTACAACTTTTCCCCAATAATGTCGAGAAGGACTTCAGTGCTAAATAAGTTGTCCTAAACTACGACAACATATTAATGCATTACTTCAATTTGCTAAAGATCCACTTGCCTTTGGCAGTTAACTCCTACATGTTTACTTCCTGTGCCGTTCTGGATCAATCCATCTTGTTGAAGCTATGTCTCTTCAAAATGTCTCTTCTTCAACAGCTTATGCACACTCTACCAAACCAAGGACTTTATCACTTTTATCTGAAATCCAGCGTTCATTGACTGCTGAGCAGCTCATAGTGGCCGTATTCGTAGCCAGGCATTTAGCACGAGGCAAATACACAACACTATATTGTTTATGCTAAAAGCTCACATCACTCTCCGGTGCCAATACAAACTACAAAGGAAATATTGAAGGCCCTAGTCTTTTTCTAATAGTGTATAGATGTATGCATGTAATATTGTACATTTAGTGGCTCAAGATGCACATCTGATGGTACGGCATTGTGGGAGATAGCAATGAATGTCCTTTTTCTCTTGAAAGTTGAGCCTTGTTTAAGACAGCTGAACGCAAGTGGTGTTGCAGGTTTCCAGACATAGAAGAGCGTAACTCCTTTTGAAAATTTGAAGCACCTACTTGTCTGATGTTGCCTGCCACTGGGAAAAGTGGTGCCTGATCCTGCCGCGAACAGAATGACTGTGCTGTGTCAAGAACATGTGAAAGGGGCTTGGAGACTGCAGCAGCCGGATGGGCAGGGTACTGGACAGTACGTTGGCTTTGAACCCGTCTTCTGTGGGAATCATGTCCAAGGCCACGAAAGGGGTGGTAAACTTCGGAGGTTTGGCCGGTATTCTGGAAGCAGCTGAAAGCCCCTACCATAGCCAAGGAAAAGATGAAGGAGTGCTGTTGGCACGGCGAAAGGGAGGATCTCAGTCACCTGGGGGTGATCCAAATCTCTTTAAAGAACTGGAGCACTGTATCGGCCTAATTGCCAAAAGGGAAAAAGCCATCGAAGGGTATGTCCATCAAAAGCAATTGTAAATCCCTGAGAAGCAAGTTAATCTCAGCCAGGCGTGGCAGTGTAGCACCACCATGGAGGCAATGGCTGTGCCCAAGTCGGTCATGTTTAATCCACACCGGATGGGGAAGTCTGCTGTGTCCCGAGCCATCAGTAGGTCCTGGCTTAGTATGGCTCAGGCCTCCTTCGATACCTTGGACAGCCCTTGCACAACTTTGTCCAACACAATGTTGCTGTACCCGCCTGGAGCAACAAGAGGCATGTGATGTTTACCGACTGCAATGCTAGGCTGGTGGAACAGAAAGCTCTTTTCCCAAAGGTGTCCAGCCTTTTTTATTCCCTGTCCGAAAGAGCAGAAGGGAATATACTGGAATTGATGTTGGCGGCCGAGGCCTGCACCACAAGGTCCTCCAGGTTGGGTGCTGGAAGAAGAAAGCAGGATCCCCAGGAGTGAGGTGGTGGTGGCGACAGGCAACCATCCTGTGCACAGGAACACCTGTCCAGGGATTGACCAAAGCCCCCAGGAGAATGGCTGTGAAGGTTTCATTTAAGAGAATCAGTGGCTCTGCAGGGAACAGCCTTGGTTGAAACACACCTGGCAAGAAGTTGGCCAGGTCATGGACAGAAGGGAGCTGTAGGTCAAATACCTCTGCAGCCCCCTTCACACACTCTTGGTGAAGGATGGGCTTTCCTCTGTAGCAGATCCAATAGTTGAGGACAGGCCAGAATCTTGAGACAAGTCCAGTCCACAGGCTTCTCCCAGCTCCTCATTCCAGTTAGCCTCATGTAGAGTAGGCCAGTTCATCAGATGGGTCATGGAACTGATAGCCGTCGTCATAATTATCCCCAAAATCCAAATCCGAACTGGGTCTCTCAAGGAAGAAGGGCAGCGTGTTCGAACGATATGGTTCACATGGTCCAATTGGTGCCAGGTTCGACATCGAATAGCTCCAAGGCAGAGCCATCTCAGAGAATGGGATCCATGTTGTCGGTGTGGTGTCAGGAGGAATGTTCCGTCATATGCCTTGCCACCAGAGTCAGTCCAGATCCTTGGGCGGATCCAGAAGGGCCCTGCTTGCATCGGGAGCGAACTCTCTGGTAGTATCCCAGCTGGGGCAAATCTTGGCTCCACGGGGCCCAAAGGCATGCCAGAGGGAGTCAGATGCCTAAAGATGGAGTGCATGGCCTGATATAACTCTCTAAGTTGGGCAGGGATCGCTCCAGATCCAGGGAATTCAGGGAGTCACGAAGGGATTCGGCCTCCGCTTCTGCAGGAGGAGTGCGGGAGCAGAGCCTAGAAGCAAGAGTTCGAGGGGGCAAGTCGAAGTACGCCTCTACTTCTTTGTGTGCTTCTTGGACTTACCTGACTTTGATAAGGACAACTTTGAATTGGAGAATGACGGATTGTAAGACCGACTCTGTGACTGGGCCCAAGATCTCTCTCAGAATCAGAAACTACGCTGTGCCTTCTTGAGCCCCACTGCTCGGAGCTTCATAGCATGCTCCTGGATTGCCTTTGGGTGCATCGAATGACAGTTGGCAAAGGCCTTGGAGTCATTATCCAACCAAAGGCAGACCAAGTGTGGATCAGAAACATACGTCTGTCTGTGACACTCCCCACAAGGGTTTGGACCAATAGGTTTGTTCAGGGGCATGTCCCTAGCGCACTGGGAGCAGTAGCTCAGAAGAAGTCAACAAAGAGGTTGAGAAATTGGTCAAAAAGCAACTGAGGTAGCTCTCCAGATCCACACTTTTGCCGCAGAAAAACGAGAACGTCAAGGTGGCACCTATGTAGGCACTGCACAAGTCACTTTCAACGTGGACAACCTTAACACGGAGCTGCCAAAACCACCGACTGGCGTATAGAGGTACTGCTCAAAATGTTCTGGATCCTGTCTGACACATGGGACATATTCTTAGGTGAGGAATCTACAGTTAGAAGTCTCTGTCAGAAAAGTTGTGTTGTGGCGAAAAGGAGACCCAGGATGTGCAGAGCTGATTGAGTAAGATTCCCATCATTTGCTGAATTACCAAAATCTTGACGTTCAAAGCTATCACAGAGAAAAACATTCACAAATCCTCATTTCAAAGTTTTAGGTCAGAGGGCATTATTACCAGATTGGTACACAGTCAAGTGAAATAGGAAGTCAGACATATTAAAAATGAATAAAGCATCAAAGTGCAGTGCCCAATATAAAATGACTATCATCACTGTGATAATGTCTCACGATCATAAAATCTGCAGTGAGGGGTAAAGCATGATTCTGACAGGATTTTCTGCTGCTCTACTTCTGCTCCCAGACTCTGGCAGACACTAATGTTCTGCCCCATTCCCAGCCATCAATAAAGAGATGGGGACAATGTGTTAACCAATCTTGTATAAACTGATTGATTAGACGGGACGAGGCAAAAATAGAGGAACAAACCCCCACCCTAAAGCTCCCCTTCAACCCCTCTAAGTGCAGCAGAGTGAATCCAAAATGGCACTCTTTTCAAAACCGAGATGAGCTGAAATGAGAGCAGCTGCCATGGAGAGCATGCCTCCTTGTTAAGGGGTGGTGGAGTCCCATCTCTGGCCCCCTATTATTTGTCGCATGGAGCAATGGTTCATAGCAGGAGTGGGTGTTTGGTGTTGCTAGAAGGTGTCCAATATACCCATGGTGGACGCCTAACACCTACAACCGGATGAAGGCATCCGGGAGTTTGAATAAGGGGCAGGCCTCAGCTCCTAGGATGTGGCACGCTCATCTTACCCTCCTCCCGAATGAACACAGGCCAAGAGAGCTTTCTATTGGGTTTCATCATGTAGATAGCAGACTTTGGTGTGGGGAGAGCATACAGTCTGACGTCTTTAATACGGCTTGGGATGGGAACATTGACAGGTCGAAATGGGGAGGTGAACAGTTAATTTTTACTATTTCACCAAGAAATAAAAAAATCCTGTACATTGCATGGGCATGAATACCACAAGGAAAAGAGAGAATACACATAGCTGTCACATGTTCACAGCAGCCACTGTAGGACAAACTACATCCTAACAAACAATGTTCTTAGTCCTCTTATCCATGCCGTGATCATGTTGCTGGTAGACCGCGGCTCCTGCCGATGACAGATGAATGGTACTACACCCTTCTCTATTAAGACACGTTCCCCAGGTAGGAGACAGTAACGCAAACAGGAGAATATTTTTTACTCAATGAGAGAAGGGGAGTATCCACAGCCAGCGTATGGGACACATTCTTTGCAGCTTTTCGTGTCATGGTCTCCAGGCAGGCAGAGACTGCAGATTTCTTAGTTGTCCATCTAGGCAAACTTGCAATGGGCAAAATCTAAAGAGAATATTTTCCACTCCCCACAATGGTTTTCTCTCCCTTTCCATCGATTCTCTGACCGCGTGGTTGAGGTCATATGCAGTTCACTTACTTCTACAGTGATCTTTGGTTCCTTCCTTTGTTTTTGTAGAATTCACCTTCTTCGCTCTACTTAAGCTATCCTTCCCTTCATTTTGTCCTGATAATCCGTTGACCTCTCTAGAAAAAAATCTCTCAGCGTCCGCACAGCTTCAGCTGTTGCTATTAGCCACACCGGGGGAAAAAGATGGCGAGCACGCACATGGGTTTCCAGGGCGCATGTCTGACATTCCATGGGGACAGACAAGACACCCAACGTCCACATACAAAAGGAAGAGACTAAGTATTATTCTGGACCCAACCAATGTATAGCAGAAGAATCCAGAAAAGATTCACACTACAAAACCATTGAGGACTCCGTTGGAAACACAAGAACAGAGTGGAATTCAAAGAACTTACTCACAGTTTCCTTGGCTGACAGTACAGAGAAAAATCACACCTCTTAGACAGTAAATGAAACATTAATACTAATAGGGAAGAATTGAACATGCTACACCTTATACAAGACTCATATGACCGAAGAAAAACTAGGAACTCAATTAGCATGTAAGTTACACGAAAAAGTAGAAAAGTCGCATGGATGCAAACATCTCTGTGGAAGGGATAGCACTTAATAAAAAAGATGACAAACTGGAGAGTTTAGGGAATTCTATGTAGCCCTCTACACAGCAGACACCCACTTAAAGGCATCCCAAGCAGCTTGCAATGAAAAATCCAAACTGACTAAAATCCTCCAAACACATTCAGTCTTGGAAGCACTTGCTTGTCACAAAAGTAGCCGACCTATATAATTATTTCACAGAGGCTGGTACGTCCCAGCACCTGTGTCTAAAGCAGACATCACAGTAATACTAGTAATACAATTATTGCACTCGCTTATCTCATTCATTTTAGAAACGTTTAACAACTTCTATTTCCACTATGGCAGAAGTATTCTCTGAAGTCTTTCACAAACACCGGGTCCTGTGGGATGCTTCTACTTCCTCAATATCAGACGCTTCATGGGTGTTATTCAAGCAGGCTGGTCAATTTTCTATTTTGCTACCCTTTAATACACATCTCATTCAACCAAGAACAACCTTGCTGAATGTATGAAATATGCTCATAGGTTTGTCTTTGCTGAGGGCTGTTCTTTTTTTTTTTAACAGTGTAACTGTATGCAGCTCACTGTACCATTGTATTAACAGGCATGGTCATTTCATGAAGATGCACTAAAACAAATAAGCATTGGCAAAGCCAATATGTTTCAACTATGCAAGAGCTATTGACTTTGGAATGTCTTTTAGCCATGGTGTACATGCATGGATGCTGCACAGCATGACTAAAGGTTAGTGGCATGACGTATACTAGCATGGCGTGGAGTAGCATAGAGTGAAGTAGCATAGGGTGGAGTGTTGCAGAGTAGAGTGGCGCAGAGTAAAGGCGTGGAGCAGAGTGGCCTACAGTAGACTGGAGTAGAGGTGTAGAGTAGAGCGGAATGGAGTGGCATACAGCAGAGTGGCATGGTTTAGAGTGGCATATAGCAGAGTGGTGTAGAGTGGAGTGACCTGGAGTAGAGTAGAGTGGCAGAAAGTAGAGTGGCAGAGAGTAGAGTGGCAGAGAGTAGAGTGGCAGAGAGCAGAGTGGCAGAGAGTAGAGTGGCAGAGCGTAGAGTAGAGTGGCGCGAAGTAGAGTGGCATAAAGAAGAGAAGACTGGTGTGGTGTATAGTGGTGGCGCAGAGTGGCATTACAAGGAGTAGAGAAGCACAGAGTAGAGTGGCACAGAGTAGAGTGGCATAGAGTGGTGTAGAGAAAAGTAGAGTGGCGTGGCGTATAGTGGTGTTGAATAGAGTAAAGTGGCACAGAGTAGAGTTATGTTATGTTATTGGTTTTTATTGTGCGCACAGCTACTCCAGCTAAGGAGCGTCCTGGCGCATTGACAAGGAAGCGCATAAAAAACATAACACAGCTAAAAAAAAGGGAACCAGAAAGGACCATTCTAGATACATAACACAGACTGTGGGTTGAAGACTAAAACAGGAATGTTTTCAAGGCTTTCCTAAAAGCCATAAGATCCTCTAACAGGCGCAATTCCACCGGGAGGGAGTTCCAAGCTGATGCCGCCTTTACACCAAATGAGCGGCCGCCCATGCGGCAGAGCCTGTATCTGGGGACTACAACCAGGGCCTGGCCCTGGGAGCGAAGAGTGCGAGTAGGGACATAAAGGGAAAGAGAGCCAGACAAGATTTCAGGGCCCATGCCTCTCAAGATCTTAAAAGCGAGGCAGAGTATCTTAAAAAGAATACGCTTCCGTATTGGGAGCCAGTGTAGGGAGCGAAGAACATTCGCGACCGAGCAGAATTTAGGGAGGCCGACAATCGCTCTGGCTGCGGCATTTTGTACCCGTTGTAATCGAGTAAGCTCGGCCTGGTTGGCCCCGGCGAGAAGAGAACTCGCGTAGTCCAGGCGAGAGATGACAGTGGCCTGGATTACAAGCTGTCTGGTTGGGGCATCAAAGTACTTAAGAACAGGTCTTAAGCCTCTCAACAGACCAAAGCAGCAAGCCGCTGTTCTTTTAGTGTGCCCTACGAAAGTCAGACCCGAGTCTATCCACACTCCCAGATTTTTCAGCTCCAAAACCGGCGCCGGGGATGGTCCCAGCTCAGATGGCCACCATTGGTCACCCCAGAGTTCCGCTCCCCTACCGACAACCATAACCTCTGTTTTAGTGGCATTCAGCTGGAGACAGTTCCCTGTCAACCAGCTAGCCACCGCCTTCAATCCATCCTGAAACCTGGGGGCATCCACTTCCGCATCCCCGCTGAGAGTAACCGCCAGCTGTGTGTCGTCGGCATATGAGACCAAGGTTAGGCCCCACTGCCTAGCGACATCAGCTAGCGGTCTCACGTAGAGATTAAACAACGTGGGACTCAGCGAGGATCCCTGTGGAACCCCCATGGCCAGTGGTTGGAAGTTGGACTTGAAGGGAGGGATGGAAACACAGAAGGAACGGTCGCCAAGGTAGGAGCGGAACCATTGCAGGGCCTGTCCACCGACACCTATCTCCTCGAGCCGATGCAGGAGGATGCTGTGAGAGACTGTGTCGAAGGCGGCGCTGAGATCTAACAGTATCAGCGCCGCCGTCTGTCCAGCATCCAACAACGCACGGAGATGTTCCACCATCACAAGGAGGGCGGTCTCCGTGCTGTGCCCAGCACGGAAGCCGTTTTGTGTGGGGTCGAGGACATTGGTTCGTGTGAGGTACTCAGACAGGTCCAGATTGACATGGGCCTCTGTTATCTTCGCCGGCCAAGGCAGCAGCGAGATGGGACGATAGTTCTCGGGCACAGAGGGGTCCAGGGAAGGTTTTTTGAGGATGGGAGACACCACCGCCTGCTTCCACTTAGTTGGAACCACCCCTGTCTCCAAAGATAGGTTGACAAGGGAACACACCGCAGTGCGCCCCATAAAGGCCTGTTCTCTGAACAGAGCGGGCCTAACTGGATCAGATGGAGAGCCAGATTTAACTAGAGTGGCACAGAGTAGAGTGGCACGGAGTAGAGTGGCACAGAGTAGAGTGGCACAGAGTAGAGTGGCACAGAGTAGAGTGGCACAGAGTAGAGTGGCACAGAGTAGAGTGGCACAGAGTAGACTGGCACTGACTGAGTAATGCAGAGTAGAGTGATGCAGAGTGATAGAAGAAGGAAAGGAATGGAGTAAGCAAGGGAGGAGGAAGGCATAGTTGTAGGTTAGACGGAAGGGTGGGGAGGGAAGGAACAATGAAAAGAGGAGGGGTGAAAGGGAAGCAAACAAGGAGAGTGGAAGATACAACATTAAGAAGGGAGACAAAGAAAGTTGAGAGGAAGGGGGCAGGTGTAGGAATCAAGGAGAAAAGAAGAAAAGGAAAGGTATGAAAAGCGTGTGAACAGGTGAAGGACCAATGAAAAAAGAACGTCAAGGATGTAGGCACAAAGGTGGAGGGAGTCAAGACAATGAGAATGGAAAAATAGTAAAAGAAGGAAGGAATGAAAAAGGCAGATTCAAGAAAAGGAAAAGAGGGAGAGCTGGAGAGGGAGGGAATTGGAATACATTTTATTTCAGGCTCCATTTTGTGACGCTCGAGAGAAGAAGTGTTTAGAATATGTCAAAGTTGCTGGCCTGTTTCTTCTGTTTCTATTCTTTACTTGACCGTTGATCTGCACTTAGAACCGTTGACTTATTACACCCTACTTGTTTATGAAGTTCTGTACTTTTGCTGTAACCGCAAGGCCTTCAGAAATGAGCAAGTCACAAGCGTATGTGACAAGCTGTTGCGATGCCCCATGCATGTTTTGATAAATGCCCATATATAGGCCCTCATTGAATACACATTAATGAATGGATAAAGGTTTGGAAAGTACCTATGTCGGGGAATGGCCCATTGGATGTGTATTTATTTGTGCAACATTTCTATAGTCTACATAAACCGCATGCAACTTCTGTATTTTGGGTGGGTCCACACTGGCTCCTCGCAGCTGTCAAATAATAAGATACGTTAGAAATCTCACTGCCTCATGACTTTTATTAATTACAGACTCCCACATATTTAGTGAAGAATGCAGACCTGAATCATGCTGTACCGGGGCAGACTAGCACCGCAAGGATGGCTTCGCAAACAGCTGACAGCTTTCTTCTAGGTTACACTGAAGGAGTTGGTTTCCTCTTTGCAGAGATCTCTGCCTGCTCGCCACTGTCCCACAAAGCAGACTTAACAAGCAATACGTTGCTAAATCATGTAATTCCTTAAGATTGTAAAGTCATTCTGTTCTGTACCTTTGGCGTGTGTATACTAATTAGTCAAATAACACTTTTTCTCTATGTGGTTTAAAAAACAAACAAATTTATCAGCTCAACATACCAACATTGGAAGGATGGAAAACTGATTTTGCTCTTCCATATTCAAACTTGGGAACTGCAGATTACTGGCTGCGTACTTTTTTGGTGAATTCGCAATCATGCTACCCGCATAGATTCTTTACATATTACACAAAATAAACACGATAAATACTCTCCATGAAAGTACCCCGATAAGGTTAAAGGGTAAAACTGAGTAGTTCTTCACTACAACAGTTTTGTTTATCTGGTGCAAACCTATCCTTTAAATATGGAAAGAATACACCAGGAGTTATATTGCACTAATGAGCTAGTTAAAAACTAAACGGCTACAATATTTCCATTTCACAATCTTGCTTCTGAAAAATGTGAAAAACAGAAATACAGATCGACATAAATATATGGTACGATGCAGAATTGTAATACCTCTCCCTCCTCAACTTCTATGACGAGTTTGGGCAGCCATAGAAATACGTGGATGAGGCACAACATAGGATGCCGCACAATTTCTACATTTCTGTTATTCTTCTTGAAAAAAAGACTGGCAGGGGAGCATTGACTGTCATGGCAGGCTCAAAGTTTACAAACCGATCCATGACTAAGCCACCTTCGCTGATTCTTCAGCAAGGGTTGGACCCAGCCCGCTCCATCTGCATAGTACACAGCCATTAAGGGTCAGCCCTCCGAGCCCTGTTTAGGGTCCCATTATATCTCTATATACCTGAGGCCCATGTGAACTCCACAATCAAAAAGCACTAAACATTTTTGGCAAAGTGCACTTGGATTGGCCAAATTACCAAATATGCTCCAATCGAAGATTACTTTAGACAACTACGAGTCCTTCCCAGACAAAACTCCCAGGTTATGTATTCAACAAAAGGACTGGCTGCCTTGTGACCTGGAAGTGCTAAAGCAGTGGACTAAAATGTACTGTTCGCCAAAAGATAAATAACCGTCAATGGATATTAGGCTGAATAGACGAACTGTCCATCTAAGTAGGCCATGTGTGGTCACTGTACATTATTTTTTAATAAAAAGAAAACATGCTATGGTACGGTCTTGCTCATGGCTTTTCATTGTTCCCCGGCTTGCCACGTAATATCTTTATTGCCTTATCTAGTGCTCACTTTATCTTAAAAGAAAAGTTAACATGTTAACATGGCTTAAGTCAAGAAAAAAAAACACTATGATGCAGTCCGCATTGACATAGTCATATCGTTTTGGTTTTTTAAAGCCATGTTGCACAGCCATTTGCTATAAAAAATGAGGGGCAGGGCGAAATGAGGAGGTGCGGGGAAAGGAGAAATAGTACCTCAATCACAGTGGAGCAGTGGACAGGCACTAGTTAGCTGAATTCATCTGTGCTTGGTCCTAAAACGGACAAATAGGATGCAGCAAAGAATAGTGACTTTGAACATAGCAAATGGTAAGCAGTGGGTGGGCTGTAAGCCCTTTATTGTAAGCAACAGTGTCTCACAAGTAAAGGCAAATGCGGATCATGTGCTGTCGCAGGCTCGACCCTAAAAAAGGATCTTCCTCAAAAGAAAATTCTATTTGTTGCTCTTCTTAGTCATCTTATACTCTCCACATTTACTTGGTCCCCCTCATTTTTGTATACTCTGGATTAAGAACTCAATCTAAGAGAAGCGGAGAAAAATTTGGCATACTATTATAATGTCCGTGCATTGATGAAAGCGGTACGCCCCTCTTCAAATGGAGGCAACATTTTTTATGTGCAGTATATTTTCTTACAACTTGTAACGTTTAGACTGGAGTATGTTTGAAGCGACATCTTCTCAAAGACCATCTCGTTGTTCCATCAACAGTGCCTTGGTTGACAACAGGACTAGCACTGATCCCTAGAGTACGGCAAAAATGCAGGCACCATGAGCCAAGACACAGAGTCCAGCAGATTAATGCTCTCAATGCCGGGAGAATGTGAGACAATGTACGTAATTACCACTGGTTGCTGTCATTTTCTTACTGTAGATTTTTCCTACTCCAAAAAGAGACTCAGATTACACAGCATGCACCAGTCAGGCCGGCTTCAATTGGTATGAAACAGGAAGTTTTGAGAACAATGAAACAGACTGCAGGTATGAAACGCATACTTATTTTCTGAAAGACAAAGATCCATCTAATGTTTCCTCACTGTGACTGCGCTGTCTTTGGCGCTGTGAGGGCATCGCTCTTCAGCCCAGTCTGTTGATGACACAGACCGAACTGATGGTACACACTTCGGCTCCCTGCAACTAATGAGACTGCAAGAAGAGGAAATCCTTCTTTGTAATTATTAATGTTGTGACTGTCCAAATTTGTGGTTGACAATTACCTTTCCATATTCTCGCTTTGCCATGGATTCTGGACACATTGTAAACCAAAGCCTCCTACTACCACGTAATATTGATCCACAGGAAGTGCACTGCAATAATGCAATCCATTCCCTTGCAGTGAACACTCCAAAAATCACTCAACCCTGAAAGAGAAGTCTAAATAAACAGAAATATAAACTTTACAAGGTACACACATTAGGCACTAGCCCAGACATCCCATACAAGTCCTTTGAAAATACTACTGATCTCATAAACGAACGAGGTCATAGATGGTCACAATAAAAATATTCTCCAGAGCGCGAAAAAAACGAACACACCGGATGTAGTCTAACTTGTTAGCATGGCATGCTGATTTAATAACGGTCATTTAAAAACAATAGCAAACTTAAAAGTCATGCCACTGTGGTATCACAGCGACAGCTTCTTTGGTATTCACAGGAAACGCTCAGATGATAACAAAAAGAGCTGAGAGTGGCAGGTATGACGACAGCACCAACTAGAGTGGAAGCAGTTGAGAAAAAGTCAGAAGAATATAGTAACTGCAGAATAGCAGAGCCTTTTAATTGAATGCACGTAAAGGCACGTTGCCGACCAATGCGCTTCTACATTTTGGGGCACAAGGAGGGACGAATATATAGCTAGAAAGGTTAGAGGGCCATCCAAGATTTTTTTTGTTATTCCTTGCGTTTCTTTTTAAAATGGACAACCCAAAAGGATCATCTCTAAAAGTCGACATTTCGAAGTGAGCTCAACATGAAGGCTTTCCTGAAAATGTGCTACCAACTAGGCAGAGAATCATATCCAGACACTGTGCTTTCTGGCAAAGCACTTGCAACAGTCACTAATATTGGCAGCTAGCGCGTGAACTCAGCAGCACACTCTGTTTAGAGCAACTGTTTCTTTTGTAAATGTTACATTAATAGGTAGGGATATGCACTTATCTGTATAACACAGCACTCCTCTACATGAAATCTTAATTTTCCCACCACCCTACCACATAAAACAAATACACATTAACAATCTCCACTCCAGTTGTTCAACTCACCCACCCGCAGGTACACAAAGAGAATGTGCTTGTAGTCTCCTACCTGCGTGCTTTGCCGTAATTTGTGGTATCGCTGGCTTGCTCCCGGTACCTGGCAATGTCCCCCTGACAGATCATGCACCTCTGAGCACTGATCAGGGCAAACTTCACCTGCCAATAGAAAATGCATTGTTCACATGTGCTACCTCTTTGCAGTAAACTCACAGTCAGGGTCTATCATGCACTTCTTCTGGCTAACTCATTGAACCTATGAGAACACAAAGACATGAGGTCAAAAGAGACCGGACACTGCCTACACACATACTTTAGTGAGGGAGCTCAGCTTAGGCAAGAACCCAGGTGCAACTGACGTTTACACAGGGAGTGATAGCTCCAACTGCTGCTACTCCTTTCCCCCCAAACACACAGTCAAAGGATCCAAGTTCGATGTTACCTTTTCTTTGCTACAAAGAATCTAATATATATTTTCACAATACACAACAACGAATTCACATCTTGAAAGCTGGTGTGCATTGTGGTAACCTGATCCAGCCCACAGAGACCTAGAGCCCATCTGTAGAAACAGTTGTCAGTCCAACTTGAACAAGTCAATGACGCAGAGCCTCCAAGGTTAATGCTGGTCTAGCAAGATGACAAAGAAGAGTGAGAGACATTCTGACACACCACTAAAGTGTCTTTTCCTTACCACTGATTCACATCATGGATTACCAGATGTTCAGGAGTGCCTCCCCCAAACCCAAACATAAGTGAAGTAGGATATGTACCGTTTTGCGCAAAGGCTTGCTACGAATAGCTGTGCCGTCCATATATTCTTCCAGTTTGAATTGGTAAGTCAACTGTAGTTTCTGAAGCAAGCTGTCAAAAAACGCAGAGCCCTGTGGTCAAGGAGAAATAAGAGAAAGAACAGTGACAAAAAGCAAAATACATAATGGAACAAACAATGAAACATCTAAGCTTGTAGACACCATGAAACACCTGATGGAGCCACTACTTTCAATTAACCAAAGATACTCGAGGACAACCACCTCAAAATGTAAAAAGATGACGTCACTGCCCACTCCTCCTACCCCCACCAAAATCAAAAAGGGTTCAGAAAAAGACGAGTCCTAGATTGGCCAAAGAAAAACGGGGAACTTCAGGTGCAATAAAATTAATTTAAAACAAGCATTTGCAATGCAATAGGTCTCGCATTAATTAAGTTTGAGCTATTGGCATTGCTAAATATTGCAACACCAATTGCAACAAAAGTCTATAAATTGTAGGCCAAAAAAATTTGTATTTATTTTTGTAGCAATGGTGGCATGCTGCGCTTTAGATGAATATGTTTAAAAGTAAAGTGCGCCATACTGCGATTGATACAATAGTTAATTGCGGATGCGTTAACAATTGATGTGTGCACTGACGGCTGGTGATGTGTGTGCCTGGTGGAAGCGTGTACTGCCGGCTGGTGGTGTGTGTGCCTGGTGAAAGCGTGCACTGATGGCTGGTAGTGTTTGTGCCCGGTGAAAGCGTGCACTGACGACTGATGGTGTCGGTGCCTGGTGAAAGTGTGCACTGATGGCTGGTGGTTTTTGTGCCCGGTGAAAGCGTGCACTGACGGCTGGTGGTGTTTGTGCTCGGTGAAAGCGTGCACTGACGACTGATGGTGTCTGTGCCTGGTGAAAGCGTGCACCGACGGCTTGTGGTGTGCGCCTGGTGAAAGCGCGCACTGACGGCTGGTGGTGTGTGTGTGTGTGCCTGTTGAAAGCGTGAACTGACGGCTGGTGGCGTGGGCCTGGTGGAAGCGTGCACTGATGGTTGGTGTTGTTTGTGCCTGGTGAAAGCGTGCACTGATGGCTGGTGGTGTTTGTGCCCGGTGAAAGCATGCACTGACGTCTGATGGTGTCTGTGCCTGGTGAAAGTGTGCACTGACAGCTGGTCCTATTCCAGGTGCATCTGATAATGGCACTGATTTGAATTAGAAAGATTAGATTAGTTTAGTTTTTATGAACAGATTCTTGATAAAACAATGGGCAGTGCTCTGATAGCATAATTCAAATCTTTGGTATATACTGCATAAGTATGGATTTAGTGCACCTGCCACGCAATTTGCTGCATAAATTGCAGTTTTCAGGCTCAAATTGATTAAAACAAATGATACCGACATAGAATGTGTTGCATAATGCTGCACATCTGGACTTTCCTTGCTGGATTATGTAGATAACCCAGTTATATACTCGGATCCTACATTGCTATATAAACTGAGCGTCCCTGAACAGCGGTGACACTTTGTAGTGTGGTTTTGGGGCTGCTGTGATGATGAAACCCATATTTCACTGGGGTTTTTAAACCACTGCACTTTTTGAAATCAGACATGTAACACGAGCCAGCGAGAAGGAGAGAGAGAGTGTGTGTGTTTCTAGATAGATGTTGACTATCTTTGTGTATGTTTGTGAACTTTGTTTTTGCATGAATTATCATATTTACTATTATGTGACCATTAAATAAAACAATCAATGCAACCCTTTTCTATTAATTTTTCTAAAGTGAATTTAGGAGATTCAGGTAAACAGATGTCAAGGGTCATCGTCTGCTTTGTACAAATAAAAGTGTGTTGTAATACACTAATGGCTGAGTAAATAGGATGAAAAGGGGGTTTCACCTCCCACGGCCCCAACGCGCTGAGCATCTATTGATCATGTTAATGAAGGGGTTCCTGCGCCACCTTATTAGCAATAAATCTCTGCCATTCTTTGTTGGTTAAAAGCATTATGATCATCATTGCTGTCATTACTGAAGCCATTATTCTTGTGTTAGCATCAGAGTAGATTTAGGATAATCCCGCCCTCACGGCGGAGTTTAAGAAGGTGTAAACGCGTGATTAATGGCTGCTTTCACATTTTAATACTCGTCATTTCCCAACTCTTTTTTACAAATAAGAAATGGCCATGGCAATTAGAGGAGGTGATTACTGAAGTGTCTAATTACTCACATATGCAATTGCCTCGTAAAAAAATCAAAAGATAATACTTTTCTGTGGCAATGCAGGATGGATCGGGAACACCGCCTTGTGAGAAAAGACATGCCTCGAAATATGCACACCGCGAAAAATACGCATCCACATTTTTTTTAAGAATCTATTTCGCAGGAAAACATCAGTGAGGAACGAGGGGGCAGAAAATGTAAATGTACAGGAATTTATATAGCGCAAATCACCGAGCGGTTTCTAAGCGCTTGCTTAGGGAACCCGTCCTGGTATTCCCCTGTGAGATAACCCCGGCAGGGTATCCGCAAGGTGAAAGCCAGGCATCCCACCGCGAGGGGCCGTTGTGGAGATTAACCAAGCTATTGCCCAGAGTCGCAGAGTGTGAACCCGTGAATCGAGTAGGCACCGGAGCGAGAATTGTCGAGTCCATGGACATTTTAGGACTCAAGACCCCGGCGAGCCGGGAATTGAACCCTGGTCCCGGGCTGACCTCTGCTTCCAGGTCTGCCTCCTCTAACCAGTGAGCCACACTTCGCAGTAGAGCTACAGTCTGCACCATTCATAACCTGAGATAATGGCTTTAGCAAAGCAGTGGGTGTCGTTCAATTGTCAATTGTTGTACTTCTTGAAATCCATTGTGTTGTACTTAACTGCGTCACAAGCAAATGTGTTTAGGCGCAATATGTAAAATTAACGTGATGCTTTCGGAATTTAGGTAACTCACAATGAAAAACACAAGACGTGCGCGCGCACTTCCCAAAACGAAATTTATCGTGGGGCGGGACTTCCGTCTTGTGAAGCCCGCGCCCACGGAGTGCCTGGCCAGAGGAAGAGCCCGCGGAGGCTGCAGATGTCCGGAGTGGCGGTAAGTGGGCCTTAGTTGTAGGGGGGGCGGGACTTGGTGCGCTTGTGTGTGTGTGTGTGTGTGTGCGCGCGCGTGTGTGTGTATGTATGTGTGTGTGCGACGGCAGGGGGGGTGTCTGTATGTGTGCGTGCGTGTGTGTGTGCGCGCGCGTCTGCATATGTCTGCATATGTCTGCGTGTGTGTGCGTGTGTGTGCGTGTGTCTCTGTACGTGTGCCTGTGTGTGCCTGTCTGTTTGTGTGTGCGCGTCCATATCCATTGTGTGTGTGTGAAGAGCCTGCCGGAATCTGAGCGCGTGTTCACGCACGCGCGCGACTTGATCCGATTCCGGCAGGCTGCGTGCGCGTGCCTATCTCTTGTCCTCTCCTCTGTAGTCCTTGAAAGCAGAAACGATCACTATAGGCTCGCTTTGCGACAGCAGAGCTTTGCCCTGCAATCGCAGGCGCGAGATCTAAAAAGATGGTAGGAAGCATCGAAATATGGGAAAACATAACCTGACAATGGCCTTAGAAAACTCTAGTTCAGTCAGATCCTACTAATGAAATAACACCAACACCCTCAACTGACCCAAAAAACATGGGTATTTGTCACCTCCTTCCAAAAAAAACTCAAAACTGCCATCTACTAGTGACCAAAGAAAACAAAATGCTGATATATGTAGAGCAATGGAACATCGGAATTCACCATATCCGATCAACTAAAAGATGTATAGGAATCAGTTACATTTAACTTTTTAACACAAAAATCAGAAGGACTGTCATGTTGTCCCGTCCAAAGAATTATGGAGATGAAGAACAACCCTTGGAATTACTTTGATCAGGAGATAGAGACTTTGACTGCTCAGAAGAAGAGGTCGTGCAGTCACCCTTTACTACAGTCTGGAGACACGTGAGAGAATTACTAACAATGCAAATACACGAAGACCTAAGTGCAAAACATGCCTTCAGAGTGCTGAAATCGCTGTAGCCCATCATAAGAAGTCTTCTCACTTCAAACTATTCCTGAGGAACTTCTTATCTTTGATGCCTGCATCAGTTCACTGAGGGATGAGATAGAGGCACTTACCTCTTCCAACAGCTGCAGGAGTTTTCTTCGAATGACTTCGGCATTCTCTGCTGCGGGGTCCTTGAGGATCTGACGAAACTTTTCAATCACCTGATAAAAGGCGTTCTTCCACAAAATTTGATCTATGTTTTGACTGTCGGAAAATTCTATGTCAGTGAGCAGGCATCGCTCGTACAGCTGCAGGAGTTCTGTCCTGAAACAATAGAAGATCCACAAGGCCATGTTAAAGAAAGCACTTGGCAACCCATAGTGCTGCATCCTGGTGCTCTACAACACTCCTACCCCAATCTGATCTATGCATCCGGCACTTCAAGGCAAATACATATTGCGATTTTCACCCGCATATTTTGCCAATTCACTACAGAAAAATGAATTGCTTATCTCTAAATAAAATGAAATCAACTGTTTTGCAATCATTTCGAAATTAAGAAAACCTGGTAATGCAAAGTTTGCAATGGCTCATTGCGATCCAATGTATGAATCTCATGTGGATATCTTGAGAAACCATCAAGTAGCGGCATCTAGTATGCCAACGATAATCAACCAGACCTCTCTATCCATTACTCTGAACACTGCCTGTAGCTCTTCAGTATATATGTCCTCAGGCAAATTGGAAAAATATCACATGGATTGCTTTTCTACTCCTCAAAACAGATTCAGGTAATCCTTCAAACCACTCCCTTCCCTGTCTCGTTCAGTGTTCATGTCCACATCCAACTTCACATGTGGGAAGTAAGCACGTGAACAGCAATTACAAAATGTCACTTTGAACCAGATTATGTATGGTTCTATTTCACTTTGGTGTATTTTGGTAACAATGATTCAGAGAGCACTGCATATAATCAAATGGATGATGGTCAGGCCACATCTAAATCGAGTATGTTTGTTTTTAGTATTTTTTCTAGTAGTGATCTACATAATGTTTTTATCTGCCCAGTTAAGTCCATTTTTTAAATCATGTTTTCCACAGATCAAATTGAAGACACACTTCTCATTCATACTTTTTAAACACAGACCTTTACAGACTCACAGGCATCATTAGTATTAGGTCACAGCCTACTAGCCGTCTGGTTTGCTAACATCTTGGGGTCATTCAGAAAGTTGACCTCGGAATATATTCTGCCCATTGCTTACCATTTGCTTTGTGGTTTGTAACACACATTTTCTGGCTTTCTATTTGGTGGATTTATTTGCTATAGGCTGTCCAGCTCTAGTTCGTCCCTCCTGTTACCCAAACCTTGTTTACTGTATTCTTCTATACACTCGCTTTCTGTAAACAAGCCTTTAAATCTTGTTCTTATCTTTTCACATCTGCTGTGCATTCAAAGATGGCGGTCAAATGTCAGGATGTGTCCCCCACGGAGCTTGGTGTTTATTTTTCCTTCTGTGACTTCAAGGTCGGAGATTTTATGTGACAATCATGCTGGCTACTGGGGGCCTGCTTGAGGAAGGCTGTACAATATTTATTTTCTAGCACAGAACTAAATGTAAATGTCTGTAAATGAACTGTGCTGGCAACCAAGTCAATACATTCGGAGATGACTATTACATACATTATTGCAAGTGCCTTGTATATTTATCAGTAAAACTCTATGTGAGTGCAAATGTAATGGTCATGGATGTTTAGTCTTTAATGGCAATATGCTACAAATCATGCATACAACACGTTACCCCACTTTACTCTACTCTGCACCACTCAACCCCACCGTGCTTTAAAACTCCACACACATCTCCACTCCAGACTGCATCACTGCACTCTTATCTGCACCACTCCAAGTCTCTCTAGTCTACACCACTCCACATGCAATGCACTCTACCCCACACTACTCTACCATGCACCACTGTAATCTTTGCCACTTCACTCTACTCTGCATCAGTCCACTGTACGCCAGTGCACTCTATGCCAATCCAGTCTACGCCACTCTAATCTACTCTGCAACACCGCACTCTCCTCAATCTACTAAACTCTGTGCCACTCTACTCTGTGCCTCTGCACTCGTTGCCAATGCACTCTACACCACATTACTCAAAATCAATACACTCTACACCAATCTACACTACACTCTACGCCATTGTACTCTGTCACTGCACTCTATTCTACTCAGAATCCCTTAACTCTATGTCACTGCTCTCTACACAACTGCACTCCATAACACTCTGCACCACTGCACTCTACGACACTCTACTCTTAACCAGCCTACTCTGTCACTGCAGCCTATGCCACTCTAATCCATTCTGCGCCACTATTCTACACAGCTGCTCTCTACATCAATGCACTTTATACCAATGCGCTCTACACAACTTTACTCAAAACCAATACACTCTGCACCACTGCACTCTATGCCAATCTACTCTGCACCACTGCACTGTCTGCCACTATACTCTAAGCCACCCCATTGCACTCTGTCACTCTACTCTGCACCACTCTATGCCACTGCACTCTACGACACTATACTTTGCAGCACTGCACTCTCTGCAAATGAACTCTATGCCGCTCTACTCTGCTTCACTTTACTCTGCCACTGTCTATGCCGCTCTACTCTAAACCTCTCTACTATTCACCATTGCACTCTGCAACACTGTACTCAGCACCAATGCACTCTAGACCACTACTCTACACCACTTCACTTTTCCCTCTACTACTCCACTCTGCACCACTCCACATCACTCTACTATGAAACAATATACTTTAAGTCACTGAACTTTAGACCACTGCACTTTACGCCACTTTACTCCACTGTGCACAACTCCGCTGTACGGCACTCCACTTTGTAACACTGCATTCTTTGCCACTACTCTATACCATTGCAATCTACCCTGCACCACTCCACTCTACACCACTGCACTCTATGCCACTCTGCACCACTCCACTCTACCCCAATGCAATCAATGCTGCGCCATTCAACACCACTCTACGCCACTATCCTGTGCCACTTCATTCTACCCTGCACCACTATACCTGGCACCCTTCACTCAACTCTGAAACAATCTACTCTATGCCACTGCACTCTATGCTATGCCACTGTACTCTAAACCACTGCACTATACACCAACTTTACTCAAAACCAATGCACCCTACGCCACTGCACCTACGCCAACAATGATGCACCAATGTACTTTATGCCACTATTCTCTACAATGTTCTACTCTATGCCACTGCTTTCTAAGCCACGACACGCTATGTCACTCTACACCATCATAATCTATGTCACTGCTCTCTACACTACTCTAAACCACTCTATGCCCCTGCATTCTACCATGCACCACACCTCGCTATGCCACTTCACTCTACACCACTCTACTCCACGTTGCATCACTTTACTCTACGCCATTGCACTCTACTCTATTCTGTACCACTGCACTCTATGCCAATGCACTCTACGCCACTGCACTCCATGCCAATCTACTCTGCACCACTGCACTTTACACCACTTAACTCTAGACCACTCTACTCCCTTCTTCTATACTCCACTCTACGACACTCAACTCCACTATACTCCACTCTATGATGCTCTACTCCATTAAACTCTGCTCCACTTGCCACTGCACTCTGAGATTCTACAACACTACTCCACTCTACGATGTCCTACGCAACTCCCTCTATGCCACTCCATGCCACTTTACTTCACTCTATTCTATGACACTACTGAACTCTACTCCACTCCAATCTATGCCACCCCATTCTGACACTCTATGCCACACCAAAGCAAACTGCTCTGCTCTATGCCACTAACTTTGCAACACTCTATGCAACATCCTCTATGCGATGCCACTCTGCTCTACACCAATCCACGACAGTCTATGCCACTCCACTCTACGACTCTCTATTCAACTCTGAGACTGTACTCCACTCTACACCACTCAACTCTACAGCCCTTCCACTCTATGACACTCTACTCCATGGGTACTCACAAAGATTTTCCCACAGGCCAAAGAACTTGGCCAGTGATGTGACCGAGTTTGCCAATTAATGCCAGCCAGTGAGGTGGGCAGGGGTTTGGTGGAGGGGAGGTAAGGTGGGTGTACAGGAAGCGAAGCATACACAACTAGAGGCTTAAATGCACAGTGTGAAACCAGAAAACCTGGGATTAATCATAGCTTCCCCACTTAAATAAATTGTATGATCCCAGGACATTGTCTTCCTTCCTTTTTCTTCATTATCAAATATAAGAAGACATCAAAATACAGGACTTCAATATTTGCGCTGTACAAAACCTTCTCCTGTGTTTGATTGCATAAACTATGATGTTGCTCATGTATAATAGAAACCCCGGCCACCCAAAGAGTGCACAAAACAATTGCCTTACCTATTGGTTCACCATTAGCACAGTTGTCAGGGTGGAGGGAGAGGTGTAAGAATGAATGACTATAAATTCATGTTTGAAAACTAACACTTAAAAAAATACTTCTCAATGCACGGATATAATCTGATGTACTAAGGTGAAATGGTTCTGCAAGTTAATGAAATACATTTTTTGAACGCTGAAGAGAATTCATCATATTTTTACACTTTTGCTGCACAATATCTTTAAAAATCAAAGTGTTCCTGAAGTTAACACATACAAGATACCCTAGTTACTTCCTTTTTCTTTAACTTCAATGCCCTTTAAATAAATGTTGGGTGTTTACTGAACATCTCCTGGATGTTAGTGAGGGGATTGAGTAAGTAGCAGGCCAGTGTTGCTGTTGAGGAGGGGGTCGCATGTAAAGGTCAGGAGGGGCGCATGCTGGCCCAGGCCGTACTTGGAGTATCACTGCTTTTCTCCCTCCACGCCACTCCACAACACTGTTAGCAACTCCATGACACCCCACTTAACTCCTCTCCACGCCACTCAACTGTACTGCACACACTCCATAACACTACTCTACTCCACTTTATGACACTCCTCTCCACGCCATCTCCTTTACCACACTAACGTTTAGCCATGCTGAGCAACAGCCACTCTGGTGTACAACATTGCTAAAGCATATTGGCAAAGCCAATTGCTCCTGCATAGGAGAGACCTCCTGGTTTTGCCAGTGCTTGCGTATCGTTTAACAGCACAGGTGTTGCGATACCGCATGTGGTCAACACAGTTTAAAAAAGCTGTAAGAAGCATTAGAGGGACATGCTTTGGTCCCATCCACATATTGATTACCTTGAGTAGAGTATTTAATTGGACAGAACGTGCGTGGTCTGAAAGAGAACGCTATTGCAATCCTATGGATCCCGAAAGGTATTCCCTAACTTACCAAGACCGTCGCATTGAAACCCAATGATGTGTTAGCGAGAAAGAGCTGAAATCTAATGAACTAAGTCTTTTTCCCTCACCCAAAATGGTGCCACACTGACAGAACACATTGAGCAAAGATGAGGTGAGGGGTACATAACTTATAGGGTTTAGTATTTTGAGTGTTTCTGTGAAAGTCCACCCCGCGCTAATGCGAGAATTATGAAAGCTGTCTAATGTCGCTGGTTGGTCAAATGTGCTGGAAAAGCCAGCTGGGAGTGTTTTTCCTCCTCATATTCAAAGAATAGGCTCTCCTTTAGTCTACTTCCTGCATTCCCAGCTTAACAAGTGCATAGTCTTATGTCACGTTGTTGCCTGGGAGCCGATCACCACTATCAGCTTCTCCTGCAACCTTCTGATGACTGACAATTCTTCTTTTTGCATATGTCACCCGAGTGGGACGGGTATGCCCAGACGTGGGTCCTGTACTCTCCATGCCACTGGAGTCAAGCTATCCTGGCTGATGAGGGCTGAAAGCCCGAAACCGGTCCTAGGATACTTGTTTCCAGTCCAGGGAGGACCCGGCCTGGCAGTTCGGGCTGGACTTTTCCCTTTGGGCACAGGGTCAAGACTGATTTGCATATGGCTGGGTCCAAACTGGAATGGCACGGTGAGCAAAAAAAGATGGAATTAGGCCCAGGTCTCTGTACTGGGGTAAATGTATTACATTGTTCTGCATTCTGTCCATCAATTCTTCTTTTTGCATTTGACATGGGAAAGCCTCAGGTGTCCAAACATAAAGGGGCCCAGTGGGCTCTGTAGTACCCACCAGTCACCAGCACTGACATGCTGGAGGGAGGTGCACACTTGAGTGCAGGTGCTCTGCTAAGGAAAGATAGGTGCTAAATCGCTCGACATTTCTATGGCCCCTCTTGCCTCCCCACTACGACTCCTAAGTACATGTCTATCCGCAGCTATTGTATCTCCCATAATCTAAATTCAGCATATAGCCCATTAGGCTGTTATCACCTGCATTTTGCCTCCTCTCTGTCCTATCTGTGGAGAAAGCAACCAAGCTGTTAGTCCTTCATGCTGTAGACAGTGGGAGTTACTGGCTGTTCCTCCACATAACTACAAACCATTGACAACAACTGGAAGTATTTGTGGAACACATCATAGCTACTCCTATGGCTCTGTTTGCTCCACACCTTTCATTTCTTTCTTGGGTCTCTGTATTCTAATTGACATTTGTGCTCGACGTGCAGAGAGCAGCTTTGCCACTGATCTTATCCAATAGACCATCATGGGCATGGTTGGCCACACAAATGGTTGCACTCTTCCCAATGGAATGTTACAGAAAACCCGACATTACTGCAGGTCTCATGAACTTTGGTTTAAATGTTATTTTTGAATGTGTGACTTACCCTGTTGCTAAGAAATTCAAGAAATACAAGTTCAGTGACAAATAAGTATGCTCCAGAACCACAGACGCTCATATTATTGCCAACGTAAAGAAGATACTAGCCAAATCATGGCTATTTAAACTATTATAAATTTGGTTCTTTCACGTGATTAACACAGAGTCATAGTAAGCATTAACTAAGGTTTAAAAGGCAGCAATGCTAAAGGAAAGCCCATATTATTCATTCTGTTTTAAAACATTATTTTCCTTCCAGCAAATCCAGCTTCTCAGGACCAAGGTAACATGTGGCACTTCAAACCACCACCAACTAAATGAGAGAGCACATTCCAAATGCCTTTTCTTCCACTTGGGAGAAGAACATATGCAGAGAAAGGGGGTTGCACGTGAGCTGCGGTATATTTATAAGGGCAGGGTGAGCGGTGAGGCTTGCGTGAATGCAGTGGCAGAAGTGAGCCTGTGTAAATGAAGGAGCAGGTGTGTTCAAGTGAGTGCAAGGTGAAAGGTGAGCCCGTATGAGGGCGAGGTGAGAGCTGTGGGAGTGCCAGGTGAGAGGAGTTCCTGGAGAACGGTGTGCCTGTGTGAGTGCAGGTGGAGTTGTCTTGTGTGAGTTAGAGATACAGGTCAATGCAGGATAAGAAATGTGCCCATGTGAGTGCAAGGTGAGAGATGGGTGAGCGGTTTGAATGTGGAGTGATACCATGCAGGGTGAAAGGAAGAGTCGAACCCATGTGGGTGCAAGGTTGAGAGTTATGAGGATGAGCACTATGCCTGTGTAAGTGCAAAGGTTTGAGTGTGAATGAGTGCAGCGGAAGGGGTGAGCCTGTGTGAGAGCAGGGAAAGATGTGTGAATGCAAGGTTATAGGTGTGCTTCTGTGAGAGCATAGTGAAGAGCGTGCAGGGTGGGGGGGGGGTTGCCTGTGTGAGAGTATGATGAGAAGCTGGCCCATATGAATGGATGGTGAGCAGGGTCCCTGTGTAAATACAGGATGATAGGTGTGAATGTAGGGTGAGAACGGAGTTCATGTGAGTGATAGGGAGAAGACACAACTAGGTGAATAAAGGTTGCGAGAGAAGCTGGTGTGAGTGTAAGGTGAGCTTTGTGCCCGTTTGACTAGAGGGTGAGAGGTGTGAACATGTAAGGACAAGGAGAGGGGTGAACCTGTGTGAGTGCAGTCTGAGGTGTGCCTCCATGTGAGTGCAGAATCAATGCTTTGTCTGCGAGTGGAGTGAGAGGAGTAAAAGGTGAGAGGTATGCTGAGAGAGAGCTTGGAGATAGGTGTGTCTATGTGAGCGCAGGTGACTGCAGGGTGAGAGGAGAGCTGGTGTGAATAACGGAGAAAAAGTGTGACTGTGTGAATGAGTGGTGAGAGGTGTGCCTAAGTGAGTGCATGGAGAGCAGTGTGCCTGGGTGAGTGCATGGAGAGCAGTGTGCCTGGGTGAGTGCATGGAGAGCAGTGTGCCGGGGTGAGTGCATGGAGAGCAGTGAGCCTGGGTGAATGACTTCCTCAGGGCTCTAAATAGATATAAAAGAGGACATATTCCTATGTTTCACAATTCTACCAATCACCCAAGTGTTCAACAGATGATTATTAAGTGACTTCCATGCAAGCTAATTCTTCAATTTATCGCATCACTAATATTGTCATCACTAATATGTCATCACTAATATGTCTCCGCTCGCAACTTTTTCTCACATACGATGATCTGGAGCCAGATCTTCTGATGCAATGGGAAAAGGAATTGAACAGTAATTCAATCAACTTGATGAACATCCTAATAGAAAATGCGAGCAGGAAGGTGAATAAAATAGCTAGTGAAATAGATGTGCTAGAGAGGGAGATAGCTGACCTTAAACTGGATGATGCGACCAAAAAGAACTATGAAATTTTAGAGACAATCCTCAATAAACATGAGGAAGACATCAAAAAGCGTAAAGCCCGGAAACTAAAAAGGGATGAGGCAGATTACTTGGGAGGCCGAGGTTTTACGTTTATCTAGTGAAACAAGATGATACATCTGGGGCCAGTAGGGCCTCATCCATAAGTGGTAAGAGCCTAACATCGAATACTAGTGTCTCCGTTAATGAAGATGAAGACCCGGGCCTGGTAACCTCCAACCAAACAGGCGCTTTTTTAAGAGAAGTGTGGCACATTGGAATGGGGAACAAAGAACAAAACATGAGACCAAAAGGAGGGGAGAACACAAAACCAGGACAGGGCGCAGAGGGGGGCATCGCACCAAGAGAGAAAAGAGGAATGCAGACCAGGTCATGGAGCAAACAGAAATAAGCAGCGAAGTGGGTATGGAGATGAAGGTCATTAACTTATCAGATAAGGAGTTATCAGAAGATATGATTGCAGTTCTTAGTAGAGAAATGTCATTTTGTCCTGTTAAAATTTATGATGTCGTGGATACTAAAATAGACTTGTATCGATTTATCAGACTGTTGAAAATTCTTTGAAAATACGAATCGTGTCAGTATAAGTACTACAGATAAAAGTCCACAGGTTCAATATACTATATCAGACATTAAGAATACAGCTATGTATTCGTCAGTGCTGAAGATGAAGATGACCCAATTATTATGCATAAACTGTTACAAGATTTGGAGTTACAGTACGATATGAGGGAGGGGAGTGGGCTTAGAACTAAGTCAAGATGGACCCTCCAATTTTCAAATGACAACAACATAGACTTGTTCTATAAAGCAGTGTTAGCTGATATTGACAAGTGGAAAAGTACTGGTAATACAAATCATTGTTTCAAAGACAACCTGCTTAAACGTGAAAGGGATGCATTGCATGATCTGGAAGATGACCATAAGATTTTAATAAGTGAGGCGGATAAAGGGGGATGCATGGTTGTCATGAATAGAGTTGATTATGAAAATGAGATTCTAAACCAACTTGGTGATAGTAAATACTACATAAAACTGTCTGCACATCCAACATTTGAAATCACTCGTATAATTAATGATCAATTGAAGATATGGCATGATCAGGGACTAGTGAATGAGGATTAATTTAGATTTCTATTGATAGATAGACCTAGGTATCCCCGTCTGTACACACTGCCAAAGGTGCACAAAGGAATGGGGTTTCCCCCCGGAAGGCCAATAATATCAGGGATAGGGGCCCAACCGAAAGACTTTCCCAGTTCATTGATGTATATTTACGACCTTTTGTCTCAAATTTACCATCATTTATAAGAGATACGAAGCATCTATTAAATATGTTGTGTGATGTCAGATGGGAGACAGGAATGACCTTGGTGTCATTTGATGCAGTTGCACTTTATACCAATATAGAACATGAGAAAGGTTTGCATGCTCTCGAATACTTTTTGGACAAACGATCAGTGGAATTCTTTGCTAATACTAACATGCTTATAGAGATGTCAAGACTGGTATCAAAGAACAATACATTTTTATTCACTGTGTGGTACCGCAATGGGTTCCAGAGTTGCGCCGTCTTTTGCCAACCTATTCATGGGTTGGTTTGAGGCGGTGCACATCTGGGGCCCACGTGGTCAGCGGTGGGTGGATGACATCCACTACTGGGGTCGTTTTATTGATGATTGTGTGATGATATGGACTGGCACGTCGTCTAGACTCAATGAATTTTTTGAGTTTTTGAACAGTAATGCACGTAATATGAAATTCACGATGACTAAGAGTCAGAAGAAATTGGTGTTCCTGGATGTGGAACTGTATATTAATGGGGAGAAGATCCAAAGCCGTATGCACCGCAAATCAACATCGTGTAATTCATTGTTGCATGCGGAAAGTGCACATCCTAGGAGCCAAATCAATTCAATCCCATATGGTGAGATGCTGCGCGCTCGTCGTAACTGCAGTCAGGAAGATACATTTGATCATAACTTAAGAGATATTAAAAAACGGTTCCTCAGACGAGGATATGACAGGGATGTAGTGGACGAAGCAGAGATAAGAGCACGACAATTAGAACGCAGTAAAACATTGAAAGAAAAGCCGTTAGGGATCAGGAATGATGAAACTGTTTGTCTAATTACTAACTATCACCCCCATTCGCACAAGTTATATGGCATTTTGAAAAAACCCTGGCCACTGTTAAAGATGGATAAGGATCTGTGTAGGCATGTTAGGGAATATCCAAGCATCACTTACAAGAAGGGTCCATCAATAAGTAGGATTGTTAGTCCTAGCTATCCCCCAGTGATAAGAACAGAAACCTGGTTAGATACTTTGAATAATGGATCCTATAAATGTGGGAGATGCAGTATGTGTAAAATAGCTATGGACGGTATGAAAGAATTTGAGTACAATGGTTCAACGAAGTTCAAAATCATGAATCATATCGGGGGCGTGGCTTGGACGGCAGGAGGAATGGCCGCCTGAACCGAGTGCTCCGCGGTAAGGGAGAGCGAGCTCGGTGATACCTCTGCTTCCAGCGCCGCGATTCGGCTCAGAACGAAGGCTCCTGTAACCGGACCCTCGCTGCACACTCCGATGCCCTGAAATCGGGCTGAGATCATTTTTCAAGGCTTTACTGGCCTTCGGACGGCCACGCGACCCTCGTCCCGGGCTCTGCCCAAAATGGCGGCGCCCTGTCGCGATTGCAGCGCCTGATCTCCGAGGCTGCTGAAGGTGCTCTAACTGGCTCCAACGACCCCCGCCGGCGGTAAAGTGCACACAGCCCCTTGTTGACTCTCGGTCAGTGTATAAATGCCGCCGGAGGGAACTAGATGATCGGCTGGGAAGGATTCAACCGGCTCCACGCGCCTGACCCTAAAATGGCGGCGGCGTCCGCTCGAGGAATTCACCCACCGACACACGGTGAGTCTCTGGGCCAATCTCAATCCCATCCACTGCTATCCTTCGGCCACATGGAGTCTTGTCCTCCTTTCATGTGAAGACACGTGCAGCCCTACCTGCCTACCTGCCTAGCCACATTTAACTTCGAATGCCTGTGTCTGTGCCATTTCAGTAAACCCACGTGGGGACTAATATCCGACCTCATTGTCACTGGGTTGTACTAACACCCTGAGAGGAGTTACATACTAAGGAGTTACTGGAGCAGCTCACGCCATCAAATATGCACTAATCGGCCTCTGCGCCCTGCTTCTCCATAATCTAATAGCCAGGGTCACACGTCTATTGGAGCCTGGTCCTGCCCACTAAGGTGCTCACAGAGGGCTAAGTAATCCTACAATCGTCCTTCCTTTCACGAGGGTACCCAATCTCGACAGCCAGCAGTGTCTTCCTACAGTATTTAAGGTCTGGCTGGTTACCAGCACACGCGGTCATCTTCCAGAAGTGTTGCTAGTTCCACTGCCATCTCTTCCCACAAAGGCGTCCAGCCTCATCATCCTGCGGTGTCCTCCTATAGTGTCTAGGGTCATGCAGGCTCCCGACGAAAATGTACATATCCCAGGCAACAATGGCGAATATATGTATGTGGGATACTTGTAAAGCGCACTGTTACTCTACCCGAGTGTCCTGGCGCTGTAGACCGCTGGGGAACCCGTCCTGGTTTTCCCTGTGAGATGCTCCCTTTCTGGGTATCTCCAGGGTGAAACCAGGCATCCCCGGCGTCTGTGGGGGGCCGTTGTAGAGATGAGGCAAGCTTAATGCCCAGAGTTACCGAGTGTGTTCCCTGGTTAGAGTAGGCACTGAGGCGAGAATTATCGAGTCCGTTGACCCTGGTCCAAGACCCTGCCGCGTCGGGAATTGAACCCTGGTCCCGGCCCGTTCTCTGCTTACAAGTCTGCCGCCTCTAACCAGTGAGCCACACCTCTCCATATAGAGGGCAGAAACAATCCTAAAAAGCCGAAACCAGATTCTCTTTTGGACTCACCCATCAAAAGTAAGGCCGATATGGCGGCCAATATGGAAATGATTCTCAGGAAGTTGGCAGATCTACATGAACTTTCTAAATCCACCAAATCCAATACCGACTCAATGCAACTTGAGCTCACTGCGATCAGAGCCGATATTAATGTAATTAACACGGGCCTGGGCGCGGCTGAACAAAGGATAAGCGACGTGGAGGACATCTCAAAACAATCAATCTCCAAAATCAAATGTCTAGAAAAGACTACGGAAGAGCTGAAACGCCACAACGCGGAGTTGGAGGACAGGAACAGAAGAGGTAACATCAAAATATTTGGCGTTCCGGAGAATTCCGAAAAAGATGCGGACTCCTGCGTGGCATTCCTCGAGTCATGGATTCCCATGATTACCAAACTGGTTTTCCCACACGGCCTTGAATTGGACCGGGCGCACAGGATCCCCACCTTCGCTACCAAGAATTCCAATGGCCCCAGACCGATGATCTGCAAACCGCTCAGATTTCAGCACGTAGAAATGATCCTCCATCACATGGGAAGGCCATAGAATCATCTTCACACAAGACTATTCTAGAGATACGGTATCAATCCGCAAAGGTTTCCTGGAGCTCAGAGACAGGCTAAGATCCAAAAGCATTCCTTTTTCCTTTGCTGGACCAGCGAAATTCAGGGTTGTATTCAACGGCCACCCGAGATACTTCACAGACCCCAAAGTCCTTGCTGATCTTCTGGAAGACCGCCGCAAACAAGAAATGGACCTGGCGTTAGGCCTCTCGAACAAGAGGAAGACATGATTTCACCCGCATTTAGGCTCAATCTCAAGTGTCAATGTGACTTTGTCATGCCACCCCCAATCCTATCTTTCATATTCCGTCTTCATAAATGTGGCTCTGCGCTTCACTGTTCGCCCTACTGCATAATATGTCTAGTGCTCTTGCTATTGAGTCATTTTCCCATTGCTGGACACCTCCCTGCGGCTGCAGGTAACCACATCTGTACTGTGAGTAGGCTCTGAGCCCCACTACACTGGTATACTTACGGGTTCAACATATAGTCTATTTCACTTTCTCGAAAATGTAATTATCTGCGGTGGGAGTGACTGTAGCCCTAAGGCAGACTTTATGCAAACAGGTCTGTGCCGGATAGAGTGATGTAATTTCAATGTAGTTTGGTTGTTCTTTACTGCTCTGTAATGTTCTTTATTGCTCGCCGTCACAGTTAGTTATAGGTGCTATAGTTACCTCCATTTCGCCTTCGTTTATAATGCCTATGCTCCATATTCACAGCAAGTGCTTACTGTTATTGTTCACGGTCCTTGCCGTTCATCGTCACGGCAGTTTGTAATAGTTATAATATGTAAGTTACCGAGATTATTACCAACATTGTATTACCTTAAGCTAGGGAAGCTACAAGTTACCACCTATGTATCCCTAATTTCCGCCTTGCACGGGACTGCCGTCGCACTCCCGATGTACGTATTTGGGGGGAGGGGGGAGGAGGGTCAGGGGGAGGGGGCTAGGGGAGGGGGGGCAGGGGGTTGGGAGGGGAGAAAATGGAGCTGAAAGAGACCAAAGAGTTTTATTCTTCTGTTATGCTCTGTGCTGTTTTGTTCTTATGTCCACCTGTTCCACAAATGTCAATTGTATGTCGTTGCAGTCCACTATACCATCACACATTGACCCTTACGTTGTCCGCACTCTGCAGCTTGGGGAGTTACCCATTGCCTATCACAGATCACAGCGCACTATCTCAGCGACGTTCCTCAAACACGATGGCTAAGACAAACTCTCTAGCCGATGACCTCACGATCGTCTCTCTCAATGTTAAGGGCCTAAACCATCCGGTAAAGAGGAGGAAAGTTCTTGAGTATATTACCAAAGCCAAGGGGGACATTATTTTACTGCAAGAAACCAAACTGTCCGAGGACGACCTACGCTTCCTGAACATCTATTGGGCGTCACACATCCTGTCTTCACCAGCACCTCACAAAAAAGGAGGGGTTATCACCCTCTTAGCGAAAAAAGCAAATCTTACTCTAGTCTCACACTCCCACGACGACGTAGGCAGACTCTCCATTACTAATCTTCTCAGGGAGGACGACCCCATTCATGTACTAAATATCTACGGCCCTAACGCAGATGACCCAGTCTTCTGGGATTCTGTCTCCCGCTCTTTAGAACCTATCCCTACGGATGACCTGTTGATAGTGGGAGGTGACTTTAATCTCCCCCTGGACCCAATCCTTGATAGACAATCTAAATGTGCCTTCCACCCCTCCCGCTCGCCTGACACCCTCCTTCGCCTATGTGATAGATACCACCTGAAAGACTCATGGCGCCTGCAAAATCCAGATGGTAGGTATTACACGTTTTTCTCTGCACCACATAATTCCTATTCACGTATCGACTTCATTTTGGTCTCAAGTCCCTTCACTCACCTTATAGAGGAGACAGAGATAGCCCCCAAATTAATCTCTGATCACGCATGTATCTGCACCAAACGGGTTCCAGATCGATTCTCCCACCGAGGAGATGGCGCTTCAATGACGAGACGCTTGCAGACCCCACGAACAAGTTAATAATATCGGACGCAATTGAGGAATATCTTTCTATAAATGACACCCCCGACACTACACCTACCACCCTGTGGGATGCTCTGAAGGCCACAATTCGAGGGGCCATCATCACTATTAGGGAAGGATAAACAAAGCGCTCAATAAAGAACTGGAATCTCTAGAGCTTCAGATTGGCGCCTTGGAAGCCCAACACAAATCCAACCCGCTTAACTCTACAGTTTTAGATACGTTAACCAAGAAAAAATACGAATATAACACCATCACCAGCAAACGGGCGGGGGTTTGGATTAATCGCTTCAAGGCCCTAAAACTGTGCGAGGGCAACAGAGCAGGGAAATTGTTGGCCTCTTACCTCAAGCATAAACAAAAACTGTCTACCATATCGTCCATTAAAGATTCAAGCAATGTCACACATACCAAACATCCTTGACACTTTAAAAAAATTCTACGAAGATCTTTACAAAAATGACAAAATATTAGACGAATCAGCCTGCGGGGACTACCTCAATTCACTTCACCTTCCAAAACTTTCTGAATCTGACAGATCCCATCTGGACACCCCAATCTCTGGTTCAGAAATCAGAGCAGCAATTGATACCCTGAAGAATAATAAGGCCCCCGGCCCCAACGGCTTCACCGCACCCTTTTATAAGGCCTTTGTGGACCAAATCAGCCCCCCGCTTCTTAAGCTCTTTAACTCTACTGCAAAAAATGGCGGCGTTTCTCCCTCGATGAGTGAGGCCACGATTATAGTATTGCCAAAAGACGGGAAGGACCCGCTACTCACTAAAAATTATCGTCCCATATCCCTGATAAATCTGGATTGCAAGATTTACGCTAAAATCTTAGCGACCAGACTAAACTCCATTCTACACAAATTAATTAGCCCCTCGCAGGTTGGCTTCCTTAAGAACAGGATGTCCAATGACAACACGAGACTACTATGTCATATTCTAGAAAAAGCAAAATCCTCCCCCACACCAATGGTAGCAATAACTTTGGACGCGGAAAAGGCCTTTGACAAGGTCTCATGGTCATTTCTACGCCAGTGTATGTACTGCTTCAATCTTGGCGAATCCTTTACCAAGATGGTGATGGCCCTCTACTCTGCTCCTTCGGCCAGGATAGCTATAAACGGCACCCTCTCGGAGCGGTTCCGCCTATACCAGGGTACCAGACAGGGCTGCCCTCTCTCACCAGCTCTCTTTCTACTAGCCCTTGAACCCCTCATTACAGATATCAAAAACAACGGAGACATTGCAGGTATTTCCTTTGGGGACACGCGAGTCAAATTAGCAGCATATGCAGACGATATCTTGATCGCGACGGAAAATCCTGCTAACTCCATTGCCGCTCTAATGTCCTCGATAGACAAATACTCCTCCCTTTCCGGCTACAAACTAAATAGGGATAAATCTGAAGTAAAACCTCTTAATGTCCACATGCCGAGGGAAGTGCTGGGCGATTCCGGCCTACTCTGGCAAACAGGAGTGATTAAATATTTGGGGATTGAGTTCACGGACGAGTTATTAAGTACCCTTAAACATAATGAAAACAAAACCCTAGCCAAAATCAAAAGTCTATTGGACGGTTGGTCACCCAGTTTCCTCACCTGGTGGGGCTGTATTGAAACCATAAAAATGATGATATCCCCCCTGGTTAACTACCTCGTCACGATGCTCCCACTCGTCCTCTCCAAAGACTTCCATTCCAAATTGGATAAAAACATCTCGGCATTTCTTTGGCAGGGCAAAAAAGCAAGAATCAGTTTAAAAAAGCTTCGTTTGGACAAAAAACTAGGAGGAGTCAACCTGGCGGATTTTAAAACCTACCAAATAGCCTTTTTAGCAAAACAGGGATCGCACTAGATATCCTCCCAGCCTAACTATAGCCCAGTGTGGCTCTCTGTGGAAAAATCTATACTAAAGGGTCTCAGCCCCTGCGCCCTACTCACCATCAAACCAAGTCCCAATCTAGGCCCGGGCCCTATCTTCAAAAACACTAAAATGGCTCTTTTAAAAGTCAGTAAGTACCTACCTCAACAATTCCGACAATCGCATTGGGAGTCACTATGGTACAACACCGCCATTACATACAAAGGGAAACCCCTAAACTACCCCTCCTGGATAGACAGTGGTGTAATATTCCCTCACCAACTCGTCGAAAACGCGCTCCCACTAACCTTTAAAGAAGTTCAGGATAAGTTCCGACTCAATAATATTGAGTTCTACAATTTCCTACACATTAAAGTAGCTCTAACGAAGGCTGACCTGAAGGCTGTCACTCCCTCCCTCCTAGGCTTATTCGCCTCCCTTAACAAACTGGGACACCAAGTCTCTAGATTGTATAAATTAATGCGACCTCAATCGTCCTCCCTAAACACGCCTCTCCAACGCTACTGGGACTCATTCTCCTCCACACCTAACTCAGACGCAATCTGGGCCAGTACTTGGGAGTCCACCACCCGCCACAAAATATGCCCCACACTATCACAGACCAAGTTCTGGCTCCTACATAAAGCCTTCTGGACACCTAGGAGGTTGTTCCTGCATAAAATCAAGTCCGATGACAAGTGTTGGAACTGTTCAGGGGAGGGAGGAGATCTGGAACACCTAATCTTCAAATGCCCCTGTGTTACCTCGTACTGGGACAGAATCTTTGGTTTCATTAAGGACGTCCTCCATATTGCACTACCAAGAGAATTCTCGACGCTAGTTCTAGGTTTTGCCAAAGCCGTCACACTCAATGATGACGACAAAGCCCTACTGGACCTACTGCTGACGGCTGGGGTTAAAATCATACTTAATAACTGGAAAAGCACGAACAAAGCCTCCTTTCCCCACTGGTTGAATTGGATATCCTACTTGAGAGGTGCTGACAATATAGCCTTAACCTCCACTCCGTGGAGACCACCACTAAGGAAACTCTGGTCCTCACTAGATGATCATTTTGACTCACATAAACCTCCTTGAATCTTGACTACTGGGCACTCAGAGCATGTCATCACATAGGGTGCATTCTGTACGTTGGCCAGACTAGGCTCTAAACACTCTTCGCCACAGTTTGAGGACTTCATCTTACCCATGTTTTATAGGTTTGGATTACGCAATAGTATAACTTATGTTACTTCTGCTCTTGTGTGGTGATGCCAATTTCTTTCCAGGGCAGACTATACAAGCCATCGAGTAACCATGGACAAAACTCTCCTCTAGCGGCCGCAGGACATTTTATGTGGAACCTTGTTTATCACACTGGTCTTATTGTATACTGGACTCGCTTTGTTTTACCAAATTTTTATATTCCTATTCATACGATTTTACTATTATTATTATGTAACTAACAGTATTGCAACCGACTACTTCTTGTAATGATGTATCTCTTTACAGCTCCTAATAAAAATCTTTGAACACTGAAATCATGAATCATATCGACTGTATGACCAAATTTGTAGTATATGTGCTTTATTTATTTATTTTATTTATTTATTTTATTTATGGTATTTTGTAGAGCGCAACACTCATCCCGAGGGATATCAAGGCGCTAATACCAGTACTGAGACTACTGCAACTGTACTGAAATGAATGTTAATATTTGGGAAATAAATGGGTTTTTAATTTCTTTCTGAACAGGAGATAGTTGGTGGTGAGCCTTAGGTCAAGGGGGAGCTCATTCCATTTCTTGGCAGCCAAATAGGAGAAGGAACGTCAGCCAGTCCTAGCTTTATATATGCGCTTAGTTCTTGCAAGGGCGGACTGCAGAGAACGTAGGTTCCTAGTGGGGACATAAAGTTCAATCTTCTCCTGAAGGATGATGGGGCCAGTTTTATGGAGCGCTCTGTGAGCATGGCAGAGCAGCTTAAAAGTAGACCTTTGGCGCATGGGCAGCCAATGAAGTTTTTTTTGGCAGTCAGAGGCAGAATCAAACTTGCCTTTATTACATATAAGTTTAGCTGCAAAGTTTTGTAGAACTTGTAGACGTGTGAATTGGTGCTCATTCATACCAACGAAGAGCGCGTTGCCATAGTCCAAACGACTAACTAGCAAAGCCTGCGTGACAGCACGTCTGCAATCCAGGGGGATCCAGGGAAACAGTCTGGCCAGTAGCTTCAGGATTGCGAAACCTTTACCACAAAGAACTCGCACATGCTCTTTCATAGAAAGGGCATCATCCATAATGACCCCTAAATTCCTGACATGTTGTTTAGGAGTGGGGGCTGATCCTAGTGAAGGGGGCCACCATGTAATGTCTCATATACGTTTAGCGCCACCAAATAGTAGGATCAAATAGTAGGATCTCGAATTCCCGGCATTCAATTTTAGACAATGTTGAGTGCATCCACTGTGCCATTTCTGAAAGACAGTTGTGCAATTTAGTTTTAATCACCTCCGGTTTTTCATCCAATGCCACCATCAGTTGCGTGTCGTCTGCATAGGAGCAGATGCCAATGCCCCACTTTCTTCCAATATCGGCTAGGGATGACATATAGACATTGAAGAGAGTGGGGCTTAGTGAGGCACCTTGAGGGACTCTGCAACCGATGGGGCTCGTTTTGGAATGAAATTGTCCCATGTGTACTGCCTGGGTCCGATTACTCAGAAAAGAGTGAAGCCATTTTAATGCAATGGATTTAACTCCTTTACTGCAGAGAATGTTTAACAGGCAGCTGTGGGAGACCGTATCAAACGCCGCTGACAGGTCAAGCAGTATCAGCGCCACCGCCCCACCTCGGTCTGTGACAGACCTGATACTGTCCGACACTGCCAGCAACGTTGCCTCCGTGCTATTATTAGCCCTGAAGCCTGTCTGTGAAGGGTCAAGGAGAAGGTTTGCCTCTAGGTATCTGGTCAATTGACTGTTGACCAGCTTCTCTAGAACTTTGGAAAAATAGGGGAGCTGAGAGATAGGCCGGTAATTTTCAGGGTGTGAGATGTTTGATCCAGCCTTCTTAAGGAGGGGTACCACTGACGCGTGTTTCCAAGTATCCGGGAAATTTGCGGTTCTAAGGGATTTATTAAATAATTGTGTGACCAAAGGGCAAAGTACAGTGGTGCTGATCTGCAATTGTAAAATGGCCTATGTAGGGAGTACCATTCGCTCCATGAAAGAGAGGATTATGGAACACTTTAGAGCTGTTAAACAGAACAAGCATGGAGAGGAGTGTGCCTGGGTGAGTGCATGGAGAGCAGTATGCCTGGGTGAGTGCATGGAGAGCAGTGTGCCTGGGTGAGTGCATGGAGAGCAGTGTGCCTGGGTGAGAGCAATGTGCAGGGTGAAGGGTGAGCTTGTGCGCCCGCAGAGAGAGAGGTGAGCCTGTGCGCCTGCACGGAGGGAGGTGAGCCTGTGCGCCTGCAGGGAGAGTGGTGAGCCTGTGCGCCCGTAGGCAGAGAGGTGAGCCTGTGCGCCTGCAGCGAGAGAGGTGAGCCCGTGCGCCTGCAGCGAGAGAGGTGAGCCCGTGCGCCTGCAGCGAGAGAGGTGAGCCCGTGCGCCTGCAGCGAGAGGTGAGCCCGTGCGCCTGCAGCGAGAGAGGTGAGCCCATGCGCCTGCAGCGAGAGAGGGGAGCCCATGCGCCTGCAGCGAGAGAGGGGAGCCCATGCGCCTGCAGCGAGAGAGGGGAGCCCATGCGCCTGCAGCGAGAGAGGGGAGCCCGTGCGCCTGCAGCGAGAAAGGGGAGCCTGGGCGCCTGCAGTGAGAGAGAGAGGAGCCCGTAGGCTTGCAGCGAGAGAGGGGAGCCCGTGCGCCTGCAGCGAGAGAGGGGAGCCTGTGTGCCTGCAGCGAGAGAGGGGAGCCTGTGTGCCTGCAGCGAGAGAGGGTAGCCCGTGTGCCTGCAGCGAGAGAGGGGAGCCTGTAGGCTTGCAGCGAGAGAGGGGAGCCCGTGCGCCTGCAGCGAGAGAGGGGAGCCTGTGCGCCTGCAGCGAGAGAGGGGAGACTGTGCGCCTGCAGCGAGAGAGGAGAGCCTGTGCGCCTGCAGCGAGAGAGGAGAGCCTGTGCGCCTGCAGCGAGAGAGGAGAGCCTGTGCACCTGCAGCGAGAGTGGTGAGCCTGTGCACCTGCAGCGAGAAGGTGGAGCCTGTGCATTTGCAGCGAGAGAGGTGAGCCAGTGCGTCTGCAGCGAGAAAGGTGAGCCTGTGCACCTGCCGCGAGAGGGGGAGACCGTGCATTTGCAGCGAAAGAGGTGAGCCAGTGCACCTGCAGCGAGAGAGGTGGGACCATAGGAGTGCAGGATGAGAAGAGTGCATGGGTAAATGCAAGGTGAGAGGTGTGCTTGTTTGTAGAGTGTGAGCAGTGTGCATTTGAGTGCCAATAGAAGTGCTAAATGATGTATGGTATAGTTTGAGGGCAAGGTTATCTTATGAGCATTTGAATGGAATGCCACTCATGCAACAGGGTATTATGGCCTTGAGTTGAGCGCCGTTGTGAGTACAGAATGAGAGGTGAGAACCTGTGAGCTCACTAGAGGGGACCTCGAGTCAGTACGGGGGAGCAGTGTGCCTGTGTGAGCCAGAGCTGTGCCAGTGTGGTTGCAGGGTGCGGCACAATAAAACTAGACCTACTGGCATTACCAATTCTTGTTTCTTTTCTAAAGCCCAAGTGTGTTTTAAATCCAATAAAGTAAGTGCTACACCCAGCAATGGTGATCGGGATGATTTTGCCCACAATGCCGTGTCGTGCATGACTGCCAGCCATCTGTCAATTAAATGTATGCGAAGGTTTGAGATACAGCTGTGCCTCAACGTGTATTTTTTCAGAGGCACGCTACACTGAATATCTCAATTTCCGTTTGGGGGATCTTCCCACTAGTAGAGTATACATGTCTACATTTTCAGCAAATGCATCTATTAATGAGCTCTGTGAGTTTTTTTTGGGGGGGGGGAGGAGGGAGAAACTCTGCTACTTTTCTTATTTTGTACTAAATCTAGATACCTGTGTCGTAAGCAGCTGTTGCTCCTTTCGAAACTATTTTCAACCACTACCTGTAATAATGCACATGCAATTTGTCAGAACATATCTCTCACTGATCTAGGAAGTGGTAGCCCTTTATCTATGGGCTGCCTTGATCTTGATGAAGAGACAAAAAAATAGGTCTGGGGCTGTGGCAAGCCCTGATATGTCAGGTGTGTGTTAACAGTATTTTAGTTTATCTTCTTGCTGTTATGATGTATGCTTTTAATACTTTTTATATATACCCTCCCACAGTAGGTTCTTTTTAACCTTTTTCACTGTGTACTTTTTTAAAATTTTCTTTTTGGATGTTTTTATTGCCTTCCTATTGCTTTGTTTTATTGTCTATGTATGTATTTGTCATAGCTACTGCTGAAAGCAATAATACAATATCTTGATGATCAGTACTTTGATACTTTGCTTCCTACCTGAGCACAGTCATCTTTTCCAAACCCTCTGGGCTGATACGATCCCTAGATAGCAGGTTGCTGAGCTGTACCTCCTGATTGTCCGCCACACGCAGTAGTTGCCGTAACTCTTGCTGCTGAAGGGTCCGAACCTGCTGCTCCATCTCCTCAGGGCTCAAATGGCTGCCAGCAAAGGGAACAGGCAGGTAATGCTCAGAAGGGGCTGTGTAACCTGGATAATATGAACTGGGATACACACCGGTATGGGGGTCCACAGAGTATGGCAACGAGTAGCCGGCATAAGGGTACTGAGAGCCTGGGATACCAGGCCTGGGATAATAGTAGGGGTTGTCAGAATTCTGAAACTTATAGTAAGGAGCTTGAGCAGGTCGCGCATAAGCAGAGAGTGAATCTCCCTGTGAAGAGGGAGGAGCTTCATCATCGGTGTCCAAAAAGTGCAACTGCGAGGTTTGTTTCTTCAGTGCAGGTTTTTGCTCTGGGTTGTTTGGGTCCCAAAGGCGGCGATTGCCACTGGCACGACCTCTTCCTCTAATACCCTTGCTGTTACCACCCATACCAAACAAAAGCTTCAGCTCAGAATTGCTAGATTCAGGAGAGCCTCTATTAGCTAAGTTGGTGTTAGCTGGGAGGACAAGGATTCCTCGGCCTCTCCCTGGGGCATTTCCATTAAGGTCTTTCCCTTCAGTCCTTTTGCTTGCAGGATCTGCTCGCTGGAGAATCTTTGGTTCCTTCTTCCTCCCCTTGTCCTCTCTAGAACCACGGCTCGCAGGAAGGTGGGTGCTGGAGGTCCTTCCTTGGAAGGAGCCTTGGTGACTGCCCCGGTTTTCTTTGCCAGCAGTTTTCCTCTCACTATCTGCTCTCCGGCCCAAGCCCCAGTCTGACTCATGTGTCTCTTTCACAGGTGATTCAGCAAAGTGCAATCGATCATCATCCAATGAGTCAGTGGAGGAGGTAGACATCTGCTTTTTTGGGCGGGGCCTCTCTCGGCTCACTTTCCCCCGGTCTTGTCGTCTTTTGCTACCATCAGGTTGCACTACTCCCTCTCCACTGCTGTTACTGCTACCAGCAGAGCTAGTGCTGCAAAATCTGTGCCGGGTCCGGCGCTTGTCTGAGTGGGAGTAACGCTTCGTAGGCCCACACTCTTTCTCATCCAGTGTTGGTTTTCCAGGCCTCGTGTCATCACTGCCCTTTCCACATTTTTTTGCCTTTTCAACCAGTGGAGACTGAATACTTTCAGATAGTGGGCTAGGTGCATTTTTGCAGCCTACAACGCGCTTTGCCTCCGACTTTGACTCCTGTGTGATTCTCAGCTCGTCTGTGTTCTTGGCAAGTTCCTCATCAGCAAACTCCAATGAGGGCTCATTCACCTGCATACGCCTACTGGGCTGATATATCTGCTGATCAGGCTTCTTCGCTCTTTTGCCAAATTTAGAGTATGGGTCACTCGGGTTGGACGAATCTTCTTGACATGATGATCCATATAATCCCTCTGTCTCTCCACTTTCATGCTGGAGGCCATTCTGCTGAGGAGACTCGTTCTCTGCAGTCTGGCCAAAGCCACCCTCATTCCTGGATTCCTCTGAACAATTCCCCTCGCTTCTTGAGGTTTCCAGTTTAATCAGGTTTTGTTTGTTTCTCAGGCGGGAGAGTCCAGGTTTGTAAATTTCCATGTCTGGACGACGATTGTCCTTTCGCTGCCTAGGCTGCTTCATCTCCATTGCATTATCTAAAAGAAAGTCGAAATGAAAACATTAGGCAATTGATTAAAATCAAACATATGTAAAGAATAGACAATTGAGCATCTCTCGCATACATAGGTGCTTCTCATGGCTGAGTTCTACATTACAAGATCGATCATCGACTGCCTAAGGAGGAGTTTTATTGATTGCTTAGCTACTCATTTTGAAATCAGGAGATCTGGGTTCAATCACAGTGATCCCTAAATAATTATAAGATTATATTTTACTATAAAGACATATATATATATATATATATATATATATATACATATATATATATATGTATATATACACGTATATATATATATATATATATATATGTATATATATAAAGTCACACCTTTCGGAATGAATAGGAGGAATATGGATTAGAATATGCATTTTGGTATATAATTGTGTATTTTCTGCCACATATTTATTAGATATACTATGATATACACATAATTTAACTCCACTTGGAGACGAGGCTCGTTTGAGTATCTTTGTGTGTGAAATTACTTTTTTGTGATTATGTTTGTTTATACATATTAAAATGGTTAATATGGAGTATGTAGCAACGTTACTATCATTAGGCAGTCACTGACAGTTACAATGCATTTTGTCTAAACAGATATTAGAATGTACCAGAGGCCATGTCATCTTAGATACATTGAATATGTATAATTATCGTTGCCTGATTATGATCCACCTAAGCATCTAAAATCCCTCCACATGCACGGAGGATGAGGTCTCTGCTTTGTGTCTTCACCTGAACTTTCTCTCTTTGAAATGCGTAACCTGAAACTGCAATTCCGTAGAAGTATGCAATAATGACGCACTGTGCAAGATTACTGTAGTGAACTTTTTCACGGGGGTTATGTTATTCATATACTCAAATAACTTCGGGTGAAAGAATATGCATTTGCAATGACTGTGCTTGAACGGTTTTAAGAAATGACGTGAAGAAACTCTTCTATGTTTGTTGTTGTATACACCAGAGAACTAGTGTAACCACGGTAATCACAAACCAATCACAGTGATGTAATTGTGTATGTGCTGAAATGTATATGTGATGCAAATTCATTCATGTAGATGAAGTGAGCAAGGCGGAGGCTTCCGCCGAAACGCGTCTTAAGCAGCCTAATGGAATAAACTGAACTTGAGTAGAATTCACGGTGTCAGTGCCATCCTTGATCGAGAGGAAACGCGGCTTGGTAATATATATATAAAAAAACATGGCAGTAACAGGGAACTGCTACGTTATTTCGGTATTGACCATGTGCCCCTACACCCCAGAGGAGGAGATAGACTGCTTAGTCTCTGCAGACTTGAATCTAGATTTATAATAGATCTACAAACCAAGAACCCTATGGGATTGAATATAGGGGAAGAATTAACAGCGCACCTGGGCAGGTAACTAACCCTTCACAACATGAATTCGATGAAGTCCTTGTCTGTTATCGTCTGTAGAAACTAGACCATTTCCATACTGTACTATAAAGTCTTTTTGCAGAATCTAGTTCAAGTACATGTAAATATTCTCCCATTATCTCACTTTCCCTCCCGTTTTCCAATTTTTGATCTGGTTTTCTTATCTGCCGAACAACACATGAAATAGTCACATGCACTATCCTTATTGTTAGTAATATACTAATCAGAAATAAGAGTACTGGTATTCGATCCAAAGCAAATTAATTATGCGAAATGTGACATTTTTTATGTATTTATACATTTCTTGATGCAAACACGTTATGGATTATATCTTGTAAATACTATCAAATGTGTTTTTTGGTCAGGTTATTCTCCGGACTACATATAGTTGTATGTTACCGGAGCCTTGCCGATACACGGATAGATTGTTTCCTGTCTCTGGTGCTTAATATACAGCGAGTCGCAGTTTGGTTATTAGAGTAAATTCCCTCTGGTTATTTCTGCCAGTTCAATGCCGACACACGGCGATATAGCTTTGCTTTCTGGCAGTGGTAAATAGTCTGTATAAAATTAATGATTTATTTTTATAATTTTGATAACTTAAATGTTTCAAAGAAGCTTATTTTATTATATTATATATATTTTCTGTTTGCGTGAAATATGTACAATATGGCTGCCACATTTAACCCATGTTTGATATCACGTTTAAATGCTTTCCAAATACGTCCGCCCTTGGTTTCTATGGGGGCGTATACAAAAATGTGCTGCGAAGTGAGTGGCGGCGACACTGAGGAAGGACTGCTGTCCGAAACGCGTTTGTCATCTTTTGCCGTGTGCTGTAAATAAAATCTTCTGCTATACCCGGAGTGCTTCGAGTTCTCTTTCCAAGACGAGAGGGAAACTAATGAGCTTAAATATACCACGCGATCAACCGGCGCGAGATAGCACCCGCCACACGAGTGCCCCGAGATATCTGGTTGGACGGAGCTTGATTGTGTTTATCGGGAGCACCGCTGAGATCAGCATCGGACCGGAAGCGTGAGGAGTTAGCGGATGGGCGCACGGCTGGGACCAAGCACAACCGGTAAGTCGCCGTACCCGCATTTACACTCCTATCCGCACTTGCATCTGCGAGGGTCCATTCACGTATCAGCGAGGCGAGTGGGTATTAGCAGATAAACCCAGGGAGGCTTCCCTGTGGTTTTCTAGCACACAGGCATGTGCGATGAAGAAGAACGCCGCCAAGCGGCTTTGGATGTATTTAAGAAGCGTACACCAAATGCGACCGCTGCATCAAACACCGGAGGCAAGGGGAACACATCACAGAGTTCCCTACAAAATCTTTTTCAAAAAGTGGAACGGATGAGTGAAAGGGAGATACGGAAATGGTGGGAGGCTACCTCCTTACAAAATTATATGGACGTCAATCGAGTGCCCAGAGGTCTCCGCATCTACACGGTCCCTGCCTACGAAAGTCCTGACCCCATGCTCTTGGAGCAGTGGGCGGAGCTAACGGCGGCATTCCGCAAAGCCATGCTAGAGTTACTGGTTAAATTTGCATGGAGTGACAGAACAAAAGCGATTGACGAGATAGCCTCCCTAGAATTGGAAATTGCCAAAGAAACGGATTTGGCCACAGTGACACAACTACGAGATGAGATGAAGAAACGCCTGGTCAGATATGAACTAAAGATACGACAGCGCAAACAAGACAAGTTTGAGAGAGACGAGCGCGACTACACACAAGGAAGAATTTTAACATTCTCCAAAAAATTCGACGGCCCTAGAAAAGCTTTGAATAAAACGAAAAGCATTGGACCAATCGAAGAACCTCCCACCTCCGAATCCTCGGCCACAGAGGAAGAGCCATCAGAAGATGAAAGACCAACCACAAGCAGAGAAGGGAGGAAGACCCCTTTTTATTTGGAGTGCGATCTTATCCGCAGCACATGGCTGAGAGGGGGAAAACTGAAACCACCCGAAAACGACGGAGAACCCGACGAGGTGGTTGGCAGAGGAAGGGGCAGAGGAGCAGTTCAACCCACCCGCAAAAGAAGAGGCAAGAAGTGGTAGACGCAGGACTCACAATAGTCAACCTCACGGAACATCCTTTAACACAAGTAGAGGAAGACACTTTACAACTGGGGCTGAGTTTCTGCCCTAACAAAAGACTCGAGTACACCCAAACTCGTATCGATCTGTTCAATCTGACCCGTAAGATGAAACTACATAAATTCCACAAATTAAAACCACGAACTGAGAGTACAAAGAAAACAAGAAAGAAAATCACAACCTATCCCACTGATGTCTTATCCATCAAAGATCTTAATAGGGCACGAGTGTTGGAGGAACTTCAAACTGAGCAAGATGTTGTAATTGCTGATACCAACATCAATACGTCAGAAGTGGGAAGTATCGAGCAACAATCCCCTATAACAAATTTCAAAGCTCCATCACAATTTAATCCGCAAATGCCGTACGACGCAATAGACACTTTTGCGGACACTGTAACACAAGATCTGATGTATCATAGACTATCGAGCAGAAAAAGAACTTATAAAAAGAACAACCTAACTTTGGCACAATCAGATACCCTGACCAATCTGCACAACAACAGAGAAATAGTTGCGAAACCCTCAGACAAGGGTGGTAATGTGGTTCTATTAACTCGAAATCAGTATTGCCAGGAATCTTTGAAACAACTGCAAGATCCTGGATACTACCAAAAGATCAACAAAGAAGAATATATAGAAAGTATCAAATCTTACCATATCTTACTAACTAAATGGCGTAACAAATCAATGTTAGATACTGATGAGTTCTTATTTCTCCGTAATCCAGAAGCAGTGTTGCCAACCTTCTACCAATTACCGAAGGTCCACAAAGACTCCAAGAACCCACCAGGACGACCTATCGTCTCCTCAAAGGTGAGTCTAACTGAGAACTTATCTGTCTACATTGATTCTTTTCTCTCTATCTTTGTCACTGATTTACCATCTTATGTGAAAGACACTAAGGACTTCATTAAACAAATTGACCAGATTATTTGGGATCCATCCTATGTGCTAATCACTTTAGATATAGCCAGCCTCTATACAAGTATCCAACACGACCAGGGAATAGAGGCTGTCAAACATTTTCTGGATAAGAGACCAGAAAAATATGCTATGCATGGACAATTCTTGATTGAATGTTTGAATTTCTGTCTAACAAATAACATTTTTCTCTTCCAGAATGACCTATTCAGGCAAACAAGTGGCACAGCGATGGGAACCTGCTTCGCCCCCAGCTATGCGAATCTCTTCGTAGGCTGGTGGGAGGAGCAGGTTGCCCTAGCTGGTGAAAACCAGAGATGGGCCAGTCATATCATCGCATGGCGTCGATATATCGACGACCTCTTCCTGGTGTGGAGGGGCTCCACCACACAGGCTGAGGAATTTATTGAGGGTCTCAATAGAAATAATCTGAATCTTAGATTTACATCAGATATCAGTGGGAAGGAGGTACACTACCCTTGCCCTAAGGGTCTATGTACATGATGGTAAACTTGAGACAAGTCTTTATCGCAAGCCGACTGCTGGCAACAGCATCTTGCATGCTGACAGCAGCCATCCTTCTAGTCTGATCCGCAGTATCCCATATGGGGAGCTACTGAGATTGAGACAAAACTGTTCTTTGGATTCTGAGTTCGTCAGAGCTGCAAAGGAAAGCATAGCTAGATTTCTAGTTAGAGGTTATGATCAATCTCTCCTTGACAATACGTATAGGAGAGTTCTGAGAATTCCCAGGAAACATCTACTTACTCAGACGTCCCTAACTTCTGACGAGGCAGAGTCCAAAACCAAATTCCGTCTGATCACTACGTATTCGGATGAGGTAAATCAACTAAGATTCTCACAAGGAACTGGCACATCCTCCGAACAGATCCTATTATAGGAAGTGATGTCCCAGCCAAACCCCTTATAACTTTCAGAAAGTCTAAGTCAATCAAAGATAATTTGGTACAGAGCCATCTCATGCCACCGCCCCCGAAATCCACAGGTACACTGATAGAAATGAAGGGGTTCTTTCCCTGTGGGAAATGCCGAGCCTGAGACAATAGCAGAAGGACTTTAACTTATAAGGTACCAGGACTAAGTAAACCAAGAATGATAAATAAATGTATCACGTGTACAACACCATTTGTAGTGTACTGCTTAGTCTGTCCCTGCGGGTTACAGTATATCGGAAGTACCATCAACAACGTTAAACTCCGTATACTGGAGCACCAAAGGGCAATCACGAATAAGGATGCAACCTATCCAGTTGCCCGTCACTTTGCCGAAAAACATGGCAGTAACAGGGAACTGCTAAGTTATTTCGGTATTGACCATGTGCCCCTACACCCCAGAGGAGGAGATAGACTGCTTAGTCTCCGCAGACTTGAATCTAGATTTATAATAGATCTACAAACCAAGAACCCTATGGGATTGAATATAGGGGAAGAATTAACAGTGCACCTGGGCAGGTAACTAACCCTTCACACCATGAATTCGATGAAGTCCTTGTCTGTTATCGTCTGTAGAAACTAGACCATTTCCATACTGTACTATAAAGTCTTTTTGCAGAATCTAGTTCAAGTACATGTAAATATTCTCCCATTATCTCACTTTCCTTCCCGTTTTCCAATTTTTTATCTGGTTTTCTTATCTTCCGAACAACACATGAAATAGTCACATGCACTATCCTTATTGTTAGTAATATACTAATCAGAAATAAGAGTACTGGTATTCGATCCAAAGCAAATTAATTATGCGAAATGTGACATTTATTATGTATTTATACATTTCTTGATGCAAACTCGTTATGGATTTTATCTTGTAAATACTATCAAATGTTTTTTTTGGTCAGGTTATTCTCCGGACTACATATAGTTGTATATGTTACCAGAGCCTTGCCGATACACGGATAGATTGTTTCCTGTCTCTGGTGCTTAATATACAGCGAGTCGCAGTTTGGTTATTAGAGTAAATTCCCTCTGGTTATTTCTGCCAGTTCAATGCCGATAATCGGCGATATAGCTTCGCTTTCTGGCAGTGGTAAATAGTCTGTATAAAATTCATGATTTATTTTTATAATTTTGATAACTTAAATGTTTCAAAGAAGCTTATTTTATTATATTATATATATTTTCTGTTTGCGTGAAATATGTACAATATGGCTGCCACATTTAACCCATGTTTGATATCACGTTTAAATGCTTTCCAAATACGTCCGCCCTTGGTTTCTATAGGGGCGTATAAAAAAATGTGCCGCGAAGTGAGTGGCGGCGACACTGAGGAAGGACTGCTGTCCGAAACGCGTTTGTCATCTTTTGCCGTGTGCTGTAAATAAAATCTTCTGCTATACCCGGAGTGCTTCGAGTTCTCTTTCCAAGACGAGAGGGAAACTAATGAGCTTCAATATATATATCACAGCTCCATCCAAAAGGATACATGCACTCGCGGGGTTGAAACAAATATTAAAAGCAGCGGTCTCAGACTTCAGCGTGATGCCTTTCTCAATGAGTAAACTGCTAAAATATGTAATCCGGTGTTTGATTGGCTTATGAGTGGTGTCGTCACTTCCCATTGGTGGGCTCACAGTCAATAGGAAGGCTACAGTTCTTTGGCTACGTTTCCACAGCTGGGTTGTGCCCAGGCATCCGCATAGTACTGGCAGTCACATAGTTCAAAATTCATAGATGATGGAAAATGACGTCCGTCCCTGATGGGCAGTTTCCAGTAACAACGCGAAGGCCAAGGCACCCTGCTGATCATTTCCTAAAGCAGTCCCTACCAGCCCCTCATCGCAGGCCAAAGTTCAAGTAACACCGGAGGAGTTCCTCGCCAGCCGCAGGCTGTAACAGGTAACTTTCCTGCAGGCGACGGTCATGTGGATCGGCATCACGCCGAAACATGTCTGAGACGGCTCCTTTCAACATTTGTTTAAACCCCGCGAGTGCACGGAGCCTTTTGGATGGAGCTGTGATGTTATATGGGAGAACCCATCCTCTGACACAATGCACCCGCACTAGGAGTTCAGCGGTTTAGGTGGGACCTGGAGATATATATATATATATCCCCAACAGCTTTCCAATATCTCTCCATCAGCTTTCCAAACAAATTTCCCACGATCCTAGGAGAAGGAAAAAGCAGTACAGCCAGATGTCAGCGACTTGGTGAGTCTTTATTTGCTCATAAGTTCATCAACCGGCAGTGTGAGAAAGAGACCAACGCCTTTCGGCCGGAGCCTTCAACCAGGTCATGAATATTATATATTCAAAAGATGCTCTACAATTAATTTACCAAGAATTTAAAACTTCATTATTACCAATCATAATTTTTCTTCAAACCATATAACGCATAAACTCTCTCAATAGCATTAATTCTTACTCATGCAGGTGATTTAAATAAAATACAGTCTAAAGTCTCAGGGGGGTTGCACAACAGTTTTTTTTAACTAAATTTACGTTGTCCAATTTACCATGGTTTAATCGATGCCTTCCAGCTTGTCACTGTGACTCAAATTTCATAAGCCAATTCCTAACAGGTTATAATCAAATAGAAGCTGTTTTGGAAATTCAGTGTTCATTATCTCGGACACTGACTCATCAGGACACCCACAAATCGTCAAGGACCATGATAAGACTGTAAAAATTCACATCTTGATTCGAGTGCAGAGAAACAAACTAAGATCTCACCCCAAATTAGTTTTTTGTAATTAATGCCAAGACTGTATTCAAGATTGGAATAAAGCTAAAGTATTTTTCTTTGTTGTTTGCAACACAGATTTAAACAATGTAACCTCTATCAGGCATTTCTAATAGTAATTTTTTTTTGCTGGGCACTTATGGACAAGCGTTGCTCCAATCAGTCCTCCAAGCACATTGATCCATTAGGCTAACCACTAGGTTGGTGTCTAGGTTATAAGGACATTACCTCGAGTCTTATAGAAACCGAATGTATGACGTTACAACGAATTCCATTGCAACGCATGCCTTTACCACGCATGCGTTACAACGGAATTCGTTTTCCACGCATAACCTTTACCTCGAATATTCCTTTACCACGCATACATTTACAACGTTTTTCGTTGTAAATGTATGCATGGTGAGGGCATACTCTTGATAAGGTTATAACTCTCCCCTTAAATGCCCCCTGCCTCCACTCCTTATATTTACCCCTGCCCTTAACCCTTAATATATATATATATTTATTTTACTAAAATGCCCCTTACCTTTTAACTCGCCTTCTCTCCTTCTTCTTTGGTTACGTCGGTGGTACGTCGTTGAGAGGAAGCGGAAGTTACTTTCCGTTTCCTCTCCAACGACGTTGATTGCTTCAGCTTCGTCTTCACCTTCGGCTCTTCAGGTTAGTTTTGTTTTTTTGGGGGGGGAGACCCCCCCAGCCCCCCTTTTTATCCCAACGTTTTATTTTTTTTTATGGGGGAGACTCCCCCAAACCCCCCCTTTTTTTTCTTTTCATTTACCACACATGCCTTTACTACGTATTTCGTAGTAAAGGTATGCGTGGTAAAGCCTCTCGTTGTAACCACGCATGCGTTGTAAAGCATGCGTGGTAAAAGATTTCGTGGAAACGGCTTCGTTGTAGAGGCCGTTTCCCATAGAAACCAAGACATAGGGTGACATTCCTCAGCAGAGGGATGGAGAGACTGCTTAAAAGGGCCACCTAGGAAATTAGGTCACAAGAGGTGATACCACCCAGGCAGAAATCAAACAACGGGACATTCTGGAACCCATGTTGTTTGAGCTAATTGAGGATGTAAGTTGAGGTTAAAGAATAAACTTTTTTCTTTTCATTAGACGACCCCTATCAGGGGCAGAATCTTTACCATACAGGTGACTAATACAGAAACAGGATGCCGCAGACAAGTAAACTCTTGTTTAACAGCCTTTAGCTGGCCTAATTGGGAATAGTTTCACTTATTTACCATGCCCGGGAAAGGGTGCAGACATTTCTTATTTTAACTGCAGCAAGCATATGGTCCTAGAACTAGCTCAGTCTAGATTTCTACTTTATGCTTTACAGCAATTTTTCAACCATACCAAACACTGTCCTACGTTGTATAGACTCACTGTTTCTCGTATCTTATTTCTGATGCTTCTGTTATTTGGGTACAATTTGGGCCTACATTTTGTACATCTGTAGAAAGGTACACATCGACCTAATGCTCTCCCCGAGATTTTAGCATTTTGTTCAGAAACCCCAGCTCATGTATGCAAGCTGCACCTACTTTTAGTACTGATTCACACAGAGTTTTGTATTCACACAATGCATGAATTTGTAGATAGTCAAAGGATTGCTGGGTGCAAACTGAGAATGGATTTGGAATACAGTACTCAGAAGATAGCCGGCAAGTTCCAGCTCTTGCGGCAAACCCAGGAAAAGGTTGACATAAAATAACCCCCATATTCAAATTTAAAAACAGAGGACAAAGTCCAATTTAAACAGAAGCATTCCCCGTGACAAAACTACCAGAGGTGACATATCTAGAAATCTTTTCTAAAAGGCATTTTCGCAAATTAGACTCCTTTTGTAACTAGGCTTATGTTGATATAATTTTGGATCTGCAAGGGATTAAATAGTATGCAAAAATAAAAGCGTTCAAAAAAATTGTTGTAGTCATTTTTTGAACATTGAACTTTTATGTCGCATTCTGATGAGAAAACAAGGAAATTTAGAGAAGTAATGCAGGATCTACAGTAGTACTGAGTGCCAGGATATAGACAAATGAACAGGGACCTTGCCGATTCTCATGCTCAGACAGGTTAAGTTTACATGAAGAGGCTCTTTCTGAAATAAGCACCTTCTTTAGGGAAATAAACAGGGCAACATTAATTTCACGGGGCTGCTGAATCGCCACCAGATGATGATGTCTTGTAGTGTTTGAAGTGGTAAAATACTTCAAATGGCTTAACTAGATAATATACATAATTTACATAACAAATCCAATGAGTTTGCACTAAAGAGGGTGTACTGCTGCAGGTATTTTAATATTCTACAAAGAGGAGTAATTGCTCACAAAGGCGGTCTTAGGTGCTTCTGGGATCACCCAGCATTGAACATGTAAACCTCAAACAGTATTCAAATAACTAATGAAACCAAGCCCTAAGCAATTTAGTGCTTAGACAAATAGGCGACCATCATACATTAATTTAAAAAATTCACCTTTGTTTCCAAAAGTCAATAGACTGAGTATGGTACACAATCTTTCCGTCCTTCAATTCCTTTCCTCAAGGGACTAGGAATGTTTAACTATCTATTTTGCACAAAAGCCGAGGCACATCAAAAAATTAGTCCAAATCTGTATCGCAGGTATTGATCATCATAGTAGAAAAGAGGAAGTCCATAAAACGAATTTAATTTCCTCCTGTGTATCCTTTATTCCATATCAACAATTCCAACACAAGAGGAACAGGCAGCCGACACGTGGTTCATCCGAAAGGACTTTCTCAAGGCTAGAAACACTAGCAATGCATGTCGTATTTTCAGAGTCAGGTTTTTCCTAAACAACGATCACAGTCGTCTAAGCACTAAAAGCCTAGTGGATGCGTAGACATAAAGGTCCAAAAGAATGTGCCATCTGTACTGTATTATTGGGAATCGGTACGTAGTCGCTCAAGCTGTCTCGATTTTGCATACTCAAGCCTTGATAAGCCTGTACTGGTAATCAACTCAGAGTGTGTTCTCCTCCGAAGCACCGCGGTATAAATGTTAAACAGTAAATAGAAAATGTAGTATTTGCATCCAGGTTTTGCAAGGTCTTTGTTCATGAATTTGTTAAAATCACCTGACAAATGCACAGGAACATTGTAGAAGATATATATTTGATGTCAGCAAATGTAACTGCTTTCGTAAAACCAGTAGAAAACGACTCACTGTTTAAACATTTACTGTTTTACTCAAGGGTGGCTACCTCCCAACCATCAACCCTACCAAACCAAGTACACACTTCCTCAATAGAACAAAGAAGTGCACAGTGGCCTTCTTTTATAGCCACAATCTAAGTGAGACTGTACCAAGACGAGATGAATGTCAAGCCCACCTGGTAGTCGCTGCTTGCCTCACACAAAGGTAAAGAGAACATCTCAACTCAATGCCAATAATGTCTAAAGACTCATAATGACTGATTTGATTCAACCAGTCAGCTGAAAGCTTATCACATCACCTCCTTTTTTGAGATTTCAAAAACATTTATGCTTAAGGTTAACACTCACCCCATGTCACCATCATTGTACTGAATATTAGTTCTAGTCTGTCATCACCGCTTACAGCTCTGACTCCTTTAGCAGACAAAATCAAGGAGAAAAGACAGAAGGCCGTGCAGATCACTTCAAAGAAGATCCAGACAAGGGTGGACAACTGCCAAGACACTGCCCTCCTGGAGCTGTGCTAGATGTATGACAACGAGCTCACAACTTTACGGAACACCCAGCAAGAACCATCGCCTAGAATTCCATGCAAGCTCCTTTGTTTGCTCACAACGGACGCTGCTTAAGCCAATGAGATCTTGGAAAAGAGCTGGTCTGAAAAAATTCTTTAAGGAGGGTACACCAAATAAGACACAGACAAATTAGATGCCCAATTGAACACAAACCATGGGAGGAAACAATAGATTGAGCAACAAGTGGGTGGATTAATATTGAAACAAAAGGGTGACTTAATATGTAACAACACAACATTCGCCATTGCCCACAAAGATACAAAGAAATAAAATCTAAATTACAAAATACATAGTATGACACGTTGATCAACCATTAGCACTCATCAGATGGGATAGTGGCAGGGATCTTGATAAGATGTAGGGTGTTTGAGGTGGTGATTGAGGGATAAATATACTGCACACTATTTGATTTCTTTTAGACATACATGGTCCTTTCACTATGGAATTTGTTCTATTGATAGTAAAAGAGACCTCGTCAACTGAAATTTAATTTAGTACAGAATGTTTCATAGTGTTGCCTTAATGTCCATTACAACACAAAATCTGCCTAATTTCTGCACTTTACTGTTTGCCTGGATAATAGCAGTACTAGCAGTATTCGACCCAGCAACCACTCAAGTTAGACAATTAACCCTGGTATGGACGATCCCCCACACATAATGGTTTAGTTTTGACTTCAATTTAGTTCTGCAGAAAACATCAATAGTAAATATAGGTGATTCTTCTGTATATCCAATTATATGGGCCTGAATATTAATTATTAATGCCTCAGAGTGCTTAATGCTTCTATACAACTCAGGAGGAAGTATGGTGCAATTAATTCTACCTATATTTTACAATTATTTTGCTATTTGAGCAACTAAAGTCTGAGTATTTCTTAGCTATTCAATTTGTTTCTATTGTAGGGGGTAAAGGGAGGAAAATTTGAGGGTTACATGAATTAACCATTTATTTGTAATAAAACTACTCACAAATGTACACGATCTGAAGAAACTGAAATCAGTATAAGTCAAATTCTAAAGCCAAAAGATCCCTCAATACTGAGGCCTTTAAATATCATTTAAGATCTGTTTAAGGAATCATCTATCAATTTCTAATCAAAGACCTAAAACCAAAATTTTTAAAGCGCACAAGGTACTGAGGCAAGGGGACAAACGCAGTTGGCAACCTCGTCTGTAGAGCAAGCAGAAATAATGGTGTTGGCTAAAAAGTGTTGAATTTGATGTATTAACTGGCCGAAGCCTAATGTCCAAAGATTGACGGTAATTGGTCATTCATTTGTTTCTGGATTCCTTTTAAAGGTTTTCCTTCAGCCACTAAAATTACATACCCATGTCGACTAATTGAAAAAGCCAAAATATGATTGGCTTAAAACAGCATCTCCTCTTGGGGGAGAAAGCATACATTGTATTTTAAAGAATCTGAGGTAGCTTGTCTGCACAAGTCTTAGAATGTTAAAAAGGGCCCCTCTAACAAATTCAAGGAGCTCCAAATGCTTAACATAAAAATATGGGCAGACCTAGGAGAGGCCTAATATAATTTTTTTAAGTGCAGTGACAGATGAAAATTTAATATAATAAAATTATCAGTTATCATACTCGCAACTGAAAAAGTGTTTAACGCGGTTATGTATTTTGAACAAAGAATGTTGGAGATCATTTACTTTTCTATTTGCCAGGTTAACAATTGCACATAATTTTGCTCTTGGATCTACGGCTTTTAATTGAAACTCAGCCCACTCCCTTAATTATTATTGCCGACGACTTTAATGCAAACCTTTTTTATGACAATCACCTACAAAAACAGTAATACTGATAGACGTGAAGTATTTGACATACTGGAGCAAAAACACTCATCAGAGGAAAATTATGGGGCAAAAATACCCACGAGGCTTTGAATAGATACACATTTATTGCTCATAAATGTCATTCTGTCATCAAATCGCCAGCTCATTGTACCCATGAATCAGTTCAGTGCAGGATTGTATATTCATTCACTGTTCTGGGTTCACTTCCTGCAGTTAACTTGAAATTGTAAGTAAGAAATAAAGTGATCATAAACGCAAATCAATATCTTTTGGTAGGGAGAAACATAAATCTGACTCCCTGGAGCTACCCATAGATTCCATTGTGAAACTAGATGAAGAGCCCGTATTCAAATTGCAAGTGAAGTTAATAATCTATGGTCTACTTTGCAATCTAAATTAAATGTTCAATGCATTACCTAAACACAAAGATCACTAATAGTACAATTATTTTAATTGGAAAAAATTGTTTAGAGGTTGACTGTTCTTTACAGTTCATGGCAAGTACAAAATGGATGAATCCATGGCAAACGTATTGATCATTTACGTATAAGCAGTTTGAAGATAAACCTTCCCCAATTAAAACTGGAATAGAGAAATTTCATTATATACGAAAATATGCAGAATATAGAACTATAAATATGTGTTGGAAAATGGCCCCATCTGAAGGGTCGACCCAAACTTTTTGCCTTCCCTGACACTTACACATGTATTGGCAGAGTACCGGTTCCCAAACAAAGAGCTGATTACCCTCTACTGACTGTCTGAAGCTAGGGCTAGGAAGAAAGGGCCTGTGTGTACTTCAAAGGCACAACTGGGTATAAATACTGCAGATCTGACCCTACCAAGTCAGTACATTAATGGACCTGTGAACAACTCAGACTGGAGTAAAGACTGATGTGCTACAAGGATTGTCCCTCTGCTTGACTTCTGTTCTGGAAGAACTACCTTTCTGCTTTGCTGTGCTGCCCTGCTGATCTCTGCCATGCTGAGGACAAGGACCGGACCCATAGCACTTGAACCCAGAGTGACTCCAAGGGCTTGCTGGCTTGCCACCTGTTCTGAAGTCTCAGGCCTTCAAAGACTTTCTTCAACCCTGCAACAACACTTGAACTCGGCCATCTGAGAGTCCTGCCCTGCCAAGTGGTGCTAATGCAGTCCTTGGTCCTTGAAAGGGGACTTGTGCTGTACAAAAATACCATCACAATCGGCACAGTGACGACATTGCGCCAATGGTAACCGACATATTGCTGTTTGACGCCGACGCAGGAGCTGACTGACGACATCGCTTCAACGGACAGCGCAGCTCGACGATGACAGATGGCGTGGCTTAACGACGATGTAGTGCCTGCATCGTAAATAGGTTCAGAGGAAGCCTTCTTTGCCTGCGCGGACCTGGACTGATGCACGGAGTCTTCGACATCGATGCTTGCTTCATCCAAGGTACTTTTCTGCGTGACCTGCATGAGACCTCTAGCCAACCTGCCCTCCATCGTGGTAAGCAAAACACACATGATGATGGACGGAATGTTGCACAATGGCAAAACATTCACCCCCAGTCACAGATCTGGGTTTAATCCATCGTTATTTTGCTCACCAAGCCACCCCAGTTCAGACATGGCTATATGCAAATCAGTCTTGACCCTGTGCCTCATGGGAACAGTCCAGCCCGAACTGCCAAGCCATGTCTTCCCTGGACCGGAATCAAGCATCCTAGGACCGGTTTATGGCTACCAGCCGTCTTCAGCCAGGATAGCTTGACTGCAGTGGCGTAGTGAGCACGGGACCCACGTCTAGGTATACCCTTCCCACATAGGGTGAACAGCAAAACACACAAGATGATGGACGGAATGTTGCACAATGGCAAAACATTCACTCCCAGTCACAGATCTGGATTTAATCCATCGTTATTTTGCTCACCAAGCCACCATCGTGGTCAGCCTGAACTACGGATTCAACCCCGGTACAGCGCGAACTCAATTAACCCCTAAGCACTATTTGCTTCTAAGCACCACTTTTTGATTTGTTTTTTAAAAATTCATAACTCCAGTGTCATTTTGGTCTTGTTTTACTCATTCCAAGAGCAATGTAGTGTATTTCATCTAATGGATTGATATGGTCTCAGCGCCAGGATACCCTTTGGGTGACAGCTGCGCTTAACAAGTATTTATACATTACATTTACATTACATAAAAATATAATCTATATTTCAAACCATGTGTGGAGTATTGTTGTGGTGTTTTCATTGTGCTTTTGTGTGTGTGTGTATTTTGTACAAATACTTTACACTGCCTCTTTAGATAAGCATGATGGCTCTGTACCAAGCTACCAGAGGGAGAGCACAGATTATCTTTTAGTGTGTATCTAGCTTACCCTGACTAGAGTGCTGGTTCCTGCTTGTACAGTGTGCATACTCTTACAACCAGAAACCCCATTTCTAACAATGGTTAAATGGGTCGTTTAAGATTGTAAACCCAAACTATAAAAATGATAGAAGAGCAATCAACTGAACTGGTTATGAAGCTCAATGGTTCCAGATGTACCATCCTAAAAACAAACATTGGCAAAGACATTTGTTCTCGCCTATTGCCTTTTCAGCATCATCAAAAAAATGCTTTATGCTGATGCTATACAAAGAAATATGTGTTATGGTCCAAAAAGACGTCTTTCAACAACAGACATCTAAAGATGTCTGCAAGTCAAGACTTAAAGACTGATTCTTTGATGTTTTGTACATTAATGAATTCAGAAAAAATGGATCATAAGAAGGGAACCCATTTTCATGTAAGATTTTCAGCATGGAAAACACAGAGGGAACTTTTACGGAAACAGAAACCCAACCTCAGTCGTCATATACATGTCACTCCATTTTGTGGTGTCTGCATAAGCTTAGAAGTGGAACAATCAACCAACCTGGCCAGTCATCATAGCCTGCTGCGCCAAATCGAATATCAGTGGCTATATTTAACAGAAACCATGTGGACTAAAACAATAAAACTGTATTTTAAGCTCTGGAGCATTTCCTACCTCCTGGGAAAGGATGTGTTTCACATGTGGCCACAAAAACGAACTGAATGATTACAGTCTAATGGCTCTATTAGACACCGATAGTGATATTTTGGCAATGTGACACTGCAGAGATTGACAAGTGTGCCAAGAAAAGAAACTGAATCCATTTCTAACAAACCAGCATTCATAAAGAGATCAGAGACTTAAGAGAATGTTATGACAGCATCAACGTTTGCAAGGAAGTGGAGACAAGAAACTGAGCTACATCAAGACTGCTATTAGCCTACACAGCAGTGTTAACCAGGGTACATCAAGTGAGCTCCAGGTAGAAAGTATAGTTATGGGGGATAGAGAGCACAGACCATAATCTCTTAATGAAAGTACACTTACACATTGTGAGAAGTTGACCTGGCATATGCTGTCCACTATTCTAGTGGGCACCTTGCACCAGTCCAAACGACCCTTAATGATTGTAGGTTTAAAGACAACCCTATAGAAAGCTATCCTAGTGGTAGCTGTGGAGAGCAGCCTTCAGGATAAGTCTTGAAGGAATATAAAGCAGCTTGTTTTACCAGTCTATAATCTCATGAATGACCAAATGAAAGGAGAACCACACCAGGTATATATATATAAAATATATGTATTTATTCTAAACACATCGCTCTAGTTTCTTTATGAGGCTAGAAGCAAAAGTACATTCAGTAAACTTATTTAGCACACAGTAAATTAGCACAATATACGTTGAGCCCTAGAGGCGTACCAAACCATTTATTAAGAAAGTGGCATGAGATCCACGACTGACCTAGATACAAGGCCTAGAGCCTTGAGAACCGCTGGGGCCACCAGGAACCACCCAAGGTAGTGACACAGGGGACCCAGGGGGGATGCGTGCAGTGTCTAAACACAGCCGCAAATCACCATTAACTTCTATGGGGAAAGTCGCGACTGGAATTTTAAAGATTAAGGACACTTGGAAGAAGACTTGGAGCAAACCCCTTTAGAACTAGGCAGTTCTAGAGTCAATACCCACGGGAGCACTGGAGTACTCGAGTTACCTCACCCAGGGAAGCCAGGTGCATAGGTGTCTTTTGATGTCGGGTTTTGTCGTCGTTTTCAATGGCGATCTGCTGCAAAGTGCTGCTGGTGACGAAGTCGAAAGTGTCTGGGTGGATCCAAGGGTGGATCGGAGATCTGAAGAACTTGAAAGCAGAGGGGACAGGGTCTGGGTCACTAGCCAGTGACCAGGAAGGCGATGAGCATATGCCCACCGTTGTTGGGTGATTTCAGTTGAAGAAGGTGAAGCTTGACTCTTCAGCCACGAGGACCGGGAGGCGTTGACGACGACCAGGAGCTGGATTCGAGCTGTCCCACGAAGGATGTCGAGTGCTGCGGTGTCGGTATCCGGATTGGACCCAACAATACTTGGCAACAGCAACCCACGTAGAAAGCAAAGATTGGCTTCGGTGCAGACCAGCAAGGTCTGAGGGGCTCACCACTTGGTGGGGAGTCAGGGCACGTCTGGAGCAACCAGGAAAGACCAAGAAACAGAAGAGTTATATTTGTAGGGACCCAACAGTCAAAAGACTAGGGATCGCTAAGGATCCTCAAGTGGAAATGCTAGAAGCGGGTCCACGGAACACTCGTAGAGTGTAGGCACACAATCTTTGGTGCAAATGGTGCTCAGGGCTTGGACTACAAGTAGCCCAATGCACAACTTCTGAAAAGCTCGGGAAGTTGATGCACTTGCAAATGTGCAGGGTGTCCAGGAGTTCCGGTTCCACGTCACTAGTGAGGTCTGCGGGTCTCAGCTTTGCTGGGATCTCCGGTCAGCCTCTGAGAAGTCTGGAAGTCCGTGTCCTGAGTCACAAATCCGTCGGGAGCCTTGGAAATGCAGACCGGCAAGATGCTTCTTTGGTGCCTGTTTGAATAGGTGAATCACTCCTTGACCTTAAGGGAGATTCTTCCGTCTTCTAGTCGTGTAGAATGTCAAAGTTCTAGGATATATGTTGCAGAGTTTCGTCCAGGTGTAATCTGAAGTCCTAAGGACTGGGATCCCATACTTATACTAAGAAAGGGGTTTGGACATACTCTGGGGACCCACCTATGGGAGGGTCTGAGAAGAGGGGTGGTTACACGCATTCCCTTTGTCCAGTTTCGCGCCAGAGCAGGGGCTGAGTGCCCCTGCAACCGGTTTGAACTGGGGTATGCACAGGGACACCAGGTGTGCCCCCAGCACTGTCTGAAAAGCATTCTCTGAATGCACCCAACCAGCCCCAATACACTAAAGCCTTTCTGGGCCTCCCTGTGACAGGAAACCTGTTGTCCAGGCCTCCCCTGCCAGAGTTTCGTCCAGCAGCAGGAGATCAGACCGGTGTCTGTGGCATCCATTTTGTGATTCCAGGGCTCTATTAAACTATTACCAGTTAGACCAGTGTGTACATGTCTCTCCCACTAGAAGGGTGGAATTCTACCCCCACCGCCAGGACTGGCGGGGGAATAGGATTCCAAAGTGTTTGACACCAAACACAACATGTTTACATGCTGCCATTCCAAAGTTAGCATTTACCGCGAGGTTATAATGCACTTAAGAGTATATGGTCTGGATGCATTACAGAATAGGCTCAGAGAATAGATTCCGAAATGTGCAGAAGGGTCCTGCTCATGTATGGGCACCCTCTCACACAAAACCAAGCACCCTGCCTTCAGGATTGAGAAGGCCTGCCATAGGAGTGACTTATAGCTTTAGTGATTAAAGGTAGATATAGTTAACCAATATCTTAGTAAGGGGTGCATGCACCACCTTACCCAAGCTGCAGTAGCATTGCTGTGGTGCCAATTTGGAAGGCTTCCCAGGGGTGGCATAATACATGCTTCAGCCCCTAGTAGGCCTCTGGGGAACCTATGCCCATAGTACCTAAGGTACCATATACTAGGGACTCACAAGGTTAACCCAGTTACCAATCTGGAGAGTACCTAAAGTACATGCAATCAATTTAGAGAGGAAGAAGCTAGGCTGTGGTCCTGGATAGCAGGGCCCCAGCCAGACTAACGTCGAAAAACAGTGAAAACCCAGCAAAAAGTGGGGGTAACCATAGTAAGCAGATCCTACTCTCCTACAAACATGGGTTAGATTAAAATGGCTGCCATTATCAGCTCCCAGTGTTTCGCTAGTGAAAGTTTCAGGTTTACAATCATAACTATTCGACAGTTAAAATTACCAGACAGTAAAATAATGATCTTCATTCAGAAAAAAAAAAGGTTGGCATGGATTGTTGATAATATTAGAATTGAGTCTGTAGACAACTATCAGTAGCTTGGCATCATCATATACTCAAGGTTAAACTGGAGACCAAACAAAGCATACTACAAACCAGATGACCATAACTGGTTGCTTATAACTATTCAATTGGCATACAGTGGGGGAGCCGTAGGCTAATCATGAACTGCTTTTAAAAGCAAAGTTTTCACTACCGTAATCTATAGCTCTGACGTTTTGATGGGGATAGAAATGTTCAGTTTACCTTAATGGGTTCAACTGTATCCACCAACTGCTGCAGTTATTTTCTTGCAACTCTGAATGCAAAATGTGCTTTTAACATGGTCTCATAGCTCCATCAGCCGTAGTCGACCAGCTTACATTTGTACAATGGAAATCTTGCCTTCTATATCCAAGCAGATTCTTAAATGGCTGATTGGGAGATCCATATAACGCAGTCGGGATGCTTTAAATAAACCATCCCAATCTAAAGATTTCCAAATCTATAGGATAAATATGAATTTCTGGCTTCTAAGAAACACTAGGATGAAGAAGGATGCTTTGTAGGCAGCAATGAGGAACAAAACCAAGGAAGCCCAAGCTTCAGGTGACCTTAAATGTAAGGACTACTCAGGATCACAATATATTTAGGTAGCTCTTTATATAAATAAAGTTAACTTTAGACATCAACTTAAGCCTACTGGTGGAACAGGAATTTCTCTGATTCAGTCTTCAATACTCACCCATTTTTAGCTACAGAGGCCTACAGCATCTGGTACTACGCATTACCAAACTTGCTGCATTTGTCCTGATACATCGTATGCCTCCACCCAAGGGCTAATTAAATAAAGGCTAAACTTGCTGCAGATATTTTGTAGAGAAAATAATTGCAGACCCAGTTTAGGGCAGCTTTATTGCACTACCTTGGATATAAACCCTGATTATAATCACTGTTGCATGTTTATGAGGAAAGCTTCGAAGACGATATAATGACATTAATAAACAGTGCTGCCAAGCTATTCACTTTTTAGAATTTAACTGCATACCTCCAAGTGTCAATCTTGTTATTGACAAGTCGGGATCAATTGTTACTAATATAATAAAATAACAACTTTAAGGATAATTTTTGTATTATTTAAGTTTATTGCATACTTGCATACATTGACCTGAAAACAACAGGTGCAGTACAATGCAGTACGCATCTCCTCAACGTCATGTCATCTGCACAACAAGTAGCGCAGCACATCTCCATCCCACCCATTAGGTTATCAACCCCTTCACATTTCGTACTGAATAATTTGCTGTTCCTTGGCTTAAGCTATTTACCCAGTCCGAGCAGGCATAGCTGCAGAGTGCATCCCACCCTTTCCATTACCATTATTGACAGCATTTGTGTCACCTGTGTCCAAAATATATAAACAGGACGGTCGACCACAATCCCAATCGAGATTTAAAAAGTCGGCGTTAGTGCCGCCACAACGTTCACACCGGAAATCATCTTGGAGCCCGTGTAATGGAGCTGTGCAGGAGTGTAATATATTTGATGTAGATACTTGAAATGGATTATCCTGAGGTTGCAACTGGCTGTAAGGCGCCCAATGAAAGCAAAGCATGTCTCTCAATCCTATAGTCAGTAGTGCGTCTAGCACTTCATTCCATCTATCCAAAGCCACAGTTTTGTCCCCTTGGTTTTCTCTTAGGGATGTGTTATATAAATAATCTGGTTATTAACCCTTTTCGCGTTCCATTAGTCCGCAGCATCTGTAGACCCTTTTAAATAGTTGCTTTTTTCAGGAACTCTGGTTACAAGGACCTTACTGCAGCTCGGGGCCTAGCATACATGAATCCCAGCATCGCCGTATAAGACTGTTTAGCTACAAGTGCCTCCATGTACAAATCTCCTAGCGTGTTCACCCCAGCTGTCCTTAGTATCGCTATTGCTCTCGTCTAATGAATGACCGGTATGTTTGTATGTGAAGAGAGGAGCATAGCCGGTGCGTATATATAGTCCCTAGTCGCTTTATCACCAAGCCCTCTCCAAGCCTTTGAGGTACTGTTTACAGTGTTAATCTACAAGCGGGAGATCTCAAGCCGAACCTGTAGCACCATGGTGGTGAGAGGGAGAAAGGGAGCATCATAAGCTTCTACAGCCATGTGTGGCAGATATCTCTGTGGGAAATACCAATAGAGTGCAAATTGAGCTTCAGCACATATGCAATATAAATACCTGTCTGAGGCCCCAAACCCTCGCCTCTCATACAGCTGCATTAATACGTCCCATCTGCATCTCGGCTGCTTACCCGTCCAAGCCAGGGTTATCATACATGTTTTGATGGTTTTTAAAAATTGCTTTGTTTATAACTATAGGTAGGTTTACAAACATATATAGAAATGTAGGCAGTCGACATTTTCATTACCGCAATGCGGTCTGCCAGAGATAATGGCAGCCGTATCCATCAGGCCACTTGATGTGTCAGCTTTGCAATTGTCTGTCAATATTTCATAATGACCACCACCTCCAGACCCCTATGTATCCAAATGCCCAAATACTTAACATGTTCCGTAGCCCAAGTCAGAGGGAACTCCAGATCATGCGGGGTAGTATTTCTTGTGAGGGGGAACACAGTAGATTTCTCCCAATTTATACTTAGGCCCGAATATCTTTCGAACCTCATATACTCTCGAATCAACGGTGCCTGATATTTCTCTGGATCGCTTACATACAGCAGCATATCGTCTGCATAAAGGGATATGGCGAGGGGGTGCTGCCAAAATGGCAGTGCTGCTGGCGCATATCTCTGCTTTATTATACATGCCAAGGGCTCCAGAACCAAGGAGAACAACATTGGGGATAGTGGGCATCCCTGTGCATATGCGAAAGCGGAAGGAATGACCTGCAGGCTCTCTACTTCGGAACCGAGGGATTTCCCTTTATAAATGTATACTTTGGAAAAATCGGAGGTTTGTTGGAAATCTGCATGATAATGAGGAAGAACTGCAATGAGCAGATTGATATATAAATAGCCTTGAAAAAGCCCTGGCGCGACACGCCAAAGGGGCGAAACACGTGTCGGCTGTTCATGTTTTAACTAGAACAATAAAGATCTCCCTTCTATATAAAAAAATGGACTTTTGACTCAATCTATATGAGTAAGGATTCAGCCTGATGATACACCGAAATGTTGGAAGCACACTCACCTTCCCTTTAAAAACATCCCTGTCTGGTGCCCCTGGAAATTTCAATAGGTCCCGATATATACTTATTGATTCTTACCCTTCCTACTGGGTTAGAGTATAGCAAGCGTATCCACCTCAGGAATGCCAACGGCATCCCCATCCAGTGTAACACCGTGCACATATATCCCCACTGTATGGAGTCAAAGGCTTTGGCGGCGTCCAATAACACCACCACGGCCTTCATCTCCGGGTTTGGTTGATGGAGCACTGCAAATCGGGTTCTTAAATTATGTGATGTGGAGCACTCTGCCACGAAGCCGGATTGATCCGGTAGGACCAAACTGGGAACAAACGGCTGCAGTCTAGTGGCAATAATTTTATCCAGGATTTTAGTGTTCAGAAGTGATAGCGGCCTAGATGATTCACATCTACTTGGGTCCTCGTTTTGCTTTAATAGTCTAATTATGAGGGCTTTGCCTCAGGGTGGGGGGTAGTTTGTCACTTTCGTATGCCTCTGGATATACCGCAAGCAAGTGCAGAGCTAGATTGTCACCATAGGTTTTGAAGAATTCACTAGGCAGTCCATCCACTCCCGCAGCTTTCTCACTCGGTAAGGTCAAGCTGGCCTCTTTCACATCTTCCACTGTCACCGGCTCCGTCAGGCATTCTCTCTGGCTGAGGGAGAGCCAGCCCAGGGCACATCGTCCAGGTAGCCAGCTATTTCAGCTTCGGAGGCAGACTGCCATGGCCCATAGTGCCTGGCATAGAAGTACGAAAATACTATGAGGATATCCAGTGTCTTGTGGCAGAGTTCTGATCTACAATCTCTGCTATGTGTACCTGCGTCTTTGGTTCTGTCAATGTAGAGGCCAGAGTGCGACCTGGTCTGCCACCTCCCCACATGCCCTCGCTTTCCACCTTCTTGATTTATGTCGCACCTCTTGTTTAGTGATGTCTGTATGTTCTGTAATCAGTTCCCTTATCTGAGCTAAAATATCCCAATTGGGGCGCTGTTCATAGCTTCTTTCAAGGGTGTGTAGCTTACTCTCAACGTCCGGCAGTTTCTTACAAAGTGCCCTCAATATCCCCGCCTGCACTCCGATGCACTCTTCCCCGATAGTGACTTTAAAGGCTTCCCATAGCGTCCCTGCTTCTTCTACCAATCCCTCATTTGCTTTAAAAAAGCGTGCAAGGGCCATGCCGATATTGCCTTTAAACACTGGATCTAGCAATGAAGTGGGCTGCAGCCCCCATTGAAACAGGGGTCTAGCATATGTAGGTATCTCAAGTTACAGCAGACCAGGTGCAGGATCAGAGAACGTCTTCCGCAAATGTGATATCCCCATCGCCCAGTTACAAACCACTCTAGACACCAGCCAATAATTCAGTCGGGACATAAGTCCCCTCTTTAGATTTGGGGTTTCTATGTCTCCATATATCTACCAGCCCTTCAGCCTCCATGATTTATTTGACTATCTTAGCCGCCTGCTTCTCATGCCATTCCGTAGTGGCTGATCGGTCTAACATGAGATCCAAATATACATTTAAGTCCCCCCCACCATATAACTACTAAAGAGGGCATGGCCTCCAGGCGTCTCCATACCATTTTATAAAAAGCAGGATCCTCAACATTGGGTCCATATGTATTAACTAGCTCCACCCTCGTGCCTCCCAAGCATCCCTGAACCATCAGAACCCTGCCTTGTTCATCAGTCTCCGTGTGGAGGAGGGTGAACATCGCTCCCTTCTTCACCAGCAATAGCACACCCCTAGAATATCTAGAGCAAGGCGAGGCCCCCTTCACCGCCGCTCATCTATTCCCTACATTATACCCTGTGATTTTTGTGTGGTGTGTTTCTTGCAGCAACCCTACATGGACCTCATGTAGAAGGTCCAGAAACGTGAATACCTGCCTTATTTTTGGGGAGGTTGTTCGAACACTGCACGTTCCATGTGAGCAATTTATTATGCCCCCTATGTTCCGACACTTCCTCTGTGCATCTTGTATATCCAATGGGGTGAGTCTCTTCTCCAGGTGGGCTGCATTATCCTCAATATTGTATATGAGGAGTGCTGCATCAGAATTAGGTAACAAACATTAACACCCCCTATTCCCCCCCACTTCAGCATTACCAACGTGCTAAAGCCATCACAGTGCAATATGAACTCATACAAAGTGACAACAATTACAGATATTTGTCGTAGGGGTATACTCTTTGGGGGGACACCTTCGACTGTAACCCCACCGGGTCGTCAGTAGGTGGCTGAGTGTCATTTTAGGGAGGTTGGTGACAAACAATAGTTTATGTGAGGGCCAGCCATCTTTGATATGAAGAACACCATACGGGGGGACCATATAGCTAATTTGAGGTGCAACCGCTAGTGCCCTCCTTTTTCAGCAGCTGCCAACCGCTCCACCCGCCTCATGAACTCGATCAGTTCAGAAGGCAGTTCAGCAATGTCCCACATGGTTAGAGTGGCCAGCATTTCAAAGTCTTAACATTCTCAGAGGACTACATGCATCAGCCATCTCCGTTGCTCCATGAGAGCCTGCCTAGTCCCCACCAGAGTGGTACAAAATGGGGTGGTGATGCACGGAGCATCTGAACCAATCAAACACTCACACCCAGTCAACAGATCTGGGTTTAATCCATCGCCGTTCTTTAGCCCACTCTGCCACCCCAGTTCAGACATGGCCATATGCAAATCAGTCTGACCCTGTGCCTCATGGGAACAGTCCAGCCCGAACTGCCAAGCCATGCCTTCCCTGGACCGGAAACAAGCTTCCGAGGACCGGTTTCTGGCATTTCAGCCGTCTTCAGCCCGGCTTGCCTGAATCCAGTGGCAAAGTGAGCAAGGGACTCACGTCTGAGCATACCCTGCCAACTTATGACGAACAAAGTGGCACAAAAGGGGGTGGTGATGGACGGAGCATCTGAACCAATCAAACACTCAAACCCAGTCAACATATCTGGGTTTAATCCATCACCGTTCTTTAGCCCACTCTGCCATCCCAGTTCAGACATGGCCATATGCAAATCAGTCTGACCCTGTGCCTCATGGGAACAGTCCAGCCCGAACTGCCAAGCCATGCCTTCCCTGGACCGGAAACAAGCTTCCGAGGACCGGTTTTTGGCATTTCAGCCGTCTTCAGCCCGGCTTGCCTGAATCCAGTGGCAAAGTGAGCAAGGGACTCACATCTGAGCATACCCTGCCAACTTATGGCGAACAAAGTGGTACAAAAGGGGGTGGTGATGGACGGCACATCTGAACCAATCCAACACTCACACCCAGTCAACAGATCTGGGTTTAATCCATCACCGTTCTCGCTGGCAGGTGCGTGTAGAAGCGGATATACTCTCCTGCCCAGGGGCTGCCGCGACTGCGCTTGTCTCAGATCCCTGCTGTGCCTGGTCTGGTGGGGGACCCTGAGGTGTGTACCCCGACCTCTCTGCGGTTCTTTTCGTGGGGGCCCTTCCCCCCTGCTTTTGTGGCCCCTGGATACTTTCCTACTGCCCCCGGCCTCTGCAGATTGGTGGCGCATAAGGAATTTGGACGTGTTGCTTGCCATTGACGCTCAGCGTGGTCTGCCTTCATCCCCCCGTATGAGTGCTAGCAAGATGGGAAGGGGAGATAAGACACAGACTCGACTTCCATTTCATTCAAAAGGCACTAAATCAAAGGAGGAGGAGAGGGCACGCTCGGCGGACTCAGGTGCTGACCAACCGGAGGATGACCCGAATGAGGTTAAACAAATGTTTGCCACCATACAGACGAGTCTATTGGCCATGGATGGTAAAATCGATTCCCTTGTGTATTGAATGGATAGGATGTCTGAGCGCCTCGATAAGCAAGAGGAATGTACTGATATGGCCGAGCGCAGGATTACAGAAGTTGAGGAAGCCCAGACCGAGACGGATCAGGTACAGAAACAAATGGCCAAAACCATCGCCATGCTGCAAGACAAGGCGGAGGACTTGGAGACCCGCTCCGTCACAGTAACATCCGCATAACTGGCCTGCCAGAGTCTATCCCGATGTGCAATGCAGAGCAATTCACAGAGAAACTGCTCATCTCCTTGCTGGGGCGTGACACCTTCTCTGATTTCTTCGTGGTCGAAAGAGCTAGGCCCACGACCCTCTCCGGGCACCCTCCGGGCACCCAGCCGCGCCCCGTAGCTAAGCTTCTGAACTACTGTGACCGAGATTCAGCTCTGCGCCAAGAGAGAGAATTGGGGGAAGCTTCAATACGAGGGCTCTTCTATCTCGCTTTATCCAGACTTTACCATAAAAGTCCAGGAAGCTCGCCGACTCTTCAATCCCTTCAAGAGACAACTCCGTGACCACAACATTACCTACACGATGCTGTATCCTGCCAGGCTGAAGGTGAACCTGGAGGTCTCTTCACGTATATTTACGGAACCGAAAGCGTGCAAAAGGCCGAAACAGGAAGCCTCACGGGAGCATGTGATGGAGTCGACGGAGGGTGCACAGGCTGGCTCCCTCGAGGATAATGACTAGACTTTCCAGATAAGTGACACCTTCACTCTATGTTGATGCTGCACCATGGTCCCACTTTGTTCGCCGTTCTCATCTTGTTGTCCTCTTAAGATGGTGGGTCTGCTCCCCATTATGTACAGGGGTTCCCGGGCCAGTTCGCCTAAAGGATCTACCTACTGTCTATTATCTCAGTTACAGCTATAGGAGTATTCCCCTTACGTATTGGCATGAGTGTTAGCCCTCCTTTGATGCAGATCTTTCTCTGTTAGAGGCAGGATGATACAGATAGACGGATATTACTCATCTCCCAGCTTATTGCTCATTGTAATATACCCGTTGCTATTGCTTACCATTCGTTAATGCTGGATTGCCCAACTATGCACAAAGATACATGGCTGGTTGCCGATGGCTGCTTGTTGCGCCTTGGTAACATACGCCCCCGAGTGTTACACACTACATGGCTAGAGGCCATATTTCTCTAAGGGTTGGGGGGGTGGGGGGGGGAGTTGGGGCTGCCTGGACTGTGCCACGAATAGGGTGACATGGTGTGGGAGGGGGTTGGGGGGTCTGTTGTGGCTTATTGTTTGCCGATTATGTTTTCCCTCTCCTTTCTATTTTCTTTTTTGTATCACCTTAGGAGGCACACACCGTGGTACATCTATGCACTCAGCTAATCACCTGGATGCCCTGAGGGTATTCTCCAGTTGCTGTTGCTGCTCTACATCACCCTAGGGAATGCAGACTATGTTGAGGTTATTGTCCTGGAACACTATAGGCCTCAACAAACAACGTAAGATCAGGAAGGTCATTTCATATCTCAAGAGACATAATATCGACATTGCCCTGCTACAGGAAACCCATCTCCCGGTGTCACACCTCCCACAAACCCGGGGTAGGACCCATGGTACGTTCCATGCATCAGGCTTCACCTCGCATGCACGTGGAGTCCTCACGTGGCTTAACCCTAAGGCCTGCCTTACGCTTGAGGAGTTACACACAGATGCCAATGGCAGATATGCGGTGTCTAGATGCAAGGGTAAGGGTTTGGATTGTATAATAGGTAACGTTTATGGCCCTAATATTGACTGTCCCCGCTTCTTCCACGACCTGTTCGCTTTAGCGCGATGCATACCTGACATCGCACAAATATGGGGGGGAGGGACTTTAACTAAACTCTCAACCGGGGTTTGGACCGATCTGGGGGTCCAACACGACGCCGCTCACAAACTGCAGAGGCGATCTTAGATGCTCTGACAGAATTGAACTTGGTAGACATATGGCGCTCATACTCTGGGGTGGCTGGTGGTTTTACGCACTACTCTGCACTGCATGATCTCCATACCAGAATTGTCTATTGATTCTTGGCCGGCTCACTTAGACATGTGCGTGACTGCGAGGTCTTTCCCCGTACCTATTCTGACCACTCCCCATTGCTACTTACCCTAGAGTCCTCCGCCAGGCGGCCCCCTCCGTTCACATGGCGCCTATCCCCCATATGCGCTACTAGATGAGGCCTTCAGGGCAGAAATGGTGGAAGCTATGGAAACCTTCTTTGCTACAATTCTGGGCTCTGTACCGCACTTTACCACTATATGGGAGACCTTTAAGGTGTACATCCGGGGAATTGCAATATCAAAGCATTCAGAGGTTTTGAGATCAATTTGGGGGTGGCTAACCCTACTAGAAGCAAAACTTGCCGACCTTGAGAGGGATTTGCGCCACACTAATGACACTTCACTATTGACTACACTTAAGGAAACAATGGAAGAATATTATGCAGGGGCAGATAGCGAGGTCAAGTTACTGGGGAAAGATGCAGTTGCAAGGGTGTACGGAGAGGGAGAGCGACCTGGTGTGACGCTTGCGAACCTCATGAGAGGGTGACGGGACTACACTCCACCTATACAACTGACCACGGAGGAGGGGACAACCATAGTGGATTCAGACGGCGTGGAAGAACAATTCCGGCAGTATTATGCTAATCTATATAAAACCCGCTCCCACTCCACGCACTCAGACATGTTAGAGTACCTTGTATACATCAAACTCCCCTGGCTGTTGGGACTCCCACAGAGAATACCTGATGCGTCCTCTGGAAGCGTGGGAGATTCACTATGCACTTGGGCAGCGTGCCGGGGCAGGACGGGCTCACTGTAGGATTCTATAAGCAATTTAAGGAACTACTCACCCCACACTTACTCACTTTGTTTGAAGAAATGGCCGGAGAGGGCATTATGCCCCCCTCGATGAGGGAGGTGCTCCTAGTTGTCCTCCTGAAGCCCGGGAAGCCCCCACAACATTGCTCCTCTTACCGGCCGCTCTCACTACTAAATGTAGACACAAAGATGTTCGCTAAAATTCTAGCGAATAAATTGAGCCCCTTAATGCAACCTTTGTGGGGGCGGAACAATCTGGCTTCATCCCAGAACGCACACTCACACATAATTTACGCACAGTCTTTGGAACTAGCTAACACACCATACCAGATACCAAGGCCGCTGCAGTTTTTTTGGATGCTGAAAAACATTTGATTCAGTAGAGTGGCCCTTTATGTTATTGACCCTGGAAAGAATGGGGCTGGGGGAAATATTTTTATGCCTGATTAGCACCTTATACTTGGACCCGGTGGCTTGAGTTCGGGTGGGGTACGTGGTCACTGCACCTTTGAAGATATCCAGAGGTACCAGACAGGGGTGCCCGCTATCCCCGTTATTATACGAACTGGTGGCGGAGCCACTGGCCTGTGCAATGCGCGAATACCATAGCTGTAGAGGGATTCGGTTCCCAAGGTATCATCTTATAATTTCAGCGTACGCAGACGATACCCTACTTTATATCAGTGATCCTGCCCAAAACATGTCTTTCATCCTTAGCAAGGTGGTGAAATTCGGGGAACATTCGGGGTTAAAAATTAACTGGGAGAAGTTGGTCATATTTCCTCTCACCCCAGCGACGCTCCGCGAGGAACTAGACTTACCCCTACAATGGACCTCGGACCCAGTACGCTACTTTGGGGGATACAGATTCACACGGACCCTGAGCTGGTGTTTCGAGAAAATTACGGCCGCGCTATCACTAAGCGCGAGGAAGATATTGCGAGATGGGTCCGCCTCCCCCTCTCCCTTTTGGGCAGAATATCTCTTATGAAAATGGTGGTTCTTCCCAAATTTCTTTTCTAGTTCCTCAAAATTCTGATGGTTTTGCCCACTCATTTTTTCAAATCACTATGGACACTGCTGATTACGTTGCCGTGGGCCGGCAAACAGCCACGGTCAAGCAGGAATAATTTGGTATTACCATACTCTATGGGAGGGCTGGGTGCCCCCGACCTTGATCTTTATTATCGTGCTGCCCAGGCCTCGCATGCATATTATTGGTTACTTCAACAGCCGACTCCCCCACACATACACATTGTCGCAATCACCTGCCCATTTGGCGATGGCCCTGTTGCACGCGCCGGGACCCTAGATTCGATTAATGCCACTACACATGCCTGGCAAAATCTTCTTAACCTCCAAGCACTCCTAATATTATACTTCCCTATCACCCCTATTGCCTGGTGCGAATGGCTCCCGACTCTTACTGCCCCAGAAGCATTAAACTCACTATTGGTGACTTCAAGGACGGGGTGGGCAGAGAAGAAGACAGTTTAATAACGGCTGAACCCCAAACACTAATTTTAACCACCTTTCACTATTTTAGGGCCCGCAGTGCACTGCGTGAATTACTGGGAGAGGATTTGCAGGAGCCCCCCCAGAGGTTCACTCCTTTACTGCTCTAATACGGGCCAGCTCCCTGAAACGGCTGGTTTTCCAAATATATTCTAGGACCATGGCACTTCGGCGACACCATTATACCAAAGGTAGGCTTGAATGGCAGGCGGACTTAGAGCTCACAATAGACGACAGTATGTGGACATATTGCTGTGAGGCCACCAAGCGTATCTTCCTCAATGGACGTCACCGCCTCATACAATTCAAATTTCTTAATAGAACTTTCACACGCCTGTGCGACTGCGTAGGTTTGGGCTCCGTGAAGCAGCCGATTGTGAGAGACTTGGGAGGGGTGAGGCCGAATTTATACACCTTGCATGGCTGTGTCCGGTAATCGCGTCCTTTTGCTAAAGGTCTTTGCTGAAATTAGTACAGTAATGCAGGTAGTGCACAGTCCTGACCTGCTCCTGGCCCTGCTCGGCTATTCCCAAAAATTGCAGAAACCTGTTAGATGCAGATCCTGAGCAAGGTGCTGGCGACACGCCTAGCACAATTCATTCCACAGCTGATCCACCCCGACCAATGTGGATTTGTGCCGGGCCGCAGCACGGCCATGAATCTTCGGCGATTGGCTCAGCTGATGCTCAGAGACCAGACGGGCATGGACTCAGAGGGCTGCATATCACTGGATCTGAAGCAAGCCTTCGACTCCCTCAGATGGGATTACATGTTCGCAACGCTCGCAAAATTTGGGATCCCACCCGAATTTATTGCCTGGGTCAAACTGCTATACACCCGCCCCACGGCTAGGGTGCGTACCTCCAAATACATTTCAGGTCCCATAGCTATAGCGAGGGGCACCCGGCAGGGCTGCCCACTCTCCCCACTCCTATTTATCCTGGCCCTCGAACCACTGCTCTGTAAACTTAGGACGGCGGCCCCCCACTGCGGTATTCAAAGGCACGGGATGGTACACGTTGTGCCCGCCTACGCCGACGATATCATCTTATATCTCCATGACCTGCGGGGCAACTTGGACCCTATACCTCAATTGTTTGAGGGCTTTAGGTCATTATCAGGCCTCACCATCAGCGAATCTAAGTCCTACGGCTTCACCTTTACGGATGCGGGCTCGTCTGCTCCTCTGCTCTTCACCCCACACGCATTCCAGATGGCAGACACCACATTCAGATACCTCGGGATACACATTTACAGGGAAGCTGCAATGATGATAGATGGCAATCTTGGGAGGGCAATAAGAGCACTGAAATCGCAAATACAATTCTGGCTGTCGCTGCCTCTTTCGATAGCAGGCAGAGTGGCCATCTCCAAAATGGTAATGCTTCCCCGCCTCCTTTATTACTTCACTAATCTACCCTTCCTGATCCCTGCAGCGACCTTCAAAACTCTGGACACACTGCTCACGGAACTTGTGTGGGGGCCGGGGCGCAGGCGCATAGGCCTAACTAAACTACAGCTCCCCTCTGGATCCGGAGGCATGGGACTACCGGATTTCAGGGCTTACAACTACGCGTGCCAGCTACAATGGTTGGCCTACTGGATAGCGGGTCGCAACCTCCACGAGATTAACGTGACGGAAGACGGTCATGCTAAAGGAGAAATAAAGTACCCTGCTCCTACCCCGCTCGAACTTGCCGAGAGATGCCCCACCACTCCTCCGACTAGCTATATCGTACTGGCGAAAGGCATTAAAATACACATCCCCCACGACATCTTATGCCCCCACAATCCCGCTTTTGGGAATCCCACTGGAGTCGGGACCGCTCACAGCGAACAAACTCATGTCATGGCACGAAGCTGGAGTGACACATGTAGGTGACCTGTTTACCGAGGGACGCCTGCTGTCCTTCGAAGACTTCAGGGCCACGCATGGTGTTCCTGGAGGCTCGTTCCTCCTGCATGCTAGCCTCCGCCATTATGTAACGAGCAGGTGGGCACCTGAAGGGCGAGAGCCACTTACAAACCCCTTGATAACGATGCAATACCTCATGGGGACGGGCGGCCACCTGACTAGGTGGCTCACCACTAGCATCAGAGCAGGGAGGGCGATCCCCCTGTCGCCTCTTAGGGCGAAATGGGAAGGAGATATCGGGAGGCCACTGAGGGACAGGGAATGGGACCGTGTCCTCCAGTTTCCCAAGAAGGTAGCTAGGAACCCCAAGTTCAAGTTTATCCAACTGATGTTGTTACACAGAGCCTACCTGACCCCACACTGCATACACATGATGTTCCCTGATACAGTTGGCGTATGCCCCTGATGCGACACGGATGACGCATCGCTAATTCACATGCTGTGGCAATGCCCCAAACTGGGTTATTACTGGACCACTATTAATGACATGCTTGAGGGAACAGGCTCCCTGCCCCACCCGCTCACCCTAGAATATGCACTCCTGGGGCTGGGACCCTCGGCACGCACGAGAAGCGTGGCAACACGTTTTACCGACATGGCCCTATCACTAGCGAAACGAGCAATCACGATGAGGTGGAAGTCATCCAGGCCGCCTGACCCTGATTTATGGAAAGCGGAGGTAATACGATGGGGTAGGGCAGAAGGTGAAGCTCTACAACGGGAGGAACGCAGAGGCCTCAGGAAGACACCGATTTCGCTGGATTGGTTTGCCATTGTGGGAATGTTTGGAACAGGGGACGATGGGGACTCTAATGACTCATTGCACATGTAATACATACGTTCAGTCATACTTGAGATTCCATGTACCGTCACGAACTGTGGTGCACTAGGAGATGGTACGAGAAATCCCGTACTATCATAGACTCCACCCCGGCCTGACTGTGTGGATAGACTTTAATGTACTACACCGTACCATGGGTGTGCCAGATATACATCCTTTGTTCATGCGCATGCAAATGGAGTGTCGGGAGGGATTCCTGAGGGTGGTGGGTGGGGTTTTTTCTAACGAGATGGGTTGTTATGTTGAGTCAGAAAAAGAAAATCAAAATCAAAATATACTATGTACCTGCAAATGCTGGGCAAGTAGAAACATGTTACACCCTGCTTTACTGCTACGTTCGTACCTTTTATGTTTTTGCTCTGATCACTATGCTAATAAACAGATTTTCAAACCTATTAGATGCCTAGTAGATATGGTCCTATTAGTTGAAAAGCGCGTCCTTGCCATGCGCTGGTCTCGCGCTCCCCCTCCCACCCTGGCGCAGTGGTCTAGAGACATGATATTTTGCAATCCTCAAACAGAGGCGTATAGTGAATTGTTACCCCCTAGCAACCGGCCCTAAATCTTAAGGAGCCTATATACTACCTACATGGCATCTCATGCTCAAGCTTCTCCTCCCCCACCTATCTCTGCAGAGGGTACATGATGGTCAGAATGCTTACTGTCGAGATTGGCGCACCTGGGGCGGGCTATTGACTCATGCTTGGTGTGATGTGTAATATTATAGTGTCTCTCTTATTACTTGACGGTCAATGTTATTCAATATTATTAAGTGATTGGCTCTGGACTTCATGTAATTATTGATCACTAGGGTATAGTGTTCAACTTTGATTGCAAATTGTACCATGTCACTATTCACGACTTGTGATATATTGTAAGTATTCATGATTTTTGTTTTCTTTTCTCCCTTTTTGTTGTATAATAAAAAAGGAAAATAAAAATTAAAAAAAATAAAAAACTACGCACAGTTGGTAATCATCAGTCTAGCTAAATAATTAAGAAAAAATGTGAAAAGATTTCGCCCACAATTAAAAAACAAACGACATAATTAAAAATAGCAAAACTAAACAGCTACCAAAGATCAGTCTTCTACAAGTGGTCAGCAACCTTACTGATGATAGTAAAGCAAGCTTTTTCTGAAAACCCCCCATCAAGCAAGTCATTGTGGATATAAAGGCAAGAACATAAAGTTGTGCAAAAATGGCCAAAAAACAATGATCAAAAATGATATATCGAAGTGTGAGGCTGTTTCTAAACCCAATTGCAGAGCAAGACTGGCCTGCAGATGCGGAACCTAGAATCCAACGTAAACAAGACACTAGTAGTGTAAAGTATGATTTACATTATGAGGGCATTTCTCACGAAACTGAATGGTTAACCGAAACAAACATTAACTCTTATCTTCCCGAATGTGCTTTGGAACAGGTTGGTAGGCGGGAGAAGAGGCGGGGTCTTTTGGAAAATTCAGCTATTTACGTATGTCTGTATGTTTCATACTGAAAACCCAATAAAATGTGTTTTAACAAAAATAGAAACTAGGTAATGAGAACATTAATCCGATTTGCAGTTGTTTCTGGAAATTATCAAACACTAGATGCTTGTACTTATCAAGGTGTGTGGTCATGTCCCTTACCTTTCCTCAGCCTATATTAGAAGAAATAAAATGTCATCAATGCCAACTTCTTATTAAGTAACAGATACAGCATCATGATTGATTATAGGTGACAATGCAGACAGTGCGGAGACAATGGAGGTTTCTCGCAGTTCTTCCACATAATATGAAATCTTTGCAAACAGTACAGACTGATTTTGTAAAAAGATTGTAGCAGCAGTCAGGGAGTCCACTGGCTAAGAAGAAGCACTGGCAAAGCCAATAGATTTCACCTATGCAAGATCTCTGGCCTTTATCAATGTTTTTAGGCATGCTGCAAAGCAGCCTGGGATGCTATACAACTTTGCTAAATTAAAACAAAAAGCGATGGGATGCGGCCAGCTTTGACCACGTCATAGCACTTTTTTAGGTCTTGCCTGAGCCAAAGCATGCGATGCTCGGAGAGACTTTTAGTATACGGGTTTCCAAAGTGCTACCAGACCTCGCTGGCCTAACGCTTGCGTTCACGCGAGCGTGCACGCACGCAGCCGCCATCTGCCTCGCTTCCAGCGTGCCCACTGCTGCGCGCACACCACTTGCATGCATACCACACAGCGCGTCCCGTCCTCGCGATCACTTACTCTTTGATCGCGATCACTTTTGCTTTCACGGCCGCGCATAGTTACTTTTACGGGCGCACGGCCAATGCTTGTTCTCCATGTCAGTTATTTTGCTTCTTTTTCAATCAACTCTTCATCCATCTGTTCTCACTTTCCTTACTTATTCGTGCTGTGCCGTTAAGCCCCGATTTAAATGCTGAATCTTCATAGGGATGCTTCGGAGAGTTGTTATGTCCTTGGGTGGAAGGCAGGCTCCTACAGGGCTTATTATGATATCCGTCCATCAAGCCCTTTCTTTCAATCTCTCTCTTTATGTTTTCAATACTACAAACATAATTAGTTTACATATATTAGCAGTGATATCCTTTGCCTCGCAAAACGCAGCCCTGCTGTTAAGTGGAATGTGCAATATACCTGTGTTATGCAGTATATCACAGCTGTGTGGACTGTAATGGCATGGCCATGCAGCATCAGCAGTGTGTGGGGCTCAACCAATCGAGAGGGAGATAACAGAAGCAGCGCAGAGCGGATTTGTAGAAGTGAAGGTTTAACACAATAACACATTTTTGTGATATGGCTGTCTTCTACACCAAAATATTTGGGACCAAACTTCAACTGTGAACATTTATTTGTATGTTAGCCCGAACTTCAAAAGGCCACTGAAAGTTCATGAAAGTATACTCTTTGATTCCCACAACATACAGCTTAATTTCTCACCCTAGCTTGCTGAAATGTTTACATTCTTATGTTGTTTCGTTTTCACGGCTTAAGGGTGTAGAAAATCTGTTCTGAAAGAAGCGTGCAACAAATGACATATCTAAATATTTTTACCTTTGGTTGTAAATTCTGAGAACCGCTCTGTAGAAACATGTTAAATTTATAAAGTAAATTCAAAAGTTGCTGTTGCAGAGCCCTCATCATTATGGTGGTAGCCACTCCCAATCTAAAGGATACTCCTGGCGGTAGCCAGTGTGTGAGTGTAAGTGCATGTTTACACGCCCAACAGCCCACCTCCTCATTACATTCCTGTTACCTGTAATCACAGGGGATCTACCCTGACGCCAGTCTGTCATAATCAGGCCCTACAGGGACAGCTGCAGAAGAGTGTCAGTCTCCCAGCTCAGCGGCTCTTTCAGGGCCTGGACATATAAGCGTCTCAAGTGAGGCTGGAAGGGGTGCACTGACTGGAGCTCACCTTGAAATTGCATCTCCCAGCCTTCTGAGCTTCCAGGACTGTTGGTCTGTATTTACGGTAATCACTTTATCCCTGTAGTGGTTTGGCTTGTTCTGCCAAACACTATAAAGTTTCTCTCAGAAGGGCTTAACTGGTTCAAAAACAGTCTGAAACCAAAAAAGCAATTTACTTTTAATTGAAAAGTGCATAAGCTTATCGGGGCATCTTCTTTCCTCTTTTATAAAGTGAAATGTATCCACCCCATGAAGGATGGCTCCAAGTAGTCCTTTCTTACGTTGGCATGAATTCCCTTCATTCGGCCACCCATGAACTTTCAATAAACAAGCATTTGCAATGCAATAGGTTTGCATTTACGCGTTTGAGCTATTGACATTGCAAATAACAATGCCTTTTATTTTTGTTTTCGTTTTAAAAACTTAAATACAAGGCATTGTTATTTATAATGCCAGTAGCTTAAACTCACGTAACTCCGAGACCTATTGCATTGCATATGCTTGTTCTTTAATCTATGTTACACAGCAGCCAACGTTGCTGAGCAATATATCTAAAAAAATTAAACAAAACCAATAGCACTGACATCCATGCGAGCTAGTTGGCTTTAATGTTTTTAGGTCTCGCCTAGCGTTGCTGCACACATGCGCAGCTCGCTCGGCGAGATTTATTGCAGAAGAGTACTTTTACAAAAGGGCATTAAGCCCCGCCCCTCTTTTCCATTGGCTGGCGTCACCGTTTATGCTAAACGGTGGCCAGCCATTAGAAAAGAGATGTGTGTGTTGCCTCCCTTTGGCTTTTTGTGCCGTCCCACTTGGACTACCTCGCCTGCTTTCCTTAACTGTAGCGATTTCTTATCTTTATGGGGCCATAAAGACAAGAAATCGCTTACGACAGAAGGAAAGCAGGGCGCATGTTTTTTTTTGCACCGCGCTTTCACTTTAGAGTGAAAGCGCGATGCATAAATAAACAGCAGCTGGCTGGTGAGCGCTTTTTTTTGCGTGCGTTCTTTCCTTGTTGCTAGTAGTAGTCAGGCCCTTCATTCTGAATGCTACATCGTCCCGTGCAATTTAGTGGTCTCGCTTTAGGACGGGGGAAGTTACATTTGCCCATAAAAAACATTGGTTTAGAAAAGTTGCAACTATAAGAAACGAAATGGCGATATCCTTTGTGTTAAGTCAGCACACGGAAGGGGCCATGATCTTCTAACTATATGCAGTGTCAGCGTGTATGTGTTTGTTTTAGGATTACCCAGCCTTGCTCACAAGGGCCGATCGCTCCCCAGAGACACTGATCACCGTTACCCGCTTCCACCACATCATGCTTCTGACACCCCCCAGCATACCTTCACCTCTATCGAACCTCCCGCAGTCCGGGACACAATCCCCCCTTACAGGCGTCCTCCTGCACCCATCCACCTTTCGCCTCCTCCCGAGCCAAGCGACCCTCCCTACATCCCCCACCCATCAAAATTTGCACCCCAACCCCCCCCCCCCCCCGCTCACTGAAACCTAAGCTGCCCTCCCAACTCTCCACAACTAGCCCCCTGCTAGCAGATTGAGCCCGGCAAAACCTCCATCCTCACTGAATGGCGACCAAATCGTACCGCCATCCTCCATGTGCCCCGCTGCAAGGTACGTCAGGTGGCCCTGGGCCCAGCCTCGGGTGCAGCCGCCCCGTGGAACCGCACACACTCTGCCCCACTACCCAGGCTCCACCGCCACGCTCAATTTCCCTGCCATCTCAAAGGGGAACAGTTTTCTCTGCACCACCTACACCCATCACCCTCTGCACACCCTGCATCCTCCATTGCAATACACCCCTTCACCCCCCCGCCTGCTCTCACCCTGTGTGTTTCCTGTACTGCTTTCACCCTGCGTGTGTTTTGTGCTGCTCTCCCCCTGTGTGTGTCTTGTACTGCTCTCACCTTGTGTGTGTCTTGGGCTGCTCTCACCCTGTGTGTGTCCTGTGCTGCTCTCACCCTGTGTGTGTCCTGTGCTGCTCTCACCCGGTGTGTGTCTTGTGCTGCTCTCACCCGGTGTGTGTCTTGTGCTGCTCTCACCCTGCTGCTCTCCCCTGTGTGTGTCTTGTGCTGCTCTCCCCCTGTGTGTCTTGTGCTGCTCTCCCCCTGTGTGTGTCTTGTGCTGCTCTCACCCTGTGTGTGTCTTGTGCTGCTCTCACCCTGTGTGTGTCTTGTGCTGCTCTCACCCTGTGTGTGTCTTGTGCTGCTCTCACCCGGTGTGTGTCTTGTGCTGCTCTCACCCGGTGTGTGTCTTGTGCTGCTCTCACCCGGTGTGTGTCTTGTGCCGTCCTCACCCGGTGTGTGTCTTGTGCCGTCCTCACCCCATGTGTGTCCTATGCTGTCCTCAACCCATGTGTGTCCTGTGCTGCTCTCACCCTGTGTCCTGTGCTGGTCTCATCCTGTGCCCTGTGTGTGTGTGTCTTGTGCTGCTCTCGCGGCCCCCTCCACCCCTGTGTTCTCACCCCTCTCCTTGCCATGTATTTTTATCACCCCTTCCGGTCCCATGCTTAGGAGCTGCAGTCTCTGGGCATATGAGCTATGGCAATACTGCACAATTATTGTATTTATGTTGAAGTAGTTTGCGTCTTGTGCGCGCTTTTCAACAGGAGCTTGTAGAACTGCAGCCCTCTGTTCCCTAACGCCACATAAGTAACTTTGAACTGAAGAGGTCTTGAACGAAGCGCTGTTCGCTGCGAACATTTCAAGAATATTCTTCAGCGCTATACATGCAGATACGTGACCTCAGATGACGTGCTTTTACCATTTTTTATAGCTGTGAAAGTATGCGGTATGTATCCGATCCTAGACAGATGTAGTGAGTAAGAGTATGTACGTAGTGACAGTAACAATTGAATGAGGTAGAAACAGAAGCTCAGATTATTCGTAATTTTTGTACAGTGCTTAAATCGTTGGTCAAGACACGAGGAAGGGTGATGGAGTTGTGTACTGACGACAACGATTGCGAGCAAAGGGGTTTCAAGTTGTTTTTACGGTTTATACTTTATACAGTGATCTCTTTATATTGCTTTTATTTTCATTATGCAATTTTGTTCATCAGATATATGCTTATGTAATAACATTTCAATTGATTACATTGCTACATCTTACTGTCGTGCAATAACACGTTCGTTTATAACTGCATGAACAATACATTCCGAAGAGTTGTACACGTCAATATTATGTACCAACCTTATATTGAGAAACTCTAACCGTTGAGGATGTATTCCTGTCTAATAAAATTCCTGTTGTTATCATATATTGGACTTTTTTTTTTTTTAAATTGCACGAATGTTGCCACATTTCAAAGTGCTTGCATGGTTTGTAGGGGTGACCTACGAATAGTAATTGAGTTGTTGTTACAACTGCTGTCCCTACAATAGGGGCTATTGCTGTGGTAACTTGCGAATTAATTCTAACTTGTAAATAACTTCACGTTTTGTAAAAATATCCATTATTTGAAAGCAACTCAAGTTATATGTCAAAAAATAGTGCTAGGTAATACGGTGAGCCATCTAGAATGTTTGTTCAGTATGGAAACAGTTAATGTACGCACCGCACCACGTGACTCCTACGTGAACCATTCGTATTCATTACCTCAGATAAAAGCCCACCTAAGTGTCAGTGTGCTGTGAAATGAAAGCTTTTGACTTAATCGAAGGACAAACACCACATAATGCACCGCAGATACGCTGCTGCTTGTATACAGCACACAGTGGACAGCCTCTAGCCGCTAAAAATCACAAATCATAAGCGTCGCACAGGGCAAGTGGGGTCTTCTAAACCCGCGGCTGTGAGACCTCAAACTTAATTGGCACATCTTGCCTTCACTGGTTGTTTTAATAACCTGGCGTGAAAGAGTTCGCATGAAGCTGGAACATTCCCGGGTTGCCCAGGTCACCTTTCATTTAGTTAAAGCCATTTGCTTTGCTATACAATACCATTAGCAAAGTAAATGGCTTTAACTTAATCAAAGGCGAGACCTATTGCATTTTCAATGCTTGCTTTGTGAGCGACGGCGGGCTGGAGGGACAGAGGGAACCTGTGCAAGGGGTTCAGCAACACAACAGACATTGGAAGGATGGCGGGGGCAAGCAACACGCGGGAGGAGTGGGAGGGAAGTAGCAGCAAAACAGAGGCCAGGTGAAGTGTGGGATAGTAACCAATCTCAGGAAAAACCAAAAAAGGTTTGCAGTGGTATCATGTCAAGTCAATAGACACATTAGCTGATAAAAGATCCAGTAGACATCATAGTTGGAGAATGCGGAGAACAAGCCAATGGAAAATAGACGCACATACTAAGGGGAAATGTTTTAAAAGTACAACACATCAGTTGTGTTGCAACAGTCACAGTAGAACCAGCTATTTCAAGAAAGACAGAGAGGGTATAAAGCCCTGCCATGTTCAGAAGAAATGTATCTGGCAACAGTGGTAGTTATGACTACTTCACTAATGCTTCTGTTCGCACTTAGTTATTTACTCAACTTTGTTCTTTTCCCCCTTCTCTGTTCCCCAGTCCCGATAGTTCTTCTGGTCTGCCTATAATCTATGTCAGTGAATTTTGGCTTCTTGATCTCAGACATCTTTCTTCTCAGTGCTGTTGTGAAGGAACATCCCTCTTTAGCTCTTGAGCGGGATGCCATGAACGCCTGGAAGCTAGTTATAGTTCGTCTGAATGCTGCACTGGGTAAATCAAGATCCTATTCCTGTGACAATTATATTTGTATCACTTTAGTGTATTGTTTCCCAACTTACTGTGCTCTCTCTACTGTGGTTGCAGAGTTGCCGCACCTTGAGCCTTCATCTGGAATTAACTACAGGGGGCGGGTGCACCTGCAAGTGGAGGACGATTGATTGTTCTCGTCATCCTCAATTCTCGCAAAGCCTTGGTTGAGACACCTTTGTCCTATGCAGATGCACATGAAAGCATTACAACAGCAAGTAACATTTTCAGGAAGGGCATCAGTCACAGGTAAGACTAAAAAGAAATCAGGTAAGCTACAACCATGCTTCTTTACACATGCACACCTGCAAAATCCATATCCTCACACAAATACAAACAACCCACCTGCAGTCAGCACACATGCATAGCTAATCGCAACAAACTTATTTATATCCCCTTCACCTCTTCCCATAACAGACAAGCAAAGCACACATTTAGACATTAATAGGTCACATTATAGCACTGAATTTAAATGTGAGTTTTTAAACATGAACCATTGCTGAACTAAGAGGAAAGATAAATGTCATACAGATCTTTTAAGTGGTCCAGGTTATTATACAGTATAGTTTATTAAATCAAACACATAGGTTTATGTATAAGTGGTATTCTGAACTCACGTTTGAAAATACTTTCATGCACGATAATGAAGAGAAAAAAAACAGTTTTAGTGAAAAATTATTTGCCTATGATTACACACCTTAAGTGGGGAAGATGCAATTTATCCAGGTTTACTGGTTTTGCTTTGTACATATCAGCTAGTAAATCTGTATCTATTAGTCTTTCTTTATGTTAAGACCTTATATATACCTCTGTGGATTTTCCTACTATTTTCATATAGCGCAAACTCGACTTGAAGGTATTGGAACTGCTTTACATAAGCACCAGTTACATTACACAAGGTCACCATTCATTGTTTATAGGGATGGGGAAATTAAGTAATCTGATCAGAAACAATGGATGTCGAAAGATGCAGAGTCTCGAGCCTGGTTCCCCAGGTCCAAAGTCGTCATCTCTGGCTATAAGACCACATCTAGGGTACAGCAGGGGAGGCAGGCTGAAGCCACATGAAAGCTCGGCTCGTTACAGGTTTGAGATTCCAACAGGACCTCTTGCTGAGCCAGAAGCAGGCTTCAGGCTCGAGCATTCACCAGCTTGCCTACCTCTACCATACATGCCAACATTTTAGAGGAGGAAAGTGGGAGATATAAAAAAAAATAATAATAATAAATTGGGGAATATATTTCCTCATGGAATTCTGTTGAAAGCAGAGGTAATGTCAGTTAGGAGACAGCCATAATAAAGCTATTTGTTTTTGCTTCAGAAATCGGGGGTCTCCTGTCTGAATCTGGTATATTATCATGTATGCTATACTTTTGACCACCCTTCTCTTTAAAAGGTCATTAACTACAGGAAGTTTGTTCTCTGCCCAGACGGCGACCATTAGAACTGGACTCCAGCAAGAAGAACTGACAATAGCGTTCTAGACGCATTAAAACTTGATTCTTTCAATACCCAAAAATCAAAGAATGCTGATGACTAATTATATTACAAGAGTTAAGAAGTCAGAAAAGTAGGTATGCTTGGGTGTGTCTATTCTCACACTCTCCACAACACTTCATGTGTATGTGCAACAATGAACACTGTGCTATGACTGCAGCATATCTTCCTATCTCACTTAACTCACACACAGCTTCCTGTATAAGACAAATTACACTTAGGAACCCCAATGTAAATTGGTGACGTTCATGGCTTCGTAAGAAGAACGTATAGTGAAATAAGTACCGTATTTATTTGTAAGGTTTTATATACCACTGGCTAGACCCAGAGGCATCAGAGCGCTTTACATGTATAGGAACACCACCAGAAAAAGAAAGCATTAATTACGAGCACAAAATAATCAAGGGAAGCACAACAATTTCAAAAGTCAAGGGCGGCAGACTTCCGAGGGGTTCATAGGTAAAAACATCTGAATGATGCAATGTTGGAGAACACCACACAGCACAAAATAGGACAAAAAACATCTGAATAATACACTGTTGGAGAACGACACAGAGTACAGGAAGAGAGTCCCCAGGGAAGGACAAATTAAAGAGGTAGGTGGCAGGGGTAGGAAAGGATGGGTGAAGACAAGTAAGAGTGCCCAACGAACTGCTAAACAGCGTGGAAATATGGAGCAGTTAGGGTAGCAGCTAGCCAGGGCGAGCTAATGTTAGGATACATAAAAAGAAGAGGGAATGGTAGATCGAAGAGAGAGCCAGGTAAGTGGAAAGATAAGCAATGCGGAATAAGCACAAGCAAAAGGACTGCAGGGCCAATTAAGGATTCCAAGATTTGATGAGGTGATATTTTAGGTCTTTTTTTAATGTAAGGTAGGAGGGGCTGCAGCGCAGGTCACTCATGAGGGCATTCCGGATGTTCGGAGCATTCCTAGAAAAGGAGCGGGATTGAGTGGATTTCTTTTTTAGTAACAGGGGGATGAGGAGTAGCGCAGTGGAGTGTTTTATCATTCTGGGCAGCCGGCTTTTGAGTTTGTTAGTTAGGTATGAAGGGAATTGTTGGTGGAGAGATTTGTGCGTGATGCAGGCAGTCTTATAAAGGCATCTCCCTTCAATGGGCAGCCAACTGAGGAATTTGAGGGCAGGTGTGATGTGGTCGAAACATTTACAATCGGTAATGAGCCTGAACACCAAGTTGAACACAGCTCTAAGGGGGGTCTAGGTGAACTTTAGGGTTTCTAATGAAAATAGCATTGCCATAGTCCAGTTTGGAGAGGACTAGTGATTGAACGACCCCTTTGAAGTCTTCTAGAGGGATAAAGGGTTTGATTTTCTTGAGGTGCCTAAGAGTAAACAGTGCTTCTTTGGCCGAGTTATTTATATGGTCATTCTGATTCAAATTTTTGTTAAGAATGAAGCCTAGGGGTTTCACGAAGAAGGTGAGACCCCAAGACCACCCTGAGAGGAATGCTCATCTACAGACCCCCAGGCCCGTGCACACAATTCAGCGAAACCATCGCGGACTTCATCAGCCCACACGCCCTAGCCTCTCCAGAATACATCCTCCTAGGGGACCTGAACTTCCACCTAGAGAAAAACAACGACAACACCACCACCACCACCCTGCTCGACAACCTGGCCAACCTCGGACTCAAGCAACTTGTGGACACACCCACCCACCTCGCCGGCCACACGCTCGACCCCATCTTCTCCGCCAGCAACCACGTCTCCTTCAGCCACTCCACAGAACTACACTGGACAGACCACAGATGCATCCACTTCACCTTCAAAAAGAATACATCCCACCACCGCACACAACAAATCCCCCGCAGATGCTGGAGCAAAATCACCACAGACCAGCTCCTCTCATCACTAAGCCAGAACCCGCCAGCCGACACCGCTGACCCCAACAACGCAGCCCTCAACCTCGCACAATGGATCACCAACTGCGCCGACGACCTCGCTCCACTGAAGAACCCCCCTGGCAAGACCGGCAACAGGAAAACACCATGGTTCACAGACGCCCTCAAAGAATCAAAGAAATCCTGCCGGACCCTCGAAAAATCCTGGCGCCACGAGCGGACTTCAGAAAACATGACAGCCCTGAAAAAGCCACCCGCAAACACCACCAGCTGATCCGCACCACCAAAAGGACATCATTCAAAGAGCGACTAGACAAGAACACCCACAACAGCAAGGAACTCTTCAGCATCGTCAAAGAGCTCTCCAACCCCAGCGCCAGCAACAACGACATCACATCGTCACAAGACCTCTGCAACTCCCTCGCCACGTTCTTCCACCCTAAGATCGCAGATATACACAACAGCTTCGGACCCCAGATTCCGCCTCCAGTCACAGAACCAATGATCCCCACCACCACCCTGATCGCATGGACACCCATCAGTACTGAAGACACCACCCACGTCATGAACACCATCCACTCCGGCTCCCCTTCTGACCCATGCCCCATCACATCTTCAACAAAGCCGACAGCATCATCGCACCCCACCTCCGGAACGTCGTAAACAGCTCCTTCACGTCAGCCACCTTCCAGGAGAGCTGGAAGCACGCATAGATCAACGCCCTACTGAAGAAACCCACGGCGGATCCCAAAGACCTCAAGAACTTCCGCCCCATCTCTCTTCTTCCCTTCCCAGCCAAAGTCATCGAGAAGACCGTCAATAAACAGCTGACCGCTTTCCTCGAGACAAACAACTCGCTCGACCCGTCCCAGTCCGGATTTCGAGCAAACCACAGCACCGAAACCGCTCTCATCGCAGCCACCGATAACATCAGGACCATGATGGACAACGGAGAAAAAACCACCCTCATTCTACTAGACCTCTCAGCAGCGTTTGACGCCGTATGCCATCGCACCCTAATAACCCGCCTCTTCCACATTCCAAGGAAAGGCCCTGGAATGGATCATCACCTTTCTCTCCGACAGAACCCAGAGAATCCGCCTCCCTTCCTTCCGCTCAACGGCCACTGAGATCATCTGCGGTGTACCCCAAGGCTCCTCGCTCAGCCCAATACTCTTCAATATCTACATGAACCCCCTCGCCCCATCGAATGCAAACACAACATCAACATCATCTCCTACACCGACGACACCCAACTGATACTTTCCCTCACCAAGGACCCAGCCACCGCCAAAACCAACCTCCAGGAAGGAATGAAAGATGTTGCTGAATGGATGAAGCTCAGTCGCCTGAAGCTGAACTCAGACAAGACGGAGGTCCTCATCCTCGGACAATCCCCCTCCACCTGGGACGACTCCTGGTGGCTCACAGCGTTGGGCTCCGCGCCTACTCCCACGGACCACGCACGTAACCTAGGATTCATCCTGGACTCCTCCCTCTCGATGACCAGGCAAGTCAACGCAGTCTCTTCATCCTGCTTCAACACCCTGCGCATGCTCCGAAAAATCTTCAGGTGGATCCCCACCGAAACCAGAAACACCGTCACCCAGGCCCTCGTCACCAGCCGACTGGACTACGGAAACGCCCTTTACGCAGGAACCACAGCCAAACTCCAGAAACGACTTCAGCGCATACAAAACGCCTCCGCCCGACTCATCCTCGACATCCCCCGCCACAGCCACATATCCGCCCACCTAAGAAACCTACACTGGCTCCCCGTCAACAAGAGGATCACGTTCAGGCTCCTCACCCACGCACACAAAGCGCTCCACGACAAAGGACCCGAATACCTCAACGACCGCCTCTCGTTCTACACCCCCACCCGCCAGCTCCGCTCAGCCAGCCTCGCCCTCGCCACCGTTCCACGGACACACAGAACCACCGCTGGAGGAAGGTCGTTCTCCTACCTGGCCGCAAAGTCATGGCACTCACTCCCCGCACACCTTCGACTGACCCAGGACCATCTCACCTTCAGGAAGCATCTCAAGACCTGGCTATTCGAGCAATGACAGTACCCCTCCCTTTAGCGCCTTGAGACCCTCACAGGTGAGTAGCGCGCTCTACAAATGTATTGATTGATTGATTGATTGATTGAGAGGGCAGTTGAGGACGTTAAGGTCAGGGATCCAGTCTAGAACTGGGAGATGCTTGGTTTCGGGAGAGACAAGATTGATTTCCGTTTTGTCAGGGTTCAGTCTAAGATGGTTTGAGTAGAACCACGATTGAATCTTGCTCAGAGTGTTATTTAAGTGTAGAACATCAGAGTGGGATTTGATCTTATAGTAGAGTTGGGTGTCATCAGCATAGAGGTGATAGTTGATTCCCGCTTGTTTCAAGATGAGAGTAAGGGGTTCCATAAAGGGATTGAAGTGAGAGGGGGAGAGTATTGATCCCTGGGGGACACCCAGGGAGACAGGGGTAGGATTGGAGAGGCAGGATTTGATTTTGATTTGTTGAGTTCTGTGCTGGAGGTAGGAAGTGAACCATTTAAGGACCAAGCCATTAAGGCCAGCGTGAGCATTGAGTGATTCAAGTAAGGAAGGATGATTGACTGTATCAAACACTGCAGAGGTCAAGGAGGATATAAGCCTCATCATTGTCAGAGCAGTGAATGTCGTCAACATTGTTGAGTATGTCGGTTTCAGTGCTGCAGCCTTTCCTGAAGCCAGATTGAAGGGAGTCAAGTAAATTGAAATTGCTTATATGGTTATCCAATTGAAGCAAGGTGCATTTTTCTAGGGTTTTATCAAGAAGTGGTATGTTGGAGATGGAGCGGAGGTTGTTCAGATCATTAGGGTCAGCCATCGGGTTTTTAAGGATGGGGGTGATTTGCCCTAGTTAGAGGGAGTCAGGTACACAGCCGGTGGCAACAGAGGTGTTAATGATTTTAGTCCAACATGGGATAATAATGTGGTTAAAGGTGTGTTAGATTTGGGGGTCTCTAGTTGGCACAGGTAGGTACGTGTGACAAATAGGGACCCTCTCCTCTAGTCAGGATAAGGGGATTACACTCATAAAATTACCCCTGCTCACCCCCTTGGTAGCTTGGCACGAGCAGAAGGGCTTTACTTCAGAGGCGTTGAAAGTTAAGCAGTTGTGACCACATACAGTGACCCAGTGACAACAGTACAAATGGACAACACACAGGTTTCATATAAAAAATAAGTAGACTTTATATAGAGTTACCACAAGACCATAAACGACTAAAATACACACTATGATTACTTTAAGATGGTAGATTTAAGCTTAGTTCAGTTCAGTTCTGAGATGCGACACTCTGCGTCAATGTACCTTAAGTTGCGTTGCGTTTCCACGACAAGCAATGTCGCAGCGATGGGAAATGTGCCAAAGTTCAGATATAAAGAAATAAAGACGTGAAGAACTTCCAGATGCGGCGCGCTTCTTGGGGATGCGAGAAGTTCTCGGTTCGATGCGTGGACTGCAGCGGCGACACCCTTACGTTGCGACGAGAACAGCTCCAGCGGCGATGCTCTTCTCCCACGATGCGTGAAGCTTCCGCTCGATGCGAAAACTACAGCGGCGAGATCCAAGATGCGACGGCAGCAGTTCCGACGGCGGCGCACTTCTCGGGGATGCGAGGTGCTCTTGGTCGATGCAGTGCAATGCGACAGTTCCAGCGGCGACACCCTCTTTCGGAGTTGCGACGGCAGGTACAGCAATGGCGACACGCTCTGACCTAGTTGCGAGATTCTTCTCCTGATGCGGTGCAGTGCGACAACTACAGCAGCGACACCCTCCTTCGGAGTTGCGACGGCAGCAGCAGCTACGGCGAAACGCTTCCTCTTCGGTGTGGCACGCTTCTCTCCGATGCGGTGCAGTGCGACAGTTCCAGCGGCGACACCCTCCTTCGGAGTTGCGACGGCAGGCACAGCGACGGCGACACGCTTCTTCTCGTTGAGTCGCGCTGCCAGCTCCTTGCAACACGCAGTTCCTCAGAAGGCCCAAAACAACAGCAGGCACTTCCACAAGAACTCTGGGGACCTGGGGGGTGAACTTTGTTGTCCCTGAGACTTTAGCAGGAGGCAAGCTCTTTTACAAGCCCTTGGAACTCCTTTACAAGTTGAAAGCGAAGAACACAAAGTTCCTTTCTCCTTTCTTTGGCAGGAAGGCAACCACTGAAACCAATCCCCCAAGCAGCACTTCAGCTTAGGAATAGTCTCTCCTCAGTTTCTTCTGGTTCCTCTCCTCAGTAAAGGTTTCTTCTTGTAGTCCAAAGTGATCTAATTTCATGGGATCAGGGTCCCAATATTTATACCCCAAAATCCTTTGTTCTCTGAGGGTAGAGGAGCCTTTGCCCAGTCCAACCCAGTTCTGAAGCACTCTGTTTACCAGACTTCTCCTTTCCTTTCACAGTGTAGGGCAGGCACATCAGACGCCCCACACTAGGTGGAGCCAGCATTGTGGAAGGCAAGTACAGTCCTGGAGCACTTTGTTTACAGGACTCCTTCTCTTCTTTCAGTGTGCAGGGCAGAGACATCAGCCGCTCCCCAGGGGTGGAGCCAGCATTGTGGAAGGCAGGCACAGCCCTATTCAAGGTTCAGGTGCAACTCCTCCCTCCCATTTAGATGCAGATCTCTCTATTCACCCCTGGGTAACTCAGCCTGTCTCCTGGAATTCCCCAGCCCTGTCACTCACAAAACCAGAAATAGGAATACACAACCTAGCAGAGACAGGTTTGGATGGTTAGACAAGTAAATACCTACTTTCTAAAAGGGGTATTTGCAAACACAGAATATTAAAATAAACTTTACTAAAAGATGTATTTTATTATTCTGAGTTCAGGCATACTAAACTCGAATTTCTATCATGTTCTCTGAGACAGTTAGGAGTATAAGATGTAATAACTCTAACAGCCCATTCTGGCCAATGGAGAACAGGTAGCCTTGCAATAGTGAACAACGAAAATGGCTGTAATTCACTATTAGGACATGCCACACACATCAGGGCTTGTCCTTCCTTATACTTACAATGCACCCTGCCATTGGGCCTACCATAGGGCTGACTGATATGAAGAAAATGGAAGGTTTAGGGACTGGCAAGTGGGTGCACTTGCCCAGTCAGCATGGCAGTACCAGACTGCACGCAGGCTCTGCAATGGCAGACCTTAGACACATTTTACAAGGCTGCTTCTTGGGGTGGCACAACCAGTGCTGCACGCCCACCAGCAGCATTTGGATTTACACGCCCTGGGCACACTCAGTGCACTAGACTAGGGTCTGACAAGTAAACCAAATAGCCAAACATGGAACCACTGATTAATACATCAATTTACAATAGGGAGCACTTGCACTGTGGCACTGAATAGCAGTGGCACAGTGCCCAAAGCATCTAATACCAGCAAAAATACATGAGGCAACAGTAAAAATGGAAGGGAGACCCACGCCTATGGTGCCAGGTCTAACACGTTGTGAACCAGGGTAGATGGGAGAGGATCTTTGGTGTGCGAGGTCGGCTGTAATTTCGAGATGATATTAAAGACATCCAGCTCAGTCATAGGATGGAAATTAGCCCAGGAGGTGTTATTTTTCAGTTGCAAATTGGAAAGGAAGTCACCATAAATAGTAGGAGAGGGTAGTTGAGTGGGCAGATTAGGCGGGAGCGGCGGTGTCGAGAGCAGAGGCAAGTCAATGTCCCATTGGGGGCTGGGCAGGACCAAAGTTGGAAGGAAGGACTGATCAATTTTGAAGAAAAAAATAATCAGAAAAGAAATTGGCAATGTCCTCACATCTTTCAATTGAGACTGTCAGCTCTGGAGGGGTAGATGACGTTTGTTTTCTGACAATATTGAAGAATTCTCTGGGCCTGCTTTTAGCACAATCAGGTTGTGCGCGAAAGATGGAAGCCTTTTCATTGAAAATGTGCTTCCTATAGGTTGCTCTTGCAGATCTGAGGAGGAGAAGATGAGAGGAAGATGGGTATTGCCTCCATGATCTTTCAGATAGTCGGAGTAGTCTTCTTTGCTTATTAAATTCAGGATTGAACCAAGATTTAAAATTGATATTTCTTTGTTGTTTGAGTGGGCCGACTAGATCCAGGGCATCGCCCACGGCCTTGTTGAAATTATCAGTTAGCTCATTGGCGTTTTGGGAGAGGGGGATGAGTTGAAGTTGAGTTTGAAGTTTAGACTGGAGTTCACTTTGAGGGACTTGTTTAAGGTTTCTGGACCATATCTTACGTTTGTTGTTAACATATGTGGGGAGAGGGGAGCTGGTTGCCATTTTGAAAAGAATGAGATGGTGGTCAGACCAGTCAATGGGGACGATGTTGGTCAGGGAGATGAAGTCAGTGTTAGAGATGAGAGCGTCAAGTGTGGCTCCTTTGATATGAGTGGGATTGTGGCATAGTTGATTAAGGTCATTCATCTCCAAAAGGTTAGTGAGGCGTCTAACAGTGGGATCGTCTGCTTAGTTCCGGTGGATGTCGACGTCTCCTAAAAAGTAATTTTTGGAGGTAGAAAGGGAGAACTGGGTGAGAAGGTCGGATAATTTCTCAGCAATGAGAAGAGTTTCACCTGCAGGGTGGTAGATATTATGAAGTCTAATCGGGGGAGAGCCTTCGACAGTGAGCTGGACACCAAGGTATTCAAATGTCATGTGGCCAGTGTACTTAATTAGGGTGAGTTGAAGTTCCGTTTTATAGATTATGGTTAGTCCACCTCCTGTACTACTGGGTCTGTCATTCCGAATAATGGAGTAACCTGGTGGAGGGAGAAAGTCAGTGGTCGTTGAGCCAGGTTTCAGTGAGAAAGGCAATGTCAATCGCCTCACTAAGGATGGTTTCTGCAATTTCAGTTGCATGAAGAACTGCCGATCTACAATTAACAAGCATCCAAGAAAGGGAATTAAGTGTGGATGGGGGTGAGTTGGGCAGGCGGTCTAGGTGAGATGGGGATAGTGCAGATTTTATTTACTCCCATAATAACTGGGATGTTGGAGTGAGGGAGGTGGTTTTTCATCGGAGGCTTCGGTAGATAGGAGTTGCATATGTCATTTATGTCCGCAGTGGAGAGGAAGCAAGCAGCTCAGTGAGGCCTGTGTACTCGGCTGCTAAAGGGTGAGGTCGGCCATCTGTAATGTAGGGAGAGGGTAGGAGAATCCGAGTGAGAGGTATCATGGAGATTGGGGCAGGCACTAGAGTTAAGAATGGAGAGATTCCATCTGAGTTGTGTTAATTCAGTGGACATAGCAGTGAGTATGCTTTCAAGGTTGATAAGTGTCTGTGCAAAAAAGTTAGGGGGGAGACCCGAAGAGGAGGAGGAGGGGGGGGCTGAGGTAGGGTCAATGTTGCCAGGGGAAGGCAGCGTGGGCAGGTGGGGTGGCAATGCTGCCATGGGAAGGCACTCCAACGAGTGGAGGGAGAGAAAGGACAGGGAGGGCAGTCAGAGCAGTGTTCGGACTGGTATTACGCAGATTCTGCTTGGAGTGCTTCAAGGTACGTTTCAGCTCCGTCGTAAAGTCTGGGGAAGAGTAGGGAGCGTGCGAGAGGGAAGGAGGGATGCAGGGGTAAACCGATTTGGATTGTTTAGGAAGGAAGTCATTAGAAGTCGGAGAACTATACAAAGAGGAGGGTGCATAGGATGATACCACTGGAGGAGAGTGCGAAGGAAGAGAGTAGGAGGGAGCATCAGGGAAGAAGGAAGGGAGAGGAGGGGAATGGTCATTGATTAGAATGGGCATCTGAGAATTAGACCTAGGGGGGAGAGTTGTATGAAATTCCAGAGGGGGAAATTGAGTAAGCGAGGAGTGCGAGGGAGAGTCAGGGATGATGGCGGGGACAGGCGGGGTTCAGTCGTAGTTAAGAGTAGGAGCCAGAGAATTAGACATGGAAGCGAGTACAAGTGCAAATGCCAAAGGAATATATTTTCATCCTCTTGGAGTACACCTCCTTATCGGCTTCAAAAGCCAACAGAGGGACACATTTTGTTTGGTATACTTTGCGCAAGTGAGTCCGCGGTTTCCTTCTAACCAGGGCTGCAAAACAAACGGTTTCATACTATTGTCAAATATAACTCAAGTTCATTGTTGTGTATCCCAAACCCTTAAGATATTGGTATTAAGATTCTGCAAGCCGATCTCCATGATCTCAATTTGTTTAGTTGGTCAAAATGAGTTGCCACATCCATCTGATCCATAAATAACAAATACAAAGTCATCAAAAGTTGGAGACCATAATCTGTCCTTAAAAAGAGGATGCAGTTGTCTGCATAAAGGAGAAGTGGGGTAAATCTACTCCTACCCCCACTCCTGACAACAACCATGCTGAATCTATGAAGCCCGCTTCCAAACTACGGTTGTAAGAAAAAAACAGTAGCAGGGCTGTCACATAGTCTGAACATCTGCCCTGAGACCAAAGCCACATTGAGGCAGTAGGCCAAGCATGTATTACTTGTCCTGGACCACATGATGTAAACAGCACCATAATTTCAGTCAGGTGACACAATGAAATGCTTATCCAGCACGGCAGGCGGGTGAACCAGAAAGAGCTCTAGAAAAAAAATGTTCAAACCAGCCACACTTCTACTTTTATCCTCTCTCCCCTGCAGCCCTCTCTCCTACTGTGCCTGCTGCCTTAAACCTCTGACTGGAGAGAGTGCTAAGAGGCTCCAGAACATCCCCGTCGCCACCTAAAGTAGTTAGTTCAGCCAGGCTACACCAGTTTATAAATCCTAAATGAATTGGGCCTCTGTACAGTTTTTTAGGTCGAGCGTAGCGAACGGACCTCGTGTATACTTTAGTATACTTTTAGTATTTGTAAATGGGGGGGTGCACGCGCTGGGACAGGGAGGTGCACGCGCTTTCAGTCTCGGATGTCGGATTTGACCTCGTGAGCGCGCATGTGTGCGAGCGCGACTCTGCCATGCGCTTAGGAAAACGAAACCTAAGAGCCGCGCGACGTGAGCTGTCTACGGTAGAAGCTCATGCGCGCGGCTCTTAGGTTTCGTTTTCACTGGTTTGTTTTCCTGCATAGAGAGTACAGTCCTCTTTCACCGCTCACTCCAGGCAGCTGCCTCTCCCCTCTCGCTCCGGAACAGCGCAGCCCCGCCAAGGCACCACGAGCACAACGGCAGCCGGGTAATGCTTGTTTTATTTTGTAGGTTACCACTGGCGCCAACGTGGGGATTACACATACAAATCTTTACTTAAAGCACAGTGGTGTGTGCCTTTAAAGATCGCCTTTAATAATGTTGCCGCGCGTGCCTACACGTGAAGGAGCTACTATTAAATCGCCGGGGGCTGTGGGGCTCCTCCTTTCACCCAGTGACCCGCTCTGGCTTTCACACGGCCCGTGAAGAAGCTACCATTTATTCATCGGGGCTGTGGGGCTTCTCCTTTCACCCAGTGACCTGCTCCTAATTAGCAACAATGCCGGGCGCTTTGTTTTTTTTTTCCGCATACTAAATAATGTTGCTGCGCGTGCCTACATGTTACATAATGTGTACAATAATATTGAAGTGTACTATATTCCCTTGAGAGATATTTAAGTATCTCGCATCTTTGATAGCATACAAAATAATTAACTCACGCCACGATTCGCACCTGAAACTACACCAGTTGGAAAGTCGAGCCGGAAGCCAAAGTCGACCGTAAGCGGAGGCAGGCCACGGAGTTGCTGCTCCCGCTTCCTATCCTGGAGTGAGGTATAATCTAAAAGTTGATAATGCTGCCTAATAAAAATATACTTTTACGCTACTTAGCGTACCGCACGTTCATGATGACATTTATTCTGAACAGACTGCCACACTGCAGTCTCTTCTCACTGTACTGCGTTGTTTTCCGCGTTGTTCAGACGCACTAACCCCCTTTTGTGTCCTGGGGTGACAGGTGAGCCACTACGGTGTTGGTCGGACCTGCTTGAAAACAACTACTCGCTCCGAGCACAGGTGTCAATGCTAATATTTTTTATGCTTTCCTCGTCTTCATTGCTTGATTTTCCTCACAAAAAATTGTTACTTGTAGTCATTGGAATATCACACATAATTACACTGAAATTAGGAATATGTGACAATGGCAATCGGAAACCTTGGCAGCTGTGAGTCACTAGTGCACCGCATCCACCACCACATCCACTACCACTTCCACCACCACTTCCACCACCACATCCACCACCACATCCACCACCACATCCACCACCACATCCACCACCACATCCACCACCACATCCACCACCACTTCCACCACCACTTCCACCACCACTTCCACCACCACTTCCACCACCACTTCCACCACCACTTCCACCACCACTTCCACCACCACCACATCCACCACCACATCCACCACATCCACCATCACCACCACATCCACCATCACCGCCACATCCATCCCCACATCCATCCCCACATCCACCGCCACATCCACCGCCACATCCACCGCCACATCCACCGCCACATCCACCGCCACATCCACCGCCACATCCACCGCCACATCCACCGCCACAACCACCACCACAACCACCACCACAACCACCACATCCACCACACCCACCACCACCACTACATCCAGCACCACCCCATCCACCACCACCACCGCATCCACCATCACCACATCCACCGCATCCACCACCACCACATCCACCACCACCACATCCACCGCATCCACCACCACAACATCCACCGCATCCACCACCGCATCCACCACCACATCCACCATCACCACCACATCCACCATCACCTCCACATCCACCATGACATCCACCGCCACATCCACCACCATCACATCCACCACCACCACATCCACCACCACATCCACCACCATCACATCCACCACCACCACATCCACCATCACCACATCCACCATCACCACCACATCCACCGCCACATCCACCGCCACATCCACCGCCACATCCACCACATGCACCACCACCACATCCACCGCATCCACCACCACATCCACCACCACATCCACTACCACTTCCACCACCACATCCACCACCACATCCACCACCACATCCACCACCACATCCACCACAGCATCCACCACCACATCCACCACCACATCCACCACCGCATCCACCACCGCATCCACCACCGCATCCACCACCAACACATCCACCGCATCCACCACCACATCCACCACCACATCCACCACCACATCACCACAACATCCACCACCATATTCACCACATCCACCATCACCACCACATCCACCATCACCACCACATCCACCATCACCACCACATCCACCGCCACATCCACCCCCACATCCACCGCCACATCCACCGCCACATCCACATCCACATCCACATCCACATCCACCGCCACATCCACCACACCCACCATTTCTTTTCTGAATTCAGTGGGTCCTTGGTATTTCAAATGCACACTTATTCACTGCCCTGGATACGGTCTCACAACTTTATCACTCCTTTGTGCTATCCTACTCTTACAACTTTTTAAAAGCCGTAGTTCTTGAGGTTTAGTTCAGTCAATGTCGAATCAGTGTCAAATTCATGTTGATGTGCTAACTTAACCATCACCTAGACAGTATATAGGACAAAACTAAGGAACAACTGTTACTACGTCATAATGCAAATGGGTTCCATCCTTTTAATCCACCCAGATTTTTTTGCTTTCACAGGTTTTTAGAAAGTTATTTACAAAAGTTTAAGCTATTGCCATTATAAATTACAATAACTTTCATTTAAGTATGAATTATTAAGCCATTGTTATTTGTAATATCAATACATCTAAGTCACGTAAATACAACACATATTGCATTACAAATGCTATAGGTGTCACAGTTGCGAAAGTTAAAACTATTGGCATTGTAAATGACAAAGCTATTAATTTAGCTATTTTCAAAACCAAAACATAAAAAAAAGATTTGTGATTTACAATACCAATAGCTCAAACTTTCCTCATGCGAGACCTATTGCATTGCAAATGCTTGTATTTCTCAGTCAGGGAAAAAAGACTGAGTCACTGATCAACATAACTTTTGGCCTAATTCCATATTAAATGTCAGCTAGGATATTATTCGACTGAGACCTTCAATGGATTCCATTTACCAAAACAATCACAATCACCCTTATCGATGAATAAATCAGGGAGACAGGCCTGTGTGATATAAGGTCTGATCTATTGCAGGTCAAAACAAAAGAAACCAGGATTATAATCAATTTGGACCACATATTAGGCCATAAATAGAGTTTGACTGAATGCTAAATACAAGTAGGAAAAGAGACCCAAAGCTCATAGTTAGCTTTATATGAGTTTATATTCAAGACCCTGAGCACAGAGAACTGTATAGCAAAGCTAAATAGACAATAATACACATTAAAAAAAACATGTGGGGAAGGCAAGTGAAAAATATTAACATAAACCGATCATTTCAGGGTTTAGGATGTTTTAAGTCTAGGTATTTCTAACTCAAGCTGAGCCTATCTTGATAAGATTCCCTTCTTGCCAGAGATCTGAAGTTTTTGAGAGAGGTCGTCAGGTGGGTGTATCTGGTGCTTGCACCCTTGCATGCAGAGCCTAGTTTGAGGGGAAGCCAACCTAGAGATGCAAGGACAGGAGTAGTAATTAGTTTGTAATAGACAACAGGTGGGCTCCTGCATGGAGGCCCAATTAGCAAGGTGCTATGCATGAATGGGGTGTCCTTGTAAGGAGAGAGGAAAGGAGCCTTAGCATCCCCGGTGTGAAAAAGGGAGTCCTATAGAGATAGCTGAGCTATTTTTATCTTTCTAAAAGAACGAGCAAGTGGGCAATTACTCAGGTCCCCTACCTTCGAAGTGGTACCCTGTTGAACTCAAACTGTTCCTCCCAGAAAGCGATTTCAGAACTGCTGTATAAGCGATTTCAGAACTGCTGTATAAGCGCTTTCATCTGGGGGGCGGTAATGCCCTATTCCAAACCTTTCCAGACTGCACACTGGGGTACCAGTGTGGAGTCTGGAAAGCCTTGGAATAGGGCATTACCGCCATCCTACATGCCCCAACACATCTCACTTAGGCCCTTGGAAATATGATCAATTCACCGCCGTCTTGATGGAGAACCATTGGCTCCCTTGGCTAGCCTGCACCATTTTTAAAACAGCTGCATCGTCTACAAAGCATCACACCAAGTACCCCATTTATCTTGCAGACAAGCTCACCATCTCTTGTGGCTCCTGGCACACCCGCAGGAAAGACACCATCAAACTGCAGACTAAGAAGTGTAAAAAAAGTAAAAAGAAAGACAACAGGCCTTTTCCATCTAGGCACCCAGGAACTGGAATAATATCCTTATATCTATCAAGACGGCCCCAATGCCGCTCCAATTTAGGAAAAAGCTCAAGATTCACTGCATTAAAGAACACTACATCACAATGCATTAACCGACCACAACCCAGATTCCTCTACTCTTACTCATTGACTTTAGGCTTGCCTTTGACCATGTACAATGCTCCGCTGCCTTTTGGCAAGATTTGTGCTATAGAAATACCATGTAGCTCTACAATAAAGTGACCTCGCACTCTATCTCCATCTCAACCTCTCTCATTTTACTCTGCCACTTTCTCTACTACTCGCTACTTTTATATCTACCCTTTCTCCTAGACTGTCTCTTGTTCGGTCGTCTCTCTCTCTCTCTGATCACATTCTGCTTTACCTCTATTTTCTTCTGTATATCTCCCTCTATTTTACTATTCAAAAAGCTGTTCTCCGGTCAAGCTCGCGAGCGTAATGGTCGCCGTGTAGCTCGGCTCCGTCGGCCCTCTGGCCTGACTCGCATATCCTGTTGCATATCCTGCCCAGAGACGACATAATTCCGAAGAAATAGGAACGCAACGTTTCGCTCTTACTCACCGTTTGGCCTGGTGACTCCGGCGTGCTGCGGTTCCGAAGTTGTGCCCCCCGAAGGGACCTGGGCCTTCGTGGTGTTGAGACCGGGGCCTCGCCTATCGGATCCGACCTGGCGTTGTGGTGACCGTCGGCCCCGGCCGAGAGACTGCGCCACTGGTGAGAGCCGTTGTGAGAACATCCCGGTGACCCTGATCCGGGCCCGCCTTGACGGACGTGAGGCTGGTGCGGGGCGCGGTGCTCCGTGGACTGATCGTGAGAAGGGGTCCCCCCGCCGCTGCTCGGTCCATCGACCCTAGACCCTCGTCCTCGGACTCTGTTTGAGAGGAGCGCCAGCGATACTGCAGACGGCCCCCCGCCTTGGGCGAATCTCCTTTTTTCACCGAGGCTGCCATTGCTGGGACCCCCCAGAAATCTGTAAAGGCCCGCATTTGTGAACTGTTCCGAGAATCGCGGTGGGTGGTGAGGAGGCTGAATTCACAAAATGGCTGCCGACGACCTGTGCTGTGGGTCTCCTCGTGATGACGGACTTGGGTTGCTGGACTGCACGGGGGCCTGGACGTGTGTGCGTGAGCCTACGATTGGAGACGTTCTTGATGCCTTACGATCCTTACGCGCGGCCCTGGCCCCCGGTGCTCCGGGAGACTCGATTTGTTCCACCGCCATCTTGGGTGAACGCTCCTTCATGGTCCCCTCTTGTCACAGTGATGCCACTGCCTCGCCTCCCTCGGTCGCTACGAGGGTTACTGTCGCTATCCATCGACGGGTTTGCTGGCCGGTGGATTTGGAACCTCCTGCTCTTCGATGTTTGGAGTTTGGGGACTTGGATGTCGTGCGGGGACCTGATCCTCCCCGGGTGCCTGAGAACAATGGTGGACCGCTGCCTGTTTTTGCCTTGATGAAGCCGTGTTTCTATTTTGCAGGGAAACCCCCGCTTTTCCTAACGGCGAGACTGAACTCCTGTCTATCATTGCCCTTGTTGCTATTGCTGAGACATTTGAACTGCCTATTTGAACTTTTGCCCACTTGCTTATTGATTGCCCTCCCTGGCCTACGTTTTGCTCGTACTTTCTTTCATTTGTGTGCTTGCCTCGCATCGTGTTGCTTACTTCACACTGTCCTGTGGTGGGTGGTAATTGTGGTTAGGAAGGGACTGGGGTGAGATGCACGGCTCCCGGTGGTTTATTGGTGTACAGATCCGTGGCGAAGTTGCTCATATTTCTAGTGCTGTGGGAGACCCCCCTGTACGTTTTTTGGCGCTCGAGATTGTGTCGTTCTGGTTCACATGTAATATGATCGTATGGTTGGGTGGAGGGCTGTGGCCGACCGTATTTGTTTCTGTCCTTTTGCTCCTCCCTCCCATTTATTTCTTTTGTTTTCATGTCCTTTTTTTGTCTCTATATTCTTCTTCTCTCTTGTCTCTACTACATTTCGGGTTCTGGTTTAGGGCGACAGGCGCGCTGTTTGGAGGGTAGGCCGTAGCCTTCTGCAGGGGTGCTGGGTGGGATGGGTGGGTTGGGTCTTATTTGATGTTTTATTTTCCTTAGTTCTATGGCCCTTTTGTATCTCTTTATTGGAGTGCCGCGTCTGTCCTTGCCTTCCGTGGTATGATTGGGGTGGGGTCTGTACTGTCGCTGTTCTTCTTTTTGTAGTTCTGCTGCTTTCCATTGCGACTCCCATGCCCTCCTCGTTGCTGATATTACCGCTCTTTTATGTGTTCCTTGCTACGGGGCGCTTGTTTAGGCGCGGCATTCTTCTCTTTCAGTCTGTGTTTTCCTTTCCCTCTCTTCTTTCCTCTTCCCCCCCCTCCCTCCCTTTTTCCTTCTCTCCCAAGGTCAGTATGACGGGTTAGTCTTGGTGTTGTCGCTATTCCGGCCCCTTTGTTCTGTTTCTGATGTGATACTGGGTGGTGGGGATGCAAAGTTGTTCTTAATTATATACTGACTTGTGTTCACGGCCCTGTTTTTATACCGATATATACAGTGCTGACATTCCTGCATGGCTGCCCTTTAGCCTTTCTGTTACCAATGGTTTGATTTGGGAATCCGGATTCCTCTATATTGTCGCCGAGCCTGTCATGCTCCTTATTGCCCTATTATAAAAAATAACCTTCTTTGCTCCTGTTTGCTGGCCGTTTGGATCCTCTCTCCTCCCCCCTTTTTAAGATTGTATTGCTCACGTTCCTCTATGATTGATTCTGTAATTTCATTCTGGACTTCTTGACTGCTTTCACGTATTATGGCCGGGCAGTTTGGTTGTAGGCCCAGATTTGTATATCCTGTCTATACCAATAAAGGTTTACAAAAAAAAAAAAAAGCTGTTCTCCATATCTCTAGCTCTCTTTACCAAACCAAAAGAGAACTAAGAAGAACATTATCAGATTTCACTTGATGCAATGGTGAAGATCCTCAACAGTGCTTTCATTTTCACTACTGAGTGAAAGTCAATTGTGAAAAGGAATTTGTGGTTATGAATATCTGGCAATAAATGCAACAATTTCAGCTCACCAGCCTCATCTAACCAAAAGAACTTTAAACTGAAAAAATATATAAATGCATGGATCTTTGGGTCAGCCCTCTTCATTCATTGGTCTGTTCAACTGTTATTCACATTTCCTCCTCCCACCACAGCAAACAACATGGGGCAAAGGGTCAGCCTATTCCAGCCATTGGCTCTCTTACACTGCAAGTGACAGCATTTAACATGACCACATGTGAACATTTGACAAAAAAGTTATACACCACACTTCAGGACAAGAGCTGGTGATCCAATATTTTACTTTGTCGCTGATTTTCTCTTTCCATTTACACTTTTTGTATTTTTAAGTCATTCTTAAGTGTTTAATCTAGGTTTTCAGGTTACAGTAATTCAAAGCCAATGGAACATTTTCATTGCATCAACAAGAATTACGCCTTCCTGAGATGCAAATTTAAATTAAAATGTGTTCCAATACTTTTTCGAAGTACACTGCCTGCTAAGAAGCAATGATATTATTATGTCAAAATTAAATGAGATGGATAACTTTTTATAAAATATATGGCCATACATTTTTTTATCTATAGCTATTTTTAGCAATCTGTTTACCTTCTTTGGCTTTTGTGACATATACTTTCAATAAAATAATGTTTGACCATCGGATATGTTACCTAAGGTCAGAATGATTAGCTTTGTCAGTGCTTCTTGTAATATGTGCTAGTCCACTAATCGCCTATTACGGCAGCTTTACTGGGTCTTTGATAGATGAAGAGGCTTGTTTGACACCGAATTCCATCTAAAATATTGTTGCTACAAGACAATTTACACCTAAGTATAAAAAGAAACAGGACGTATTATGCTTGCCTAAGCTTTCTTTCGGTACTAATTGTCTGAAAGATAATGGGTAGCCTGGGCTTTTAGCTGTTTTTCAATGTCCCTGGTCCTGAAAGCTTATGATTCAATACTGTGTGGCATCATGAGGGCTTGAAGGAGTTTGAAAAGGGTAATCATTTCACAATTATTCCTCACAAAGGTCCGAAAATCGGTCTTGTCTGGGGTCCCAAAAATCTTTATGAGGGCACTGATTAATATAGGTCAGTAGGCAATGAGAACAAAATCCATGTATGGGAAGTAGGGGTGGGGGGTTCCAAGGAGGGAAAGTGAGAGAGGGTTCAGCCAAGGAAGTGAGGGAGAGCATCCCTGCAGGAAAATAAGTACATAAAAAAACAAAGACTATCCTTCTAGTGATTGACGACGGATCACGTTGAAGTGTTTCTTTTCTTTATCTTCCACCTAGGCCTGCCCTTTAAAAATATTTTGGTGGAATTAATACAAAAAAAAGAAATCAGTGTCATTGCTTCTTATTATGGTGGTGTTCTGAAAGGGGTGTGTCTCTGTCTTAGAAATGGGGGGCTGTCAGAGTTAAGGTAACAGGTGTTCCTATTTTCAGAGACCGCTTTACGTTTCTTAGGTAACTGTCCCTGTTACTTGAGTGGTATCCCTATAATGATGTTCTGCTCTGTCTATACTTGGGTCGTGCTGTCTGTCCCCAAGTGATCTCTGCCCCCTCACCTCTCCCAGAAGCCGCCAGAATGTCCCTTAACTCTTCGGCAGAGATACGGACCCGCTGTAGTTCCTGCGCCATCAGCAACCGGGCTGGGGCGGAGGGGTAACAAACAAACGGCGGGGGCAAAGGAGGGGCGGGGGGGCTACAGCTTTGTGCTGCATAGACATAGACGAGGGACCGTGGCGCGCGCCATCTTGGGCGGTCAAGACCTAAATGGGGCAGGGTCTTTCTAATCAGTAGAGAAATAGTAATACGTATCACCTTGCACGACTGCCCGGGTGCGGTTATTCTCCTTTCTTCAGTCCAAGGATTTCTGGGTTTCTGTTTCCTGATAGTAGTTTACCAAACTGTAAATCGCCATTTCCAAGATGGCAACCTGCCTCATTGAAACGACGAGACGCACGCGAGTCTGTCTTCTATCACAATGTTTATGACGTGAGTTTTACAGTATGACTCGTAATAAGCCCTACTAGTCGTGGTTTCTACCTGGCGTTTTACCGCGTCTCTTGTGTTCATAACAGTCTTAAAGTCGCGGCTTCTTAATGTAGTGGGTAGTTTTGGGGAATGGACTGCCGTCATGTTTACAACACAGATGTGTTTCATCTGTTTTTGTGATACGAGGGATGAAGTCCTAGAGAGCCTGTGAATACAAAACAGGGCTGTATAATTGGTATACTTACGCGTATAATTACTGCTATAGTTAGTGCTTTAACAGTTGTTGAGTTGAATATGATTCCTACAATAGTTACTAAAAAGGCATAAAGTCAATGAGTCGGTGCTGTATAGTTTACATACTGTTTAAAGGCCTTTCTTTCTAGTTAGTGTCATTGCTAATAAAGTTTGTAATACCTTGTTTCTTTGCATTTATTACGCTATCTCACGATTGTCTCCCAGCACCATATGTAACTTTCGTTAACCATTAAGAGTTTTGACTTTTGGAAACCTCAGACACCGTTTTTCTTTCAAATGCCTTATATTTGCTACAATGGATAAGAAAGTGTTTTTGTTCTCTATAAGATCCACGGTCTGTTGTGTGCAGATGCTGCGAACCGATTTTTAGGAATGTGTGTAGCTTCAAGCCGGTTTTCAACTGGTAGTCACAACATATTTTTTCGACATTGTCGTTGCTGTCATTATTCACGTTTTGTATCCAGGCTTTCTTCCATGTCTATGATGAGTGTAGTTCCAGTTTTCGCGCATGATCGGGTCAGTTGGTCGATCATGGCGGCCTGCGCTGCTCGGCGCTGCCTTTCTGTACTATCCCGGTACAGGACCCGAGGCATGGGGGTCCTGGGAACGGAGCTGAGGGAGCGGCCACGACCACCCCGGAGACTGTTGTGTGGGTGCGGCCTACAGCCGGAGCGGGGCTTCAGTTCTAGGTATGGGGAAGAATTTAGGGAATTCGTCAGACCCTAGTGCATTTTTCGAAATAATATGTATTCCTGGATCCCAAAAGCTCCCTAATTACTCTAGGCTCGTTGCCCAGCTTTTGTTTAGAGCGACAGACTCACTGCTGACAAAAGTGGAAAACTGCGAAGGGGCTGATCAATCGGTGAGTTGTTGATCAATCCTTCCTAAGGTTACCTGAGGAGAGCTTATTAGAATATAATGTAGGCTTTCATATGTGACAGGCCACACAAAGACACAGTCAACTTCTTACTAATAAGCATTTGCAAGCAATCGGTCTCGCCTTTGGAACCTTATATGTATTTAACTATGCAGTACATTAACCTGGGCGCTGAAACATCTACTGTTCTTTAACATGAAGGGAAAGTTATCACCAAACTGCGTGACACACCAGGTATGGGAACACATGGAGAGAAATGTTGCCTTTCAGCGGGGAATGGTATAGTCCAAAGCTCTGTTTTTAATATAAAGTCAGGGCCTTCGGTGGTCTTATCACTGAAAATAGATTTGAAAAAAATATTATTGTCTATGGGTGCTCGTGGAAGACAATTTCTGTGGACTGGAGTCTAGAGAATGCTAAAGTGATTCTGGTACTTTACTGACCTCTACTGGTTGTTTTCTATCAAGAAAGTTAAATAGAGGCAGTTGCCAGAAAATTAAAAAACAAAAAAGTCCTTCAGCAGAAAGGAATTCTGGTATTTTACTGATCTCCACTGGTCATTTTCTATCAAGACGGAAGATGGTTAAACAGAGGTATACCACCATCAAATTGCTCGTCCTATCGCCCAATATCCTTGATAAACGCAGAGGCCAAGATAGTGGCAAAAGCACTCGCACTTCGATTACAACCACACCTTACGACACTAATCCACCCAGACCGATCAGGGTTCATGCCGGGACGCAATACCGCCCTCAATTTGTGGCGTTTGCATGGGGTAATGGCCCGAATATCGACCATACAAGAGAATGCAGCTATCCTCTCATTGGATGCAACCGTGGCATTCGACCTCATGGAATGGCCGTTTTTATTTGCAGTCCTCCAAAGGGTGGGCTTTGGCCCAAAGTTCTGCGGATGGATTACATTGTTATACACCGCACCCTTAGCACAGGTGGTGGCGAATGGACGTATCTCGAGAGAATTCGCACTGGGCAGGGGTACGAGGCAGGGCTGCACATTGTCTCCACTCCTGTTCGCATTGATATTCGAACCGCTCGCGGCATGAATAAGACAGGACGTGATGATCCATGAGATGGGAGGCGAGCTGGGAAGATCGCATCTCACTTTATGCAGATGATGTACTGATATATTTGCACTGTATACGGGAAGGTATCGGGATACACTATACATTGGTCAAAATCACTTCTCTACATAGTACATGGTCCCACACCAAGGCTCCCGCCGGGCTGTGAGCTGCAAATCGCGACTAAGGGTTTTAAATATTTAGGAATTTACGCTACACCACAGATGGCATTATTCGTAGAAGAAAACCTCATGAAGCCACTGACAAAATTCCGAAAAGATGTTAGACACTGGAGGTCGCTTCCATTGACGCTACTCCCTCTTTAAGATGATGGCTCCTCCTAGATTTTTATATGCCCTCCAAAATACTCCGTTCCCGGTCCTCCCCCTTACATATTTCAACGCAATTGAGGCTGAGGTTTCCGCTCCGCTGTGGGATGGAAAGACGGCACGGATAGCACAACATAAGCAGTTGGTACAACGGGGGAATCGCGCTGCCCAACGTAAAACTGTATTATTGGGCCTCGCAACTCACAGTGATAAATCACTGGCTACATGCCCCGCAGGATGAACCGGCCTTTCGAATGGACAGATACGTTTTACCTTCTGATCACTTAATGAAAGCCCTATACACCAGCAAACGGAAGAACACACTCACAGGTCCGACGGCACACACAATCAAAATGTGGCATACGACGCAGCGGGCATTGGGACGGGAGGGGGTGCTGACTCAGGCTACTCCCCTATGGGAGACCCAGCGCTTGGGTAATCTGTCTAACACAAAGGGCTTCAAGAAATGGGACCTCATTGGTATCACCAAAATAGGGGACCTTTGGTTAAAAGGGGAGGTTATTCCCTTCGCAAAACTACAAGAGTAATACGGCATGGCAGGGACCGAGTTATACAGATACACCCAAATCAGACACGCACTGAGGAGTGCCAGTCCCCCAAAGACGCAATTACCGGAGGCTGCTCCCTTAGAAGATAGACTCCTCACTGACCATATGGAAAAAAGGCTATCTCCCAGACATACAGTATGATCATAAATAACCTACCAGATCCCACAACGACCCTAAGGGAGCGATGGCAGACCTGGGTGAAATGGAAGATTCAGACTGGCAGGATGCAATGGCATCGTCACGCGAAGGAGCGATATCATCCAAGCTCAAGCTAATACAGCTTAAGGTGCTTCATCGCATGTATTACTCACGCACTACAATGCATAAGCTAGGATGCGCACCTGATACTGTGTGTGTGGAACTGTGGACTCCCAGGTACATTCTACCACATAATATGGGAATGCCCGCAACTCCAACCATACGGTGAAAAAGTAATGAGTGTGATCTCACAGGTGGGGGTTAGAAGTCCCGCTGGACCCCAAGAGATGCCTCCTCAACATGTGGGAGCCCACAGATCTGAATTTACAGTTGCAGAATTGGGCAACATTGGGGATGACGATTGCAAAGAGAAACATAGCTAGGAACTCAGGCTCAGATACAGTACCCACATACCAACAATGGAGGAACGATATTGATTCAGCGTTGGTGGCAGAGAGGGCAGGTTACACACACAGGTGGTGCCCCAAGAAATGATCTAGGATTTGGGGATAGTGGAACAAATTCAGAGGATACATATGCGAACCTTCGCAAACAGAATCAAGCCCGGACACCAGCCCATAATAGTAGCAGTAAAGGGATCTGTTTTATGTATGGATGGGCGGCACTGCAACGAGGTGGGAGGGGAACGAAACCAAGAGATTGTTACATGCACGATGCGACAGGACAAAATGTGTTCTGTAATCATCAGTGTAAACAATAGCAGTGATAATGTAAACCAAGAACTAGTGGAGAATGTTGTTTTATTTTGCAAAATGAAATACATTTTTTTATAAAAAAATTTAAAAAAGACAGTTAAACAGAGGCAGTTGAACAAGCAGAAAGTATTTTACTGACCTCTCCTGGTTGTTTTCTATCAAGACAGTGAAATAGAGGCAGTTGACCAGAAAAAAAAGTCCCTAAGCGGAAGCAGACAAGTCCTATGGCTGATCTCCAGAGCCCACAACGTACATACACATATAAGCATATACTAAAGTATATACAAGAGGTCTTGAATGGTCGACCTAAAAAGTACATATTTGTGCGTCTAATGGTCTCCGTGCGCAGCACCAGGTGACCCCTTTTTCATGCCCCTTCTTCCCACTTCGAAATATAGGACGGCATGCCGGTACAAAAAAGTATCACCTAAACCCCTGTACTTTATCCCCTTATCAGTACATACTTTAATACAAAAGGAAAGCACTTAATGATACCTGACTGATAAAATGAACAAAAATGGAAAAGCCATGTTAAAATTGAATGTGTGTGATTTTATATAAATCCCTATTCATGTATCATGGTCTTGTTCTTTGCGAAAGCTTATAAGTTGAACAAACGGCTGTGTGTCTTTGTCAAGGAAAAGTGGCAACCCTCCTCAAAATGATAGTAATGTGACTTCATATTGTATTGCATTTGTGTTTTATATAGAGCTTCTGCCCATGACAAGGCGTTAAACTGATTAATGTTGGGCAGCATGCTGCTCTGGAACTCAAGCTCATTTGTTAGTCAAGTGTTATTGGTTAATGTTATTGGGAATAGTCTGGTTCGCTCAAGCTAACCATTCTATACATTTATTCCTTCATTAGTGTCGGGGGTATTGGAATTCATGTTGATAGTTGGTACGGCTACTAGATGAGCTTGGGAGATTGAATATTTTTAGGATGGTGGGGTATGACTTTCAAAGAAGGAGAGGTGAGCTTTGCTACAGGTCGAGGGCAATTTACAGATATACAATCATGGAGATTAAGGCAAACATGTTTGACTTGGGGAAGGTTGTGACCAGAGAGAGCAGGATTTTGGATGATTGAATGGAAGGAGAGGGCTATTTGAAAGAAAAAAATTAGAGCAGACAATCGGAACTTTTAAGCAAGAGTTTTTTATGCTAGGTTTAGAAATATAGAGGAAGCTTTTTGAGATGGAATGCACATATGTAAGCCGGTAGAAAGGAACCACAGAATTTGCAGGTAGAGATAGGGTTTATTAGGTTCTTCTTATAGACCATAAGATCAGGTGAGCAGTCTGTCCACTGCTATGCTGCATCTAGACTACCACTTCAGCAAGGTCGGCTGATCCGCTCAGAGGTTGGAAGCATAAAATAAAGGCTAGACGGATACACTGAAATGTTAAGAGCTTTAGGCAATTTTTGAAGCAGTAGCCTCAAGACTCAAGCAATATGAAAACATATATGGGTAAATAATACAAACATTGAGAAGGAGATTCCACAAATGCTGGAGTGGAAGTCTTGTGATGTTCATCCTCCAGTTTGGCACACAGTACTAAGTTGGCACCACTAAGGGCATGTCTTAACTCTGCTGCTAGGCGTATTACAGTATCAAAAAGAAACAGTCACATCGCTCATGATCTGAAATCTCTAAACTGATTCCCATATGAGGCAAGGTTTCATTTAAACATTGCTTGCTTGACCCATAAAGCCCTATACTTCCAACACACCGAGATACATTGCACAACAAGCATTGGAAATGCAATAGGTCTCGCATTAAAAAAGTTGGAGCTATTGGTCTTGTAAATGATTTTTTTTTATTTATGTGTTGTTTTTGAAAATAGCTAAATTAATAGCTTTGTCATTTACAATGCCAATAGTTATAACTTTTGCAAATGTGACACCTATAGCATTTGTAATGCAACATGTTTTGTATTTACGTGACTTAGATGTATTGATATTACAAATAACAATGGCTTTTAATTTTTGTAAATAATTAATACTTAAATAATGTATTTAATTTATAATGGCAATAGCTTAAACGTTTGTAAATAACTTTTGTGAAGATTATGTTCAGTGTATTTTATTGTGACAAAAATCCAAGAACATTGCATTTGCACCTACACACACACAGAGCCACACACATATAGATGTGGTGGATCTGGGGGATATGGTGGTGGTGGATGTGGTGGTGGTGGTGGTGATGGTGATGGTGGATGTGGTGGTGGATGTGGTTGTGGATGTGGTGAAAGTGGTGGTGGATGTGGTGGTGGAAGTGCTGGTGGTGGGTGTGGTGGATGTGGCGGTGGTGGATGCGGTGGTGGATGAGGTGGCGGATGTGCTGGTGGATGTGGTGGTGGTGGATGCGGTGGTGGATGTGGTGGTGGATGTGGTGGTGGTGGTGGATGCGGTGGTGGATGTGGTGTTGGATGTGATGGTGGATGTGGTGGTGGATGTGGATGCGGTGGTGGATGCGGTGGTGGTGGATGTGGATGCGGTGGATGTGGTGGTGGTGGATGAGGTGGCGGATGTGCTGGTGGATGTGGTGGTGGTGGATGTGGTGGTGGTGGGTGCGGTGGTGGATGCGGTGGTGGATGTGGTGGTGGTGGTGGATGTGGTGGTGGTGGATGTGGTGGTGGATGTGGCGGTGGATGTGGCGGTGGTGGATGTGGCGGTAGTGGATGTGGCGGTGGTGGATGTGGTGGTGGTGGATGTGGTGATGGATGCGGTGGTGGATGTGGCGGTGGATATCATGGTGGATGTGGATGTGATGGTGGATGTGGTGGTGGATGCGGTGGTGAAGTGGTGTTGGATGTGGTGGTGATGGTGGATGTGGTGGTGGTGGATGTGGCGGTGGTGTATGTGGTGGTGGATGTGGTGGATGTGGTGGTGGATGCGGTGGTGGTGGATGTGGTGGTGGATGTGGTGGTGGATGCGGTGGTGGTGGATGTGGTGGTGGTGGTGGTGGATGTGGTGGTGGGGAGAGAGTGGGCAGGGCTTCAAGTCCATACTCCAATACAGCACACCTTGCATAGCAGTGCATGGGCTGACCAGGCTCGACCTATTAAATGAAATTAGAAGAGAGAAGTACGTTGGGAGTAGATAACAAAGGAGTAAAGGGAAGAAAAGTCGGGAGAAAGAATGAGTTACGGAGAAGGAGGGCAACATAATGATTCAAAATTAAAAGTACGGAGGATATGGAATGTGGAGGTGACAGCTGGCAGGAACGAGAGGAAAGTGAGAGATGTCTCTTTCTTTATAAATAACTTTTCGAGCTGTGGATAGAAGCATCACAGAATTTGAGTGAACGCGAACGTTGTCTATTTTTTCAGCTCTTAGAGCGTGCACTCTTTCTCGACATTAAAGCCTTGCGGACCCTAGTGAGAGTGACTCGTTTTGAGTTTCGTTCAAAGCCACTTTGCCACTTTGCCGCTGTCTGCATTGGCTTCACAGTACATATAGCTCAACTTTAACAACTCTGGCTAGTCCCCCAAAAATATGGCTGGTGTGCTGAAGAGTGAAGAAGGTGACATTGTTCGTGTGCCAGCAGGAGAGGTCCGCAGTTGTGCGTCTCCTCCCTCATCATCTGGCTCCTGGAGGAGGGTTAGCGGCTCTCGTGATGTCCTCGGGCAAAGGGAGGAGGGTGGGAAGAAGCCGGGGGGAGGGAAGGAAGGGGGAGGAGAGGCGGGATGTATTTTCAAGCTTTAAACAAGGGGCGGAGCGAGGGGAAGGTGTGCTGGGAGAGAGAGTGGGGAGGGGAAGAGCTGCTGGCGGAGCATCCTTGTTATGGGCGATGTGTTGCTGTAAAGTGGATTATAGGCTGATCGACTAAGAGTCGGCAGGCTGGGGAACAGATGCTGCTGGGGAACGGATGAGGGGAGGTGCTGGCGGCTGGGGAGGCAGGGGGCGGAGAGCAAGGGGCGGAGCGGGAAGAGCTGCAGAACAAAATAGTGTGTAATTTTCTTTCTTTACCGAGCAGTTTATGCAATCTCTACAAGTTGCGCTATAAGAATCAGGGAAATTTTCCGCATGTCCAGCTGATGCCTGAATTCCGTGCTGTATGCTAGAGTGCTGGGGGGGAGGTGGCGGAGCGGGAAGAGCGTCGTGAGGGGAGAGATAGTGGGGAGAGGGCGGAGCAGGAAGAGCTGCTCTCGGCAGGCTGTGTCAGTGTGGAATGCTGGTGGCTGGGGAGGCAGGGGGCGGAGCGAGGGGGAGGTGTGCTGGGAGAGAGAGTGGGGAGGGGAAGAGCTTCTGGCGGAGCATCCTTGTTATGGGCGCCCTCGGAAACATGCCCCGTTCTGTGAGAGGAATCGGTGTGGAGAGCAGAGGCTTCCGCCAACAGATGGGTAGGAGAGACTGAAAGCTATCAGGCAGGGGCTGTGCTGGAGGCGACTTGCAACCAAAGAAGCCGCACTGTAAGCGGTGATGCATAGGTGTATGACACAAGAGGCAAGCTGCGTCTTGAGCCTCCTTCCGCTCGAGGCAGAACAGACAGTTTCACGGAAGACAAGCAGTAAAGTGGATTATAGGCTGATCGACTAAGAGTCGGCAGGCTGGGGAACAGATGCTGCTGGGGAACGGATGAGGGGAGGTGCTGGCGGCTGGGGAGGCAGGGGGCGGAGAGCAAGGGGCGGAGCGGGAAGAGCTGCAGCACAAAATAGTGTGTAACTTTCTTTCTTTAGCGAGCAGTTTATGCAATCTCTACAAGTTGCGCTATAAGAATCTGGGGAATTTTCCGCATGTCCAGCTGATGCCTGAATTCCGTGCTGTATGCTGGAGGGGGAGGTGTGCTGGGAGAGAGAGTGGGGAGGGGGCGGAGCGGGAGGAGCGTCGTGAGGGGAGAGAGAGTGGGGAGAGGGCGGAGCAGGAAGAGCTGCTCTCGGCAGGCTGGGGAACAGATGCTGCTGGGGAACTGATGAGGGGAGGTGCCCTGAAGAAATGTGACACGGCAGGCTGGGGAGGGGGCGGAGCGGGGGTGTGGGAGGAGTGCGGCTGAGGGAAAAGACATGCAAGGCAGGCGGCTGGGGGCATGTGCACGCGCTTTTAATGTCAATGCGCATGCGCATTGAGCTTGAATTTCACGGGCACTGCAAGGAATCGCCATCGATTCCTTGCAAGTTGGTTAAAGTCTGTTTAAGCCCCCATAGTCTCGCAAGCTCAATGCGCATGCGCATTGACAGGCGAGACCTAAAAACTAGAGCCATCTGGTGGTGTTGGAGCATTGGGAGGCACTAAATCCGCCGCTGTTGGACTTTGCGAGCGGCCGCCGAGCGGGGGAAACTACATTGTCCAGCAGCCCAGAGGTACACGCCCACTTCACCACGCGCCCAGTGGGGGACAAAAGACCGCGAGTACTGCGGTAGAGCGGGCTCCTTTTTAGGTCTCGGTACTATCCGGTTCGGCAGAACCGGAAGTAGAGAGATCTTATGTTTCTTAGAGGGGCTCTTTATCCCGCCTCTAATTTTGGCTCTCTCCCATTGGCTGGCTTCCTAAACAGAGGCCAGCCATTGGAGGAGAGAGCCGTCCTTCTGAATAGGCTCCGTCTTTTTCGGATTTGGGGGCGTCATTTTTGCTGTTCTTTAGCTCATGACGTAGTCCGTCACTCAGGACAGCAAAACCACGCCCCCAAATCCGAAAAATCTCAGAGCTTTATGCCGCCATTTTGTTTTCTTCCTCGCTGTTCTCTCCTCGCTGTCCTCTTGTTCTTGTCTTGCCTTCTGCCCGCGCCGTGTCTATTTCCCGCCCCCCTCCCGCTGTCCGTGTCTTTTTCCCGCCCCCTCCCGCTGATGAGGTTGCAGCTCTCACAAGAGCCGGGCACCGGCCTTCTGCTTCATGTGCGCCTGCTCGCATGCCTTCCGGAGGTAAGGGGCAACGGATGCGGGACAGCCGTGTGGTGTTCTGGGAGGTTTAATGATGTCTTCTCCTAAGGTAAAACGATTTTCCTGTCTATGTATGCCATTTAATTTCTTACGAGTGGTGACGCGCCCACACTGCCTGCTCTGTCCATGCGGCGCTGGAAGCCCCGTGCAGCAGGCGGAGGCAGTCCGAGCCTTGCCCCCTCCATCTGGTTGCCCTTGTATGAGTTTGGGGTCTGGGTGACTTTAGGTCTTTGTGTACCTTTGATGTGGGCCTTCGTCTCCGTGCTAAATGGAAGTTAAGGCCGTGCCTTGACTGAGGAGCGCGAGGCGGAATACAGAGCAGCCGCCGCCCGTAATGGGATTGAGAGCAGCATGTGCGAGTGTTTCAGTCAGAAGCGAACAGATGTTGGTATAAATTACCTCGGTGTCTGACGTGTTGCAAATTAAAAGCGCGGCTGGAATCGGTAAACTCTGTCCCCAAGTTAGGGGGGACGAGGGCTGTGATTACTGTCCCGCTCCGAGGAATGTTTAAGCTGCAGCGGAAGCCGGGTAAGGCAATGAGCAAGAAAATGATTCTTTGAATTAATCAGTGCCTTTGCGTGTTTCCCACTTCACCAAGTGTGTGTCTATCTGTTTTGTGCTCGTCTCTCTCTTCGTCTCCCCCTCCTCCACTGCAGGCTCAGCATAAGATAATGCGCCACACTGCTCGGCTGCGCTGTGCCGTTCTCAGCTCCCCCCTCTCACCTCCGCCCCCTTACAGCAGGGCTGTGATTACTGTCCCGCTCTGAGGAATGTTTAAGCTGCAGCGGAAGCTGGGTAAGGCAATAAGCAAGAAAATGATTCTTTGAAATTAATCAGTGCCTCTGACATGTCCAATGACGGGTGAAGGAGAAATGCGCACCCCGTGGGCGTCTGATGTGGCAGGGACTAGTACATTGATCCTACCTCCCTCGGCTTTCGGCCTCTGAATATACACTGACCTCTGGGACCCACCTTGACTACAGGGTGCAGTCAGTACTGCACTGTAAGGTGCGCTGACCTGTGAATCACACCCTTTGCTCAACCTCAGAGCAACTCGCACTGTCCTATGATGACCATGACCGACGCCCCCATCAGACAAGAGAAGGCCGCAGCTGTTCACCACACAGACAAAGGCCCGAAAAATTCCCATATTGTTAGTTGATGGGAAGTGCTGCAGAGGTGAAACGTTGTTCTGCCTGAAGCTGCAAACATACAAGCAAAGCTCCTGCCTCTGAAGAGCATGCCTTGCTTATAGAAAAGGCTCTAAACTCTGCGGCGGACGCAAGGGGCTACCTTACCCTAAAGAGCGCAGCTTGACACATCCTTATCCAGTGCACTCTTTCGGACTTTTGCAGAATTCACCCTAATTGGCGCTTAATTTGAGCCGGTGGTGTCTACCAACACAAATTTTTGGGGACCGGCACATACTTTTCCTTACCAGACATCGACCGAGAGTAAAAGAGGCACGAGAGGGAAAAACAAGCGCATAAAATAGAAGAAGGAAGAGGAAGATGGGAAAATTGTCACAAAAAGAGAAAGCAGGGGGTGAGATAAAAGGGCATGGAGTGTTTCGTAGCAGATTGGACATGAGGTGCATTCAAGACTACGCAGCCTCGGTATTCACTCCCCAACATTTAATAGGACCGGCTTTGGGTTTCTGAGCCGAGCTGTGGGCACCGGCACTCATTCTTTCACAAATGAATCACTGCCCTAACTTATTGGAGTAAACTTCAGCCTTGGCTGATATTCGCCTGAAATGGAGATATTCAGATTTGGCTGCCTAGTTTGTTGAGCCAGTGTCTGTCATGCTTCTGCTGTAATGGACACTATAGAGAGAGAAAAGGTAAAGAATCATTGGTAGAGATAAATTTGATCATACTGCAGAGTAGTGAGTGCAGAGTGCTGTGTGCTGTTGAGTGCTGTGTGCTGTTGAGTGCTGTTGAGTGCAGAGTGCTGTGTATTGGCAATGTAAATGACAATGCCATTTATTTATGATTTAAAGAAAAAAAAAAGAAATGTCATGAGCAATGCCAATAGCTCTACCTTTAATGATGCCGAGACCATTGCATTGTAAATGCTTGTTTGCTGTGTTTGCTGGTTGTAAGGACTCACCTGGAGTTTCCCTGAAAACCCTGCTGGTCATTACTGTTTGCTGCTAGGTTTGCCGCCGCCGCTGTTGGACTTTGCGAGCGGCCGCCGAGCGGGGGAAACTACATTGTCCAGCATCCCAGAGGTACACGCCCACTTCACCACGCGCCCAGTGGGGGACAAAAGACCGCGAGTACTGCGGCAGAGCGGGCTCCTTTTTTGCTGTGTTTGCTGGTTGTAAGGACTCACCTGGACTTTCCCTGAAAACCCTGCTGGTCATTACTGTTTGCTGCTAGGTTTCCCCCCCGCCGCTGTTGGACTTTGCGAGCGGCCGCCGAGCGGGGGAAAGTACATTGTCCAGCAGCCCAGAGGTACACGCCCACTTCACCACGCGCCCAGTGGGGGACAAAAGACCGCGAGCACTCCCGCGTCGCTGGAGAAGCCCGGGACAAGGGCGGGGCCAGAGGAGGCCGGGCTGGGCCACCCCCCAACATCGCTGACTAACATCCTCCCAGAGACACAACCAAACCATTGTGCGTATATAAAATTCGCCCTCCTTATAACCTTTCTTGGTTTTGTTAATCTATTGCTAGTATATTACTTTTGACTTATAATCATGAGTAAGCTTACTCGCAGAGGGGGTGCAGCTAGGGGGGGAGTGAGGACAATGGAAGACTACCTGAAACGGGCAGAAACTGAATTATCTAAAGAGATTGAACGCGCAGAGAAAAGGCTATCATTAGAACCACCTAGGGACTTGACGGTCCAAGCTTTAGTTCATGACTCACCTGCGTTGGGTTCCCCGTCCTCACCTGAACCATCGCTGGCAGCTGTCCTGCCAGCTATGGACAGCTCGGGGTCAGCAGGCGATATGACTGGTTTAACTAGTTCCCCTGAACTGATTCCTCCTCCTTCATCACGGGTGCTACGCTATAGTCACTCCCGTGCTCCTTCAGCTGTGACTAAACCTAAAGACCACATAGGTAAAAGGAAAGCAAAATGTGCCCCAAAAGGTAGCCGTCAACCGACAAAAATGTCAAGGCGTAAATATGTCACATCTGGGCTGGGTAACCGTATAGAGACAGTAAATACCTTGAGTAGCTGTCCATCCAACTTAGGAAGTAGTAAGCTCCCAATACCGAACGTCGATCCTTATAGTGAGGCTGTCAGACCAGAGCTACTGGGGCATATTGAGGATATGTTCAAATCATTTATATTCCCAGTAATGGACAAATTAGAATCCCTAGATCGTAGACTGGGTAATTTAGAAAAGTTCATTACTAGTCAACACACCACAAATATCATAGCGTCTCAACCAACTAGTGCATGTCCTGCTAGTGTCACAGTACAAGTGCCCCTGGATACGGGAGGTTGCTCTGCTGATCATAACAGCCAAGCACCTAAACAGATGGTCCCAGCTGTCAATGCTACTCTAGGGGCAAAAATTGGCCCAAAGGGCCCTGTTGGAAGGCTTCAGATGACAGGCAATTACTCTCCTAGGAATATCTCCCTCAATCTCCCCCCCCCTCCGAGGCTTGCCCATGCTCCATCATATTGGCTAATGTTCCCAAAATACCGGAGACAGAGGAGGAGCACTGGTCAACATTAAAGAACAAGGCTCTCCATTATCTAAATAATAAAACAGTGTTAGGTGAGCAGTTGTACAGCAAATTTAAGATGGTTAGAAGGGTTACATGGGTGGGAAGATCCAAGAAAAGATTGGAGGGAGATTGTGTGGTAGTGAGTTTTAGTTCCCCCGAGCTAGTGGGACATATTTTGAAACAGGCAGGATCTGTTAGGATCCATCATGATAGTGTCAATATCTTACCATTGGGGTATTTTTACCAACCACCTGTTTACTCCGGAATCCATGATCCTAGAAACTATGCATTAGAGGTAGCTCCAACACCTAGTCTGTTCCCAACAAGCAATCGATTTGATATTATTAGTTCCCTGAATGATAATGATTGACTTCCCTTTAATGAAAGCAGGATTACGCAGGGAAAATCTATGGCTGTAATGGTATAACAGGTCAATCTGGCACACTACACAATCCCTTAGAAAAGGTTCCCCTACCTGCACAAGAAGAAGAGATAGGTAGCACCATAGGGGTCACCATTAATCAAATCTAGGTGGACATCTGCAGTAAAGTAAGGGACACTACTGGGATAGGTGAGAATGGAATAATGGGGATAGAGAACAATATAGAAACAGCTATACCTCTTGCATCACTGATTTCGTGGAATATAGCTGGGCTGCGAAGCAAGATAAACTCAACAGACTGGTTGGCTTTTGTAGATACTGCAGATTTTATCTTGTTACAAGAAACCTGGTTGTTAGATCCTGAGTATAGAGTTGGATATTTAAATTTTTCCATCCCAGCTATTCCAAGTGCAAAAGGTAGACCAAAGGGGGTCCTAATAACCTGGGTTAAGCAGGATAGCAGATATACCATTCATCAATTAGACACCAAAAGTAATGACATTCTTTTAATTTGTGTTTCTAGTGTTGATTTCAATGATCTTTATATTTTTAATATATATTCACGGGGACAACCGAGGGTAAATCCTCCCAAACGGTTGACCAATTAGATGCTCTTCTTGAGAACTATCGCAGTAAAGGAAATATCGTAGGAGGGGACCTGAACTGTTGTTTTGAACCATTGGATAGGAACGACATCGACCTGACCACAGATGAAGACACAGCTTGGAATATCCCCTCGCTGTTATTGGTGCCAATTAAAAAATGGACTGAGGCTGCGCTTCAGCTTAAAACACTTTGTGTAGGGCATGGGCTGCACGCAACTAATGGACGCACGGCCTCTGATAGGCAGGGAGCGTTTACTTTCAATAATGGGATTTCAAGTAGCCGTATCGATTACATTCTTACTAATAAGGAGCATTGGCAACATATCAATGATATGAAGATCGAACAGAGGGCCGACAGTGATCACGACCCGCTTCTAATGTCCTTTTCGTTGGTCAAGACCAAAGCCCAGGATAACCCGCTGAACTGTGTGGAAATTGGCCTTTCCAATGATCTTAGGCGAATTAAATGGACTGACTGTGTGGCGATTGAAGAGAACACAGTTGTTATGAAAGAGCTAACTATTCAGGCAATAGAGGACATCCAAAAATGTTCCACTAAGCAGGAAATTGCGCCTAATGTTAACCTCATTCATTCAAAATTTTGTAATCAGTTGAGTAGTTATTTTTTAAAGAAGATCTCAAACAAACCGCATAGGAGTATCAGAAAAGAGGAACAGTGGTATGGGAAGTCCTGTAGAGCCGCATACAAAGGTCTAGGGGAAGCTGGCAAATCAAAAGATAGGAAAAACATTAAGAGCGCTAGAGAGTTGTATAAGAAAAGGCAACATGATGCCAAACGTACATGGGATGAGGACTACTGGGCAGAACTCTTGGGAGCTAGCAAAGAACGCACTATGTGTACCTTTTGGGATATGGTCAGGTGGGGTAGGGGGCTTAAAAGGGCTGAACCAACCAATTATGTCCCCCCAAACCTATGGGTTTCCCATTATGCCACCCAGTTTGCTTCTTATGAGCTGGTGGGTGATAGCAATGCCCCGATTAGTGTTGAGCAAGATATTATCCCCCTATGCTTCACTAGAGTTGAGGTTAGAAAGGTGTTGGATAACATCCCTAAAGGCAGGGCACCTGGCTTGGACTCAATCCCTGCTGATCTATTTATGCATTATGAGGAGGCCTGGGCAACTTACATTTTAGCTCTAATCAACAGTATTGCAAAGGGCTCACCAATACCCGAAACCTGGAAGGGAGCTGTGATAATTCCCATACACAAAAAAGGGGATCCCTCAGACCCGGGAAATTACAGGCCTATCTGTTTAATTGATTGCCTTCAAAAGGCAGTCGCCAGGCTTGTCCTCCTGAGGATACAAGCATGGATTGAGGAGGAAGAGGTACTCTCTCCGCTCCAGGCTGGGTTTCGTACACACACTAGTACGATCGACCAAGTATTCCGATTTGTTTTAATTTACTGGCGGGTGGTGGTACTAGGGGGGGGCACTCTGTATGCTGCTTTTATTGATTTAAAATCAGCATTCGACTTGGTGCCACGACATAAAATGTGAACTGTCTTTTTAGAACAGGATATGCCCTTGAACATCCTTGCTTTATTAATCAAGTTACACGAGGGTAACTATGCCCAAGTCCGCTGGAATCGGCAGGGGAGCGTTACGGATACATTTTCAATCGCCAGGGGTGTGCGCCAAGGGTGCGTCTTGGCACCGACTCTCTTTTCGTTGTACATCAACAGGGTGATCAGCTATTTTAAAATCCAACCTACAGATGCCCCCAAGCTGGACGGCAAGCTGATCCCCCTGTTGATGTTTGCCGACGATACCCTTTTAATCTCGAAAACCCAGCAGGGCTTACAGAAGGCCATAGATGTCTTTGAATTATTTTGCAAAGATCATGGTCTGGTTATAAATGTCAATAAAACTAGGTTTATGGTCCTACATAAATCCAAGTATGGTAGAGGGAGGGCACTTGTGAGCGGGGCACAGCTCGAGCAGACAGAGGTCTTTTCATATTTAGGTATCACCCTGTCCTCTAAAATGGACTGGAAACACCATACCAATCTTATGGCCATAAAACATGCACAATTGGCAGGGGCCCTAACAAAGGAATTCTATCTTTCCCACACAAGGCCGGTCAGTCCAGTTCTCAAGATTTATGATGCGAAAATAGGCTCAGCGGTTCTTTACGGGGCTGAATTGTGGGGGCTTAGTAACCTCAGTAGTCGACAGCACAAAATAATTTTTTACGGGGAATTACAGGTCTCCCGGCATCAACCCCTTTGATACCTCTGTTCTATGATCTGGGCTGTCTGCATTTGGAGGACATGGCTCGTTATAGAACGATAGCCTACTGGAGAAGACTGTGGGTTACCCCTGAACTCATCCAGTATGCTAGGGCATTTATAGATGTTCGGAATGCGGATAGGGCCCAAAAAATTTCATGGATGCGGGAGGTTGGGGTAACATACAAAGCAATGGGGTTACTACCTCTTTGGCAAGACCCTGAGTCTAACGTATTCCCACCAAGGAATCGATTTAGAGAACTTTATTGGAGTTTGGTAGCCCAGAAAAGATTTAGCGGCTGTAGCGGCTCTTCTCCGACTGCTGCTTTTTTAGACATCAAACACATAGCAGCTCTAGAGGGCTACTGGGACTATATAACTGTTCCTGAGGATAGGAAAAGATACCATCAGTTTAGGGTTGGCACGTTACCTATCAATACTTACACTGCCAAGTGGCGCAGTGGTTCCGGTGCCACATGTCCCTTCTGTCCCTCTGAAAGGGAAAGTATTGGCCACATATTATTTGTATGCCCTGAATATAATACACCTAGAAGGTCATGGTTGAGACCCATCTGTCTTCAGCTAGGTATACAAACAGGTCGTGAGGCACTGAGGATCTTACGAACAGACAACTCACAGCCTTTGGTTATTGCTGTTGCGAAATTCCTCCATCGGATGTGGATCATACGAGTCCGAGGTCTCTGTATATAATGTGTATTGCGAGTTTTCTACAGAGTCGAAATTACTTCTGTGCTTTTAAACCATCTGTATTTTAATAGCTAAAAAAAATTTGATTTTATCTAAATTGGTTATAAAATCCATAACTATTTTATTAATTGAATTATTTATATTTTTTAACGACGGAGATTGACTATGTGTATGTACTACTGCTTTTTGGATGCCATTTGCCGCTGGATATTGTTTTAAACTAGTTAATAATGTAAATTGTCATGTTAATGTGTCTTTTATGATTTTTATCGAAATAAAGACTTTGAATTGAATTGACCTGAGAATCTCGAACAAGCTACCCCCTGAAATCAGAATGAACCATTCAACTGCGTCTTTCAAGTAAAAGATTTAAAGTTATACTGATGGACACATTTCTGCTTTAGAAAGCATAAACTTTACTCCAGGACAAGAGTTATCCCTTAATCTTCACACATGTTTATTTCTCGCAGCCTGTGTTTTTATTTTTGTGTTGGTGTCCCTCTGGGACCTGATGTGTTCTCTAATGTCCCGTAACAAATCCCGTCATTGATGATGTTTTATACATGTCGCCTTGAACATTGTAAAGCGGTCTGACACCCACAAGGGTCATGTTCTTGCTACATTAAACTGTATAAATAAATAAAAACAAAGTAGGATGCGTTTTGGGAAACCCTGATTGTGGCATGGCACAAGATGGAGGCAGCGGAAGTGTATTGCCTGCTTTCCCTAGACTGGGGAATGGAGCTATAGACACTGAGATGAGGAGGATGATTGGGCTTCCTTTAGAAATATAATGAAGATTTTGTGAGCAAGGGGTTGATGATTAAACTTCCGGAAGCACTTCCCTTTTGGTAGATAACAGCGGGAAGATTGGACTGTAGAGTCTGTGCTGACAAGTACCTTCAGGAATGATATTTTAAAATTCAGTTATTGCATTCGGACCTGAGTAAAGAGATGCAGCCTCATGGAAAGAGGTTCAACATCTTCCCTGCAGTCAAGGCTGCTGATGGCCTATAAACCGGCTTACATTTTTCTTGGTGTCATCTATTTGACTTTCTGCCTGGTCACTACAGTGTGGGTTAAATTGGCTGTGTGTGTCTGAAAAAAGAAGAGGAGGATGTATTATATAACACATTATCCTTGATAGACTACGAGAAAGTGCTTTAAGTACATGCAAGTTCTCTGAATTGATACCATGGACATATTTTCCCATGGTAATGAAAAGGGTAATTCACTTCCATTGACCGTGTCATTTTAGAACTGGTTCAGCTCCTTGTTACGAGTTCTATCTCAGTTCCCTGGGACGTTTACCTGCTATTGGAATCTTAAAGTCTCTAATTTAGTGGAGTTCTTCTTCTCTTGTTTTGTACATAAGTGTGTGCTCTTCTTATGTAGGTCTCACCTAGCAGGCAGTGCCAGCTTTCTGTTGGCAAAAATACCTATTTTCAGCTTGCAGTGAGCTTAGAGCCTGACCATTTCTTATTATTGCTGTTTTTGTTACTCTTAATTGCTTACTTTTAATTCATCAGCGTGTGTGGGCTTTACTTCCTCTTCTTGTGTTTATCTCTCCCCTGGAGTATGGCCCAGAAATGACTCACTTTTGCCTTGCCTTGTACCTTAGGATGCCACATTTATGGATGTTACTAGTTAATGGGTGGGTGTGGGTTCTGTCTCCTCGCTTATCAAAGGGGTGAAAGATTAATGGGCAATTAATGGGCAAACCCCACCCAATTCAAGTTAATGACTTTCCTTGGTCCACTCCAACTGTCCTTTCTGGGTTGATAGAGATCAAAAGCCCCACCTCTGACCATTCTGTCTCGAGGCCCAAGCCATTGTTCTGCACCTGGAGCAGTTTTCTGATCTCATTAAGGTCACACAGTTACTGGGCAGTTGCTGGCAGGCTAATGTAAATTAGCCCCCAGGAGCTTCAGGCAAGGAAAAGGTAACTTTCTAAAGGTTCCTTTTCCTAAATACTTATTAGCAATCTAACTTCAGCAATGAATTGAATTGTTAATAAATATAAAAAATAGTCCTTGAATTACTATTTTAGCAGTTTCCTGCGAAAAATTAGATGAATAATATGTACTTTGACGTTTTCTAGCAATCTGCTACAGCTCTGCTAGTAAAACATGCATTTGCAATGCAATAGGACTCACATTTGTGAGAGTTTGCGCTATTGGCTCTGTAAATGACAATGTCTTTTCTTTTTGTGTTTTGAAAACCTGCAAGCGGTGCTTAAACACGCACTTTGTACTTCTAGTCATTGCTCACGAGAAGCAAGGCTGGCAGTAACTGCGCATATTTTACTGCCAGCCTTGCTTCTTGTAAGGCTTGCAGGTTTTTAAAAAACACAAATAAAAGGCATTGCCATTTACAATGCCAGTATCTCCATCTCTCGCAAATGCGCGACCTATTGCATTGCAAATACTTGTTGTCACTAGATCTGAGGACTGGAAGGACCCGTTCACTTCAACACCTGCTTCCTGTGCTATGCACAGGGTGCAGAAGGCATAGGAAGGCTCGGCTCGTATTAGGCTCGAGGGTCCAATAGGACCCTGGTCCGAGCCACATCCGGGCGTCTGACCCGAGCCTTCAGTCGCTCGCCCACCTCCATTTGGGGGCTTGGGTGTAACCCAGCCAAAGGACAACTCCAAGCTAGAATAGTTAACGAAACTACACAAACGCCCATAATAATTCAAAATACGAGAACTGTTGCTTTCCATGAGGCGTAACTGTGATAACCTATAATTTCGTTAGATTTATAAAGCGCTTACTACACCTCTCGAGGCGTCGACGCACTTTCAGCCCCAAACAAAGGAAAGCGCAGAGTCTTCTTTTCAAACAACCCAATCTTCCACCGTGAAGCACTTTTTTCGGAAAAGTGTACTGCTATTGCGTGCTCACACCCCAACAAATCAGTACAAGCAGCCAGCAAGCAACAGAGCAGCAGCGGATGTTATGTCACAATCAGAGGCTCTTAAACAGAAGCTGCCCAAATCTTCGGTGAGAGCTTATGCACACTTTCTTATGGTGGTGAGAGGTAAAAGGTAAAATCTTGGGCAGTGGGGTAAGAAGTATGCGGAGAGTAAGGTGAAAATTACATATATTAATGTTGATCAGTAATGCAACAATTAATTGAACTAAACCACCTGCACCAACTTAATTTCAACATTCCTAGAAGTTTCAAAGGTAAACCAGGTTAAGTATGTACTCTATTCCTCGTCTAGCAAATCTCTCGTAATTCCCGTCTGTTCACCACATGCTCTGTCTCCTACATATACAACAGTTTCTTGGTTCTTATGCAGAAGCACACATCACACATGGAAGTGTCTACTGGCACTTGCATAGGAGGTGTGTCTAACTCAAGGCAAAAGTGCTAATTTTAGTCACCTCAGGAGGAAGAAAGGTGTAATCTCCTCTACAAAGACTCAAATCCATGTTCCGGACGAGAGGGGGAGGTGCATGGAACAGGCGTCCTCCCTTGGAAGAAGAATACAACAAGTTTGGGATGTGGCATAACAAAAAAAGCTGCTGACTTTGGTTCTGGGGACCCGGGTTCAAGCCTCGGTGTAGGATGTAAAAAAATATGCTGATATTATTAAATAAATGTAATAAGTATAATTTATTTACAGCCTTGTGGGATTCTTGTGCTTATTGTTTATTTTAGTGCATTGTTGTAAAAGGCATTTTGGCAGTAGGACAGTTACTAGAACAGGTGAACAGATGTTGCTGGATCAAAACAAGCGGGGGAGGTAGGAGGTGGACGGAACAGAACAGGCGCCCTCTGAAGGCTCTGATGAGCAAGAAACAGTGACAATATGGAGGGGGAGGGAGAGTGCATCGAACATACACTCTCGCTTGCAACATGAACAAAACCAGTTAGGGATGTGACATTATAATAGAGCTGCTGTCTTTGGTCCTGGGCACCCTAGTTCGAGCCTCAGCGTAGGCTTCATAACAAATTTGAGGATGGTATTAAATAAATATAACAAATATAATTAAGTAATGGTTGAACCTGTACCGTTACAGGATTGGTGAAAATGTTGCTGGATCATCAAAAGAAAACAAGCAGCCAAACATGTCTAACAAGCAGGAAACAAAGATGGGAGGGGGAAGTGCATGGGCTGGAAACGAATGCTGTGTGTTAGCTGGGAAGCGAAAACCGTGCCTGCAAAATCAGATAGGAGAAAGTTATTTAAGAAAATAGTACTCTGAGAATGTAAATAAAACACACAGAGTAACAATACAAGTAAAATGGCCAGACCTCATCTACAAAAGGAGAAAAGGAAGTACTAAAGAGGGTCTACTAAGCCTATTCACAAATCAAAAGCAGTCCTTTACGAAGGACAGTAACGGGCGCCAATTGAAAAGATGGGCAGAGGTTCAAGTCCATACCTGAATACAGCATGTCTCGAAGACACAGCGCAAGCGCTGCCTAGCCTAGACCTAAAAAAGCTTTTGGGGTCTAGACATGGGAGGAACACGCCAACTTTAATTTTACTTCTGTTCCACTTGTAAATATACTCCTTGCCTTGTTGGTGACAAGGTGTACTCGGGGAGACTTATTAATTTTTAAAATAAATGTTTGTTTTGTCAGGTTTGACAGTAGATTTTTAGGCGGTTGCAGTCAGGCTATACATGGTAGACTTGAAGCTGTGTTTTACAGGCAACCCTGTGGATGGTATCATAGATTCTGTAGTCCACAGATTGTCTTAAATTTCCAGGCCGTGTGTGTATTTCCTGCACTGTATAATACAGACTTAACGGTAAGTTAACTGTCAGTTAGGGGTAAGCCAGTATAACCATATTTAAAGGGGATGACCAGATACTTTGTTTATTTTATCCTTGCAAAGCAGGATCAAAGTTAAAAAGCAGCAAAAATAGGGTGTAAAAAAAGACAAGAAATCGGGGATGACAATGAGGAAGGCAGGTTTGCTACACCACACAGCAGCATCACTTTCCTGTGTCTAACCAATGTGTTTGTCTTCCCCCTCTCCCTTCGCGTTCTGTGTTTTTTATGCACACTATCTCTTCTCTCGTTCTCTTCTCACTCTCTCTCTTTTGTGCCTCTCTTCTCTGCACAAATATTGCTTCTCCTCCCTATATTGTTTCTGGCCCTCTATTTTGTTCCTCTCACCCGCGTCTCGAAAAAAAGCACATTTGCACTACTTTAAAAAAAAGAATAATACATTTACCAATCAACTTGGATGGGCAAAAGGAGAAAAAAAAATCACCGGCTGTGTCGCAATTGGTAGATGTAATATTTGGGTTGCACAGGCTATGAGTCTCCTGAAAATGTATATATATTTTTTTAGTTGACACTTGACTCCTCTTTTTTCACAAGTAGCAAGGCTGAAGTGTTGACTTATGATGAGTGGAGGTGCATTTGGTGTTAACAAGCAGTTTTTAGTCTTTGAGGCAATCTAGTTTCAGAAAGCTTGTTCACCATTCTAAAGTAAGCATTCAAGTTTGGTGTACATTGTAGTTGTTGATGGCGCATAGGCAAAATTATGCATCATCATCCTAAAGATTTTTCAGTGTTGTTACATGGCATTGAATGGCACATAACAAGCATTTTTGAAAATGGTCAGACATTCAGTATGCACACCGAAGCCACAAGAAAGCGTTGTCCAGAAGGTCACAGTGAACATTGTGTATTATATGGCATAAAATAGAAAACAGTGCTTTCTTTCTCTCTGGTGTCCTCCAAAAGAAATTGTACAATGTTCCATAAGCAGGTGAACTCATTGGTATACATCAAGATCAATGTATGCTTTGACTTGATGGTTGTCAGAGTGTAAATGCCCTGTTATAGTCAGATCAATATTCACGCACTGTAACGCACTTGAGGGAGATGTGGCCCATTGTGGGGACTCTGATTGTTGTAGATCAGAACTGGGCTCTTATGGACATTATTTACATAAGCCAGTTGCTCCTTCTGTCGTGCATTTGGCACTGTCCTGTTTAAACAAAAGTGCAGTGGCACACCTAGTTACTGAGTGACCTGGTCTTCATATCAGTATCTACTAGGCTGATAGGCAATTTAAGGTGCTAAAATTCCTTCAAATGTGCACTAGAACTTTACATCCCACCCTTTCCTGCCACACTTAATAATTCCAAATGTGAGGTTACTGTTTTGCTAGCTAGAGGAAGAACTGAGTTACAGGGAAAAATGGGTTATATATAAAGATCACTTAGTACACTATTTCCATCCACCATTAATGATCATTCTCCTTTTACTAAGGAAAACTATGTTCTAATCCCAATTTGCACTCTTGAACTAAGAACACCTTATGTCTCAATGATCATTTAAACAGTTTGGCCTCTTCTTGTTATGTTTATTTGTATAGCTCACGACTCACCTAGGAGGGTATCCCGACGCTGACGCAGGAGCTCTATGGGCCGAGTTGGGCTAGGTGAAGAACCTATGGAATTGAAGAATTTAGAAGATTGCTCTGATGTGCAGGTGCATGGCATTCTAGACTTTAGGAGCGAGGTGTGAGAAGGCAAACCGCCAGATCTGGTTCTGTGTATTCGATGGGTGTGCAAGCATGACTCCGGCTGAGCAGAGTTGTCTTGATAGGTTTGTAGAAGTTAATGTGATTGATGAGGTATGTAGGGCCAATGTTGTGTAAGGGTTTGTGTGTGAGGATTTAGTACTCACTTGTGGATTGGGAGCCCAGTGGAGCTCTTTGAGGTGCAGGTGATATGAGTGCGGGCGTGGGAGGTTGAAGGGGAGCCTAGCCACTACATTTTCTATGGTCTGGAGTCTTCTGGTCAGTTGAGTGTTGATTCTGTCATAGAGTACGTTGCCATAGCCCAGCTTGCTGGAGATGAGGGCTTGGGTGACTGTCCTGCAAGTGTTGGTGGGAAGCCATTTGAAGATCTTTTTGAGTATCTTGAGTGTGTGGAAACAGGAGCTGGAAACTGTATTCACTTGGCCGGTCTTGGTGAATTGGATGCTGATTACTGTGTATGTAGCTGCGAACATTGTGAGTTTTAACTTAGGCAGGCCACCAGATCAAGTCAGAGACCGAGGTACTTTTGTTGAAGATTACTACTTCCGTTTTGTCTGTGTTGAGCTTGAGGCAGTTGGTTTTCATCCACCTGAAGACTTTGGTTATGCACTCAGAGAAATTGGTCTGGTGTTTGACGTCTTGTCAGAGAGGGAGAGTATGAGCGGTACGTCGTCACTGTAGGATAGAGTGATGATTCCTTTGGCCCGAATGATGCTGGCGAGTGGGGGGTTGTAGGCATTTAACAGGGTGGGCTTAGTGAGGATCCTTGTAGAACTTCGCATATGAGGAGATGAGGTTGGCGACGTCCGAGGTGACCAATAGGTGGCCTGTCAGGAAGGAGCAAATTCAGCAAAGTGCAGGTCCTTGAATGCCGACTTCGTGCAGTCGTTGGATTAGGATGGGGTATAAGACTTGTGTTGATGGCTGTGGAGAGGACCAGTAGGATGAGGGCCACAGTGTCACCTCTGTCAATGATCATTTGGAAGTCCTCCATGGCGCCAATGAGGTTGGTCTCTGTGCTGTGGTTGGGCCTGAATCCAGATTGATTGATATTAAGTACATGGTTGTATTTGAGGTGGATGGCTAGGCATTTGTTCATCTTTTCCATTACTTTTGCTGGGTAGGGTAGCAGGCAGATAAGCCAGTATTTGACCAGCTTCTTCTGGATTGCTCATTATTTTTTGAGGAGGGTGAGTAATGTGTCATGTTTCCAGACATTCAAGTAGGTGGGTGTGATGATTGAGTCATCCAGCATTGGGGTGAAGGCTCTGATGAGGGCCAGTCTTTTGATGAAGACATCGTGAGTGAAAGGGTCCAAGGGTGCTCTGGAGTGTATGGTCTGCATGATTGTTGCAGTTTCTTGAATGGTGATGGTAAGCCAGGTGGTCAGAGTGGTCCTCTGGGTGTTGGTTGAGATGGGCAGGAGGGCTGAAAGGATAAAAGATGGGGCTCAGAGTTGTCGTAGATGCTGGTGGTCTTGTTGCTGAAGAATGGGAATAGCTGGGTGCTGAGATCCTGAAACGGTTAGACTGGTGTGGTTTGCTGACGGAGAGATAAAGTCTTTCACAATGGCAAAGATTTTCATGGCTCTCTTTCAATGCAGTATTGGAGGGTTTGGTAGCTCTGACTTGTTGATGGTAGTGTCTGATGGTGGATTTATAGGTGCTCTTGTTGGTTTCGTCATGACTTTGTCTCCCTTTGCATTCAAGTTACCTGCAGTGGCTTTTGGTGAGCCTGAGCTCTTTCGTGTACCGGCTTGTTCATAGTCTGGTCCTTGTGGGTTTGTCTGCAAAGGTGGTGATCCAGGCATGAAGTTGGAGATGGAGTCTGGGAGGTTGTTGTTGTGTCAAGGTTGGTGGTGACGAGGATCCTTCTGCGATCTTGTACCAGTCCCATTGGGAAGTTTAGAGATGGTGTTTCCGCGGTGGTGTGGGATGAGTATACTGAAGTTGACAAGGAATCTTTCAACTGAAATACTGAAGTTGAGAGGACTCTTCTGTGAATATTTTCTTAGCAGTATTATATAGGACTAAAATTCCACCTTAGAACTGCTTCTATGTACTCTGAGTCTCTGTAAGCATGTAAAAAATGCTAAAATAAAGCAGCACCAGACAACCACAGTGAGTAGATAAAGCTTTGTACATCAAGGGTTATAAACTGGAAGGCTGTGCTTTCTTCTTTGTCGTACCAGACAGAAGATCATGAAATGCCAGATTCATTATATAGGTGTACTGTCTGGAACTAGGGGTATTTTCAGTTAAGGCTGAACTTAATTCTGAAGGCTCTTTGAGGGCAATGTCATGACTCTAATTTCCAGTCAGGGCACAAGTGCTGCAAGTGTCGTTGCTGTGGCCTAATGTGGAGGCAGAACTCATCTTCTGCAAGAGCTGGGCTCTCATACAAATTATTTACATAACCTTTTTCACCTCTTCAGTCCACTGTATTTGACTCCTTCTTTTAAATGGAACTCAGCTTAACTTCTAATATGTACAGGTAATACATCAGTTTACTGACCAGCCTAGTCTTTATTCCAGCCTCTGCTTGACATACAGGTCTTGGGCGAGTTTCAGAGCAGTTCCTGTTTGCCAGTCGTATTTAGGAGGTGTGATGTGGCTCTTCACGAGCAGGAATCCTTTCATCACTCATGATAACTGATTATAGTCATACAGGAAAAAGTACTGATTGTGGCATTGGTGATCAATTAAAAGGAGCAACGAATATCTTGGAATGCAGGAGTTGGAGACTATTCTTTTCATTGGTCAAAGGCGGTGAACAACCTTTACAACGCAACTTTTACAACTCACTACCATTACAACGAAATTTTTACAACGCAAAATCCATTACAACGTATGCATTTACAACGCAGTCATTACAACGCATGACACTACAACGCACACCTCTACAACGCATGCCATTACAACGCATACCATTACAACGCATACCATTACAACGCATAGCATTACAACACATAGTACCCTTACACTATCCAACACTTACCCTACTGTTGCACCCCCTGGAGTTAGAATAGTAATTTTTACCCCTACACTATCCAACACTTACCCTACTGTTGCACCCCCTGGAGTTAGAATAGTAATTTTTACCCCTACACTATCCAACACTTACCTTACATGCAATGCAATGTAATGCGTTGTAATGGTATGCGTTGTCAATGTAGTATGCGTTGTAGTGGAATGCGTTGTAAAGGTAGTTACTAAGAATTCGTTTTAATGGCATGCGTTGTAATGGTGTGCATTGTAATGGATGTTGCGGTGTAAAAAATGCGTTGTAAAGGTAGGCGTTGTAAAAGTATGCGTTGTAACGTCGTACATCCGTCAAAGGCTTTTCTGAAGCCTATTATTGTCACCAGGTGGAAATGACTCTGCCTCAGGAGCTGCTTCAGTAACATGTCTCCACATTTTGAGAAGAGTTGCTTTTACACCATTAGGTTGTTAGGTTAAGAAAACAGTGATTGTTTTAAGGATGTTGGGGTAGGTTATTAATGGGCATGCACTTGTTGATGTTAGCCAGGTTGAGGGTGCACCTTTGGAGTGAAATGTGATAAGTTATGCCTGTAACTGTCCCTTTTTTAGGGACACATTTTTTAAATAAATTATTACGAATAGGCAGGTGGTCTGAGTGGGGAGCTGGAGCATATGTTTCTTAGTGTTTCAGTGGTGAAAGTTTTGAGGATCCGCTTCAAGTCCTAGGTACCTCAACATCTAGTCTGATGAAGTCTATGTCGGACATCTGACCTCATCGTTAACATTGACCGTCACCAACTTTAACTTCATCAACTAGTCACTGTCCCCACCCACTTATTGTGTCATACACTGCATGGCATATTCGTTCCAAGAAGTCAGCTATCCATCACACTTCCACCATTTGGGGGAGATCACTACATCCTCAAATTTAAGCTTAACCATCTGTCAATACCACCAAGCTCCCTCAGATTTGAACATAATTATAGCCTGTAGACCATTGAAAAACTTCGAACTAACCTCGGTACAAGAAAACATCTTTGCTTCCTTCCATTCGAAGACAAAATTAGCAGTAAAACAATTCAACCAATGGTTAATTGGGGCATTCAACCTGAGGATTCTTCTCAAAGCAACACATTTGTAGGTCCACAAGAGGAAAGTTAGATAGTTCAAACTTTGTAAAATAGAAACCAGATTGTTAATAACTAAAGGCTACTTCAAGAGCAGTGCAGAAACAAGACCCTTCAATAAGAAGGCAAAAAGAATCCACTACACCCAAGACTTCACTAAGCTGCACCGACCAAAGAGCTGTTCAAATTAGTCAATTTGTTTAATAACCATTGTAATTCCCAACCAAGAATAAAGCATTCTCAAGATCTCTGCAACGCCTTAGTGATACACTTTATGCAAAAAAGTTACCAACCTCGAATCCTACTTTCACTTAAAGGTAAGCAGATAATACCAGTCCCCACCCTCCTATCAGAAACTGGTAACCACAACCACAGAACCAAAACTGTGTTCCTTCAGACTACTGACAGAAAATAAATCTGTTGACTTAAAGACATAAACTTGGTAGACTCCAGAGAAGAAACAAGCCCTCCAAATAACATTAGGAATTCAACTAGAATCCTCTACTTAAATCCCATTGAAAGAGGTCAACTACTCCTTATCAATGAGCGTGTATCCATGCAAATGAAAAACATCCTTTTGTTAAACCTGTACTGAAGAAACAAGCACTTATCCAAGCTGCTACAGCAAAATAACGGAGTGATTTCAAATGGACCCTTTTAGGGTAAACTAATCGAAAAAACTGCATCCTCCCAGATCTCATCATTCATCAAACACAGCCCCCCTTTTAGAGAGATAAAATGGATTCAAGCTGGAAGAAGCACTTCTTCTGCACTACCCTCTAGCTGAGACACCCCCTACGAATTCACGAAGAACTCATAAAAGTGGCCGCTGTACTTCTACTCAACCTTTTAACCACAAAATATTTGCCAATAGACTCTGAAACAGGTATCCACAGCACTGTGCTGGAGTGGATAAAACCCTACCTTCTGGATGGATCCAATACATTTTGTCTGCCACCATTCAAGTCATCACCCTACTGTACACAAGTATGTGTCCCACAGCGATCAAGAGTTGCACCCTTGCATTTTACCAGACTCTGTGAAATCGTTTAATCTCACATGTTACAGCTATAATGATTTTTTTTCTTTCTTTTTTTTTTTGTCCTCATTTTGCCAGATATCTTGATGGGTTTGTACTCGTGTCTCTCTGTCTTGTAGTGGAGGACCTGACCGGAGACCATAGAACAAGACCCTTGTATATTAGCCCACAAGTATACAGCTGTTTCCAATTCCATCTCCGCACGCTAACTGGGCCAACCAGGAAATAAGGAGATAATATGGCCAACAGAGTAGATGGCGTAATCATCGGACTCCTGTTTCCTTTTCTTTCCACTTTATCAACCAAGCCCATACTTTCTCTCTGCTTTTCTGATCACACGCCATATCAAGATTCACTAACATATACAACTCTCTTCAGGTATTCAGAATAAATCAGAGGATACCCGGATTTGCATAATTTACAAATCTCCTGTCTTGCTAACAAAACCGCATAATACAAAAAATTGGATTCTACAGCAGAAATTTACTTTTGGTTGTATTCCAATGATTTTTTCCAGGAAAACATTAATCTCATTCCAAAAATGAACGACTTTTGAACATGACATGAACATATGTTCAGCCTCCATCTGCATACACCTAGGCCATGTGTAGACCTTGCCGGTAACCTTTGAAAGTTTTCCAGGAGACCAATATACCCGATAAGTGCTAAACAAGTAGTTTCATTTTAGTGGTGCTGATTTTACTACTTTTCGCAGTGTAACATATGAATTATTCCACACATGCATCAAGTCTCGGTTTTCAAGCTCATCGCCCCACAATTAAAAAAATTATTTCTCGATATTTCCGTCTGCCTCCACAAAAGCCCAATACCAGAACAATGTTTCCTTATGCCACTGTCCGGTTCTCATTACTTGATCTGATTATCATCTTCCACCTCTGCCCAGTCTTGCCTTGCCCACCAAGAGCTAAGTTGGTAATATTTGAACCTTGTCAGTAGACCGTTGGTGCGCTTACTCAAAGCTTCCCAGCTCCTCAAGTTACTACCAACCTTAAGGTCTGCCCAGCGGCAAATACCACCGCTTAACAAAGGTTGACTTATTTGGTCCCTCAAGCACTCCGGTGTAACAGGAAAATCCCAAATTGGTGCCCATGGTGAGAAATATGGATTTTTTTTACCATTTTTCGCACATACATCCATGTGTTCTGTGCTGTCTTTAAAATCTTAAGGCGCACTTTAAAAAAAAAATGTAGGGTCACCTTAATTGAAAAGAAAACCGATTTGACCTTGAAGTAGATCACTCAAAAAGTGCACCTATCAATGAATTGTCGACTTTGTTGGCCAGCATACGGGCATTCTTAAATTGGAAAACATAACAATATACAAGAATATCTGGTAGTGCCAGTCCTCCATTGTCTAATCTCCTACGTAATCTTTTTCAGAAAATCCTGGGACATTTTGATCCAAATAAAACTCCCTATTCTTCCCTGAAGTTTTGCTATGTCTTTTCTTTGGAACGTCAAAGGGATAGAATTAAACCGCAATGTTACTTTTGGCAGAATACTCATTTTTATGAGGTTTACCCTTCCTTAAATATTAAGAGGTAAGTTTGCCCATTTAGAAAGTAAACCTATAACATTGTGGTTAACTTTCTTCCAATTTACTTTTATGATATCTTCAATATTCTGGGTTATTTGAACTCCTAGGTATCTTATTTGATTCTTCGCCCCGCTACTTGCCACCCCCTGGTTCCAATTCATAATTTCCCCGGGTTCACTTTATACCCTGAAATGTACCGAAAACCTCTGCCTGCCTCATCAGATTTGGGATTGCCTCTTGCGGGTTGCTTGTATAAAGCAGCAAGTCATCTGCATAGAGCCCTAACTTAACTTCAAAAGTATGGGATTTGAAAGGAAAAATAGCCATGTCAGACTTAATCAAATTAGCTAAAGGCTCAATATATATATTAAAAAGAAGCGGGGAAGGGGACAGCCCTGCCTTGTACCTCTGAAGATTTCAACCCATTCTGACATCCTCCCATTTATTAAAACTCTAGCTTTAGAGCCATGATATAGAGTCTGAATCGCCGTTACCATATTTGTTGGAAAGCCAAAGCTTTGCAAAGCCTCCCATAGGTAGGGCCAGTGTACCTGATCAAGGGCCTTGGCAGCGTCCACTGACACTATTGTCAGAGGTAGTTTCCGAGCCTCTGCCAAATCAATGATTCCTAATAACTGGAAAGCCAACTCATTCAGTTGCCTCCCGAGGATAAAGCCTCTTTGGTTAGGGTGGATAACCTCACATATTAATCTGGCCACCCGGGCTGTGATAATACCAGAAAAGATCTTGTAATCCATATTCAATAGCGAAATTGGCATATATGAGTCTATCTTCTGTGGATCTTTATTAGGTTTCTGGATCATAGTGACTAGCTTCTAACCAGGATTTAGGAAAAAAAATTCCACCCATATACACCTTATTAAATAAGATTTGTAGAACAGGAGTTACGATATCTATAATACAGCAAAATACTTCTTCAGGGAGACCGTCCGGCCCAGATGCCTTTCCCTTAACCATTTTCTCTGCACTGTGTCCTTATCTCATCCTCCTTGATCTCTACTTCTAGCATTTTTGATTGCTCTGAAGATAGCCGAGGGAGGGTTGTTAACTTAAGCCCCTCCTTTATTTCCACTTGCCTGGGTACTATATCTCCTTTATACAACTCCTGCATATATCTACAAGCCTCCTTACGCATATCTGAATTAACACTGAAGAGGTCCCTCGATCCGCCACTAATTAGCTCCCGTATTGTATTTCTGTCCCTATCTGCATTTACTTTCCAAACTTAATAGTGATCCACACTTTTCACCATAGGCAAAGTGTTGGAGTTTGCTCCCCTTCCACCTATCCAATGATTTTGTTTGTCCATTTTTGCCCTAAATGCGGCTTGTAGCCCCTCCAGCTCCTTACTTAAAGCCCCCACTCTGTTTGAATCCTCCCTGGATGCCTTCTGTAACTCACCCTCTTTGTTCTTAATATATTGGCTAGCCCTTTCTCCATCTTGCTTCTCCGCTCGATGTTTCCCGACCATGTTAGATTTTAGGGTCCCCCTTAAATACGCGCATCCCAGACTATATCCTCTTCTGCTGAACCATTATTAATACAAAAAAACTCTGATTTTTCCCTTAAGTCTTCAATAACCCTCTCATCTATGAGAATTACACTATCCAGAGTCCACCTTCTACACTTCTCTTATTGTTGATATCTTCGAGATAGTACTACCGTAGAATGGTCTGATATTATTGCCGGAATCTGCTTCACCTCCATCAACTCTCCACATAGCTCCTGATCAACTAAAAAATAATCTATACAAGAGTGATGTCTGTATTTTTTACTATAAAAAGTAAATTCTCTCTTATCCTTCTTTATTATCCGCCATATATCTACTAAGTTAAATTTCCTCATTATGTTCGTTAATCTAGAGAAAGTTTTCATCAAGCTGTTATATTTGGCTTTTGACATCCTATCTAATCCTTTGTTTAGAACCAGGTTAAAATCTCCCCCTAAAACAATAGGGGCTGTTGTCCCCAACAGACAAGACTCCAGTTTTTCCAAAGAATCTGGCTTGTCGTTGTTTGGCCCATAATAAACAGCACATACCAAGGGCCTACCATATACTAAAAATGTTGCCACTAACCACCTTCCCGAACAATCTGACTCATATTTAAGTAGTCTTATTTCATAGTTGATTTTAACAATTATAGCAACTCCCTTGGAACTACCACTCTGATCATAACATACTACCTCCTGTATCCATCTAAATTTTGTGAAACGCTGCCTACACTATATTCTTTCTAAATGGGTTTCTTGTAGTATTATTTGAGCTACACTGTCCTTACAAAATTCGGCAACCTGTGAAACTTTTATTCCTGGATCTTAGACCGTTTACTTTCCATGTTAGTATATTAATTATCTTTGCTTTGTCAATACTCATTTCCCCGGACGGAATACATTGTGGGCCCCCTTTACGTCGACGACCCCATCTGGTTTTTTCCAAAGGAAAAAATCAAAACTTACATCAATGAAGACGCATTTTTTTGTTTTTTTCTCCCACTGCGCCCCACACCCAGTGTCCCTCCCCCCCCCAGGAAACTCCCTTTCTACCTCTTAGGCGATACACCCCACCCTACATGAGCCCCCATCTCAGAGGACAGAGTCAGAGGAGGCAGACTCAAAAAGAAATACAAAACCCAGCGACCCACTACTCCTTATACTTTTTATCAGGCGTTCAATAACTCATTTATCCATCTGTTGTATGAATATATCAACTTCCTCAGGGTTGCTGATGTTGTGCATCTTCTTCTGCCAAAATATTTTCAACATAGCTGGAAATTTTAATTGCACCTGTGCTCCCTTTTCCTCGTAGCTCACTCATGCTTGTGCCTAGATCCCACTGCCGCTGGGCTGTCCTCTTACTTAGGTCAGATCTTATCTGATACGTAAAACCTTCATGTTTTAGGGAGCCCTCCTTTAATGCCTTAGATAATATCAACTCTTTCAGAGTAAAATTCAAATAATGAATCGGGATTTTTGTTAGAGTTTTCATCTCTGGGTTTAACCTAATGGGAACCCGATGTGCCCTCTGAATCTCTCCCTCCCATTCGATATCCAGCCTATCGGGCATAATCTCTCTTAGTAAGGTCCAGATAAAAGTTTTAATATCTCCCTACTCAGCCCCCTCTGGAATTTGTAGAAATCTCAAGTTGTTGCGACAGGATTGAGTTTCTAATCTTTCTAAATTGTCTTGTAACCTACTATTCTGTTTCTTTAACCATTCAAAATCTTTAAAGTTTTCCGAGACAGTTACTGACAACGTTTTGACTACCCCCCCCCCTCCTCCAAGGTACAGGTTTGTGCCATAATATTGTCCAACTTTTCCTCTAATGCACAACATTTGTCATGGATCCCCCTTTGGTTGTACTCCGATATTTCAAATTTATCAAACATGTCTTGCCTTAGGTTCAAAAACTATTTTTCCATAGATTTTTCGTCACCCCAACTTCTTTGGTCAATTATGCACTCCTGGCAATTTTCCCCCTGATTTGAGTTATTAATTCCTGGGGGAGGGGGGGGGGGATTCTAAGCTCATATGTACCGTAAATTGGGGGGAAGGTGGGAGGGGGGCTGGAGCTAGTACCCAGATTGAGACTAGTGTTAGGACTACTATTCGGACTAGAGGATATACCGGGGCCAGAAAGAGGCTCAACAATGCCATTAGTGCCACTAGTTAGCGCCCTGGCTTCTTCAACCTGTTGCCCTCCGTCATTGGAAGACAATCCAGCTAATGCAGAAAATCTATTCTCCACAGGGAGAAAAACAGGGTTTATTTGCATCAAAGTTTTCTTCCCTTTAATTTGCACAGTTTGTGCGCTTGTGACGTGTTCCATGATTTTAAAATATGACTTCAAAGAGGGGTGGGGGTTCGTGCTGGAACTTGCATCTCCTTCTGCCCACACCGCCGGGATTTTCCATTGCCTTTTGAAGCTTTCTTTTTAGGGTAAACTGGGGCGACGACAGTAGCTTCCTTGGGTGACTGCTCCCAACTTGCCCCCCCCCCTCTTTTCCCCCTCTATCTTTCTTTCTTCCTTCAGAGAATGATCTCAACTGGTACCGGTTCCTCACCTGACCCTTCAGTGCTACTGGTTCACTTTCTATTGAGTACTCCAATGAGCCTTTCACCCGACCCTGTTCAGTTAGAGGGGACAATAAAGTGGAATTAACTTCCGCTCCTGTATTCTGCCCAATGTCCACAAACCCCCCCTCCACTCCCCTACAACTAAAGTCATGGCCAGCTACTAAGGCAATAGGGGAAAACTCTTCCATCGACCTCTGCACTCCCAACCCCCCCCCTCAAGTGCCTGTGTAGTCTTCTCCCCTCTATTCCCGCCAGCTTGCCACCATTAGGAGGTCTGTCGGGCACTTTGCACGCTTTGAAAAACAAAAATGGACTTAGCTTCGTCTTTGATACTGTCTTCTCTGTGCTCTGCCACTATCTTGGCGTCCTTCCCCTCGCCTCGTAGTCTCGCCGTGCTTCCTCTGTTAACCCGGAAGCCGACCGCCAAAATCGCCACTCTAGTCTTTCTCCATATTGGGGCAGCCCAACGCCAGGCTCCATGTTCTTTCACCACCACTGTACTCGTATGACCTGGAGCATGGTACTGTATACTTTAAATCCTCACGCTATGTTGCCGCGCTTCCTGCATAGTACAATCTGCGCAATTTTATCAGTTTTTAGTATATGCCTCCTCTCCACCTCGTGCAAGAGCTCCTGCGACCAGCGTCAGCCCGACGCCATGTTTCCCTCCCTGGCGTTACAGCTATAATGATGGTGATACTTGGATCATCTTAAAACTGAAACAACTTTCTAGTGTCAAGAATTATGACCTCAACAAATATCTAATGTGTTTCTAACAGTGGATGCAAGAGAATCACGTCAAACCGAACTACTCTAAAATAGAAATACATATGGATTGTATAAAAATCATAACCCATATACTTTTGAATTCCTGTAATGGGACACCTATTGATAACAACTATTGAGGTTCTGGCTTTTTCTTGAATCACAAAGCAGCAATGTAACAAGAGACTCGCGTTGACATAGGTCCTCTTTCTTCGGACCCTTACACAGGAGAGAGGCCTCTCTGACCCTGTTGATATCTCATCTGACCCACGCAAATCTACTTTATGTTGGACTATCTAACAAATTCATAAATTAGTTGTCATGCTACAAAGATCTAGAAAGAGGCAGCCAGACAGATACTCAACCTAAACAGACCGGATCACATTACTTTTGCTATCAAAGCATTTCACTGTTTACTAGTGGGAAGAAAAATATGCTTCAAAGCAGTGTGAGTTGCACTGCTGCCCATTCATGGCACATGACCATCCTTCTTGCAGTATGAACCTCGATTATGCACCAAAACAAGACTCCTTGTATCAAATATGGCTCTATAACTGATAATACCTCCTTATCAAAATACCTAGGTGGCAGCTTCTCAGATATAATGCCCTGAAATGCACTCCTAAAATGACCATTAACAGTCCTCAAGATAGCAGAAATTAAATAAAGACCTTTCCTAAATGCTGCACCCAACTATGTCCATGCCATATCCCTGCATGATTTTGTATGTGCTGTTTGCAGTCCTATACTCACACATCTTGCTTACAACCAGAAGCCGCATACGCATACTGTTGCACCAGTTCTGCATCACATTGTCCAGGCCATACCAATGACATGAGATAGAAATAGATACAATCACAATAGGCTAAAAAAAAAAACATTCATATTGTTCACAAGTTAAACCACAACCTTCACCTTTTGTTCCAAATCCATTGGTGGCTAACTTTTTATTGCAAAGCCTGTTTAAACTATTGGTCAACCTAAACTCTTGTTCAACTTTTGTGTTTTTTAGGGAGGAGGCATATTACTTTATTTTTGTCTAAGTACTAACCTCTGGTGATGTAGTGGTTTACGATCTAGCGCCCCTCAATGTATTGGTCTCCTCAATGTACTGCTTGCAGTGTTAGGACATAAAGAATTGGGATCAATGTATTGTTGCTGCACCACATGCCCCACATGAGGGCTTTGATACTAAATGACCCCCAGGGCAAATATAGAGTCTCTAAGGTTAGAGAGCATCTGAAACAGGAAAATAATGGCTAGCTTCACTATTCAGATCTTTCTTTATCCTAGGTCTTTTCAGGGGGCCAGATGGGTGGCATGGCTCTTGTAGCACATGGAAGGCTTGATGTGTTAAGGCCTCCTCCATGTGTATTCAGCAGTCAGCATATAGAGGTCATCCAGGCGGTCAGAGTCAGAGAGCACAGCTCAGCTGCTCCTACCCTGCAGCCGAAGGTTTTTCTGGGTACCCAACCTTTACTCCAGCCTGAACAAAGACAGCTACAAACAAAGGCTCAGTCCTTACCAAACATTTTTCCTTGCACTGTTGTAAAAAGTTTCTTATAATTTCTGATGATGTGTAAGAAACTTGTTCAAGGGACTATTATTTAGCCAACTTTGTAAGTACAGGTGGGAAATGTGAAAAGTCATAAGCTCTTGCAGAGTTCAACCCATAAAATCTTACCCCCTATCTGCTGGAAATGCGTTGGTTTCCTTTCTTCAGATTTTATTTGGCTTTCAGTGCAGGTAAACACTGGTTAGACCAATTCAAACATATCAAGCTCAGAATGTATGTATTTTGATCTTGGTTTTCTGAAACACAAGGCATATTTCTCCGTAGGAGGCTTGGCAAGGGACCACAGTTGTGCTGGCCTGTGGTAAACTTTAACTGGAAGAACAGTTGGTAGTCTTACATACACAAAAGTTCGGCTGCCACCATGACCACTCACCACCTTGCTTGTTGTAGGGTCCAGCAAACACCCTTGCAAGGTTTGGAAAAGATTTTGGGCTCATCCTCAATCAGCAGGGCTGAGCTTAATTTACGCGGTACAAAAGGGGGTGGTGATGGACGGAGCCTCCGAACCAATCAAACACTCACACCCAGTCAAAAGATCTGGGTTTAATCCATCACCATTCTTTAGCCCACTCTGCCACCCCAGTTCAGACATGGCCATATGAAATCGGTCTGCCCTGTGCCTCACGGGAACAGTCCAACCCGAACTGCCAAGCCATGCCTTCCCTGGACCGGAAACAAGCTTCCTAGGACCAGTTTCTGGCATTTCAGCCGTCTTCAGCCAGGCTTGCTTGAATCCAATGGCAAAGTGAGCATTGTGCAACATTCCGTCCATCATCTTGTGTGTTTTGCTGTTCACCCTATGTGGGAATGGTATGCCCAGACGTGGGTCCCGTGCTCACTAAGCCACTGGAGTCAAGCTATCCTAGCTGAAGACGGCTGATAGCCAGAAACCGGTCCTAGGATGCTTGATTCTGGTCCAGGGAAGACATGGCTTGGCAGTTCGGGCTGGACTGTTCCCATGAGGCACAGGGTCAAGACTGATTTGCATATGGCCATGTCTGAACTGGGGTGGCTTGGTGAGCAAAATAACGACGAATTAAACCCAGATCTGTGACTGGGGGTGAATGTTTTGCCATTGTGCAACATTCCGTCCATCATCTTGTGTGTTTTGCTGAGCTTAATTTACAAGCAACCGTGTTGAGCTATGGAGCGCACTCTATGAACTCACCAATTGTTAGGAAAAACAAGTATAGCAAGACAAATTATTTGTATGGCAATAAGGATCCACGAAAAAAAAACTTATGAAGATGTTACTGAAACACAACATAAGCTCAACCCTTTTTTTGAAATGATGGACAGGATGTTGATTGTGCTAGCCATTCTTTTATTGGGCACACTATCATGTTAAGCTAAAAAGGTAGCTTGTTATTTAAAATCTCATTGGAGCTGGAGAATTGTAATGCAGGGTTTGTGATCTGTGTTGATAGTTAGGTAGTGTGCTTACTACCCTGACCTTTCTCCTCATGAAGAAAAACTTGCTCTCACGCACTGAAAGTCTACATCAAATGTAATGCACTTCAAGAAATATGGGTGATCATAGAATATTTTTCCTTATTTGTAGTGAATCTATGTTGGAGAATTTGTGAAGGGTCATGACCTTCGGCAACAAATTGAAGAATTCATTCCACCCTATTACAGATATGATGTATTTGGACTGGCAGCTTTTCATGCTGGTTAATACACAGTTTTGTTTTGTTGGTGAAGAAAGGCAATGCTAAATATGTCAAAGGTAAAGGGAGTTTAATATGTATTTTTGGGGAGGACTACAGGTATTCAACATTTATTTGCTCGTCCCTCAAGAATTTGGTATCAAGGGGTTTAGAGACATAATAATGTTAAATAACAGCAATTATTTTTGTCGATAATTAGCAAAGTTAGCAATAAAACACATTCTTCTGGATTTCAAATTATTTTTGGATGATCTTAGAACATGGCTGAGCTCAGTTTTTTCTCAAATAGGGGATGCACACTTGCCAGAATGCTATTAAGTTAATTGCACAGATGCATTTTTGTACGTTTGGATCTGGGGCTCATTTATTAAACTGAAGTGATGTTGTAAGTGTTTTAAAATGTGCTTAAAATGATATATCAGTTTGTGGCAAATTGCCTGAATGAAGTACATTGTAAATAAATGAATGAAGAAATTGTGCTATAGACACTCAGCCGTCAAACAAAAGAAGGGTGATCAGTATCTGTCTCTCAATCATATTGTCACAAAAATCTTCAGCCTCTGGATCTGGAATTTGTTTATATTTTGCTTCATTTTATTTGTACCTCACAAAACAAGCAATTCATAGAACTATGAAACTCAGACGAGGGCCCTGTCTGACCTTTATGTTTGTTCTTAAATTAAGTATGCCTGCCAATCTGGTAAATTGTGCTATGTAAAACAAACAAAAAAATATATATATATTTGAATTTTTACTGCGATGTTTTGACTCTCATCACCACACTGACCAGGATTGTGGTCCTATCCTAACCTGTCCACTGTTATAGGTCTATTGTGGCTATTAAACAAAGGGTAACTGCACAGGCTTGGTATAGCGATTTGAAGTGCTTTGCCCATGTCTGTCAATTAACCAAGGCAAATGTTTCTCCACAATATTTAAACAAGAAATAATTCTTAATTAATCGTACATCAGACCAGTTCAGTTTGTAATTTATTTAGTCAATATAAATTCGTACAGATTTATAGTTTTAATATATTCAAACACGTACATACAAATATTGTAGAGCTCCCTATCAATAAAAGATCAGAACCAAAACAACCACATCCTCACAGATGAAATCAATCAAACCCACACAAACTAAGACGGCCCATAGATGCACACCATTAAAAGCATTATTCTAACATACCACGTATATTCCAGTGCAGTATCAATTTGCCAATATCCTATTGACATCAATAGATGTAAACATACATACAAATATAAGCAAACATGCAAATCGATATAGAGTAAATCAATTACAAACTGAACTGGTCTGATGGATGATTACAATTAATTAAGAATTATTTCTTGTTTAAATTTTGTGGAGAAGCATTTGTTTTGCTTCATTGATTGTTTTTACCCTGGGTTGCCTCTCCGTAATTAATCTTTCTGGAGCATTAAAATCTCTGCGCATTATCATAACATGTTTGGTGTTAGCCTTTGTATCCCTCTGAGTGTTTCATCGTGTAGCACAAGTTGTTCCTCAGACCTTCTGTGTGGGGATTGAGTTTAGGTAGACATTAATTACATACATGTTTAACATTTATTGCCCACAAAGCAATTTATGGGCAAGTACAAGTGTACATAAAAGAACGCCTGGAGAGTTATGTTACTGGCCGATGCTGCAATCGTATGAGGCCTGCCGTCTACTCCTTCCCCAATATATCACCAAATCCAAAGTGGGTAGAGCGTTCTCTGTCATGCTTGCACATATTTGGAACAATTTACCTGAGCATCTTCGTAGGGAACCGGTCCTCCTCACATTTAGGAAACAACTTAAAACGCTCCTATTCAGGTAGACGTAGTCACAGTCTAATTCTGTTGCCTTGCCGATTGCTGTCTGTGATTCCGGTCACTCTCTCTAAAAGAGCTTAGAGGCCTGAATGTGATTTTGCCCTATATAAAATACATTTAACATAACATAACATTTGCTTGTCTTCAGACTCACGGAGAAGCCACAAGGACTTCCTTGGCGATGGTTCTTTTATCGCTTTATAACCTAGCTTTGACAAGATCCAAATTGAAAGATCCCCCTTTTTAATGTAATCTGATAGATCTGATTGCTTCTGATTTAAATTCAAGGTAATCAGCTGGTTAGAATCAAACATATTATTCATTACAACATTCATAGTAAAGACTAAACCTCTTATGTCTTTTTCTAAACAACTGCACTGTGTTGAAAGTAAATGCATCAGCTATAGCAAATCAATTGAATAGGAACTTGTATGGCCTGAGCAGAGACTTTTTAAGCAGGGGTGTGGACTTTCCATAGCCCGATGCCGAGGAAATTTTGTTTGGGGGTCAAGGACAGCAAGTTGTCATGTTTATTTTGTTCTTCGGACAAGTAGGCCCAACCCCTGACAGCACAAGCCCTTCAGCTACCAGATTACAGTACCACATTATGGAGCATGGAAGGGCATTGTATAATTTGTGTCCATGTGTTAATGCTGTTTGAAGTTGTATTTATGGTTCTTTAATATAAAGCCTTTATTATTAGGATGAGGGCTCTAAGGAAATGCAAATTCAGACTGCTCTGCTAACAGTGGTTCCAGTATAAAAATGTGTATCCACATTTGAAAAGTTTAACCATGTCAAGCTACGTATAATGCTTCTATAATGCTCTCTGAGTAGATGCAATATATGCAAAAGCTTGAAAGCAAATTTGATGATTCTTTGCTTTCAAAATAAATTGTTCATTAAAAAAATGCATCTGGGAAAAATCGTTTTGCTAAACTACTGTAAAATGTTGGGTACGTATTCTTTCAAGCATCATTTAGTAAAATGTGTTGATGCATGCTAGTATTTCCCAAAAAGTTTCAAACTGGAAAATCAGTTTAAACAGTTTCATCAAAAGTATAGGAAACATGAAAATAACCAATTACTGGCAAAACCAATGGGTATGCCATTGCTGGTCAGCTTTTTGGTTTTGTCAATTTCTGTGTTGTTTTGACATGGTATTTGTACAACTTTATTGCTGTGGGGGCTGCTGGGCCCTCATCATTGTAACAAATATTGGCAAAAGCAAAAATATATATGGTCTCAAAAAGCATACATTGCCATAATAGTTCCTGTCACTGAACAAAACTATGTTGTGTGCAGATATGCACCTTGTGAAAGAGCAGAATGCTGTCACTCACAGAGAAGCCAGTCAGTAGATAGAGATACATAGAAGTTTAATAAAAACAAAAGGTCTTGGTTAATCCCAGACCCAAATAGGGGTCCAATTCCTAAAGAAAGTCACAAAAGTGCACCCATGCTGTATGTCCTTGCATTAGTGCAGATTTACAGCTTTCATGAATTCACAAGAATTTACAGAAGTAGGTTAGGAAATATTTGCTAATTGCATTTTAGCATAAGCAAATAGCATGTGTAAATTTGCTCATGAGAAAATCTGTTGACTGGTAACAAGTTCACATTTCCTCTAACCACTTTTTCCCCCAACCCCTGAAGAACTTTCACTTCTGCCCATGTCCGAGTAAATTTCCAATGTATCTCTATAAGGGAACATTTTAGAGACAAGCTGATGAAAACCCATAAAGCATGTAAGTTAGTAGGTTTCCACAGACTCAAAAGGGCATTCCACCTTCAGCCCCGGTATTTAGATCTGCATGAAGGTGGCAAAATAAGAGAATTGCTATGATTCAAACTCTACTATGGTATGAACTCTGACATAATCAGAGAGGCTATCATCAGAACTCTTCTATAATGAGATTGCTGCCCTAATTTGTCGCTGCACTACATGGCACCAAAGGGACAGGTGGATTTTGTTACAGGACAAGTAGATTTATGAAGCAACCTGTCTCATGAACAAGTAGATATTTTATTAAATTCGACACCCCTGTTTAAGTCGTGGACAAAAGGGCAATAGCCCAGGGCCCCCACCTTCCAACGGGCCTCTGGGAAAGTGATCTTTCTGTTGCACGTCTCTCTTTATCTCAACCACTGTCCCCCTCTCTGAATACCTCTACATCTCACATTCTTTTTCTCTCTACAACATGTTATTCTAAGGATTTTTCGGACCCTGGGCAAGACCTATTTCAGCGCTTTTATATGACCCAATTTATGAACGTTTAAGAATAAGTCAATGTTGTTGGCATTGTGGGCTTCAATTAGCAGAAAATATGTAATAAAATTCTAAAGTTGTTCTGAAAAGAAGTCTCAAAAATATATCTTGCCCAGTGCCACAAAAATCCTTAAGATGACACTGGGCCTGAGATCTCCATGAGCAACTATGCAAAAGCACTATATGGGGGCACCTAATTGGTCTGCAAGACAAATAGATCAGGGCCACAGCCACATGTAGAAAGGTTGTATTGTTTGCATGTTTTTGTTATGACATTTGTCAGTGCTCTAGAATTTGTCTATACCGGGTATTTCATAACCTTGCCCAGGACAAAAAATATGCCGGGAGATGTGCTTTGGACATCGGACGCCGAATGACATCTGAAGTATCTGCAGTGAACCCAAAAAAATAAACAGAGGACTCTGGTTGTATGGGCTCTTGGATGTAATAATGGTGCGCATTTGTAACTTGTTAAAGTTGTATATTTGGTGCTTTGGAGCCTGAAATCCTTTACAGTGCGGTTTACCATCATAAGTGCCTAGGTCCTTTTATGTGTTTCGGTGACTAAACAGGAACATTTATGTGTCAATAATGTATGCCCCGCCATTACTCATGCTAATTTGGCTGATGAAGCTAGTGTATGTTACAGTCTATTTACAGCGGGGCTTCAGAGAACCAGGGAGTGAGACATACGTCGTCCTAAATAGACCCTTCAACATTAGAGTGCATGCTCTCTTGCGCAGCTCAGGGTTGGGATGAGGTTTCTGAAAACGTTTTTCTAATGTCTGTACTGGACACACTCCACATAAAAAAAACTGTGCTGCCAAAGCTCAACCTTACTTTTTGTCACTTCCTATTTAGAAACAGACCAGAAGGCAAAGTGCTTGAGACGGTGGGAGTATTCGAAGTGCCAAAACTACAAGGCAAATATGACACTGGGCAGGTACGTTTGGTCATCTTGCCAGTAGAGAAGGGATGGGTTTTTACTGTACATCAAAGAGATTGCTGCAATACTATTGGTCTGCATATCTAGACCCAGAAGAGCTCCTTGATGCTGTGCTTCCCTAAGGCATGAAAGGAAAGAAGCAGAAGTTGATGCAAACACACTGTTGTTTTTGGTTATAAATGAAACACTATAAAATCAGGATAATGCAGCTGTCGGGTTTTGTGGCAGTTTGGGGTCTGTCTTTAATTGCTTAGCAAATATTCCTTTTTCTAGAATTGTCTTTGCTTTTGTACCTACGTATATTCTTTTGTGTAGCTACATTCCTATCAGGAGAAGGAAGGTAGTACATTTGGAGATAAATCCTGTGAATATATATATATATATATATATTGTTCGTTCCTTGCACAACTGCCTACAATTTGTTCTTTTTTTTCGTCTTCCTCTGTTTTTGCAGTTATTTCTTCACAGTGTCTTCGGGTACAGGGGTATTGTTCTCTTTCCTTGGCAGGCCAGGTTGTATGATCGAGATGTTGCCTCTCCTGTGACAGACAAGTAAGACATCTATTTTGTACTTTTCATTGATTGACACGAATGTCCTCTTAGCCCTTTTGAAGCCTTTGAATACCCCTCCTTCATCCATACTCTTTTCATTCTCAAACTACGCTTCTGCCCAACCGATTTATGCATTGTTTTTAACAGAGTAAGATGAGATCGCAGAACTGGTTGTCCTACACTGAATTTGCTCAGCCCTGGTCCAGGGCTATTTTACACATCAGCTACCATTTGTTTTGTTTTTTTCTAGCTTCTTTTCCAGCTTTGTCAATACTTCAGCCCACATTGCTATTTAGCATTATGCTCTTTGCTAGATTGTGTCCATCTGTGTGTTTTTCCACAATATCCCCACTGAGGGAAAAAACAGTACATGTACCCAGCTCAGTACTTTGAGGTCTGTGACAGCAGCAAGCTTTCCCCACTTGCAAAAGGGAGAGCAAGAACCATGACTGCACCATAGGTTAAGTGAGTTTTCAAATAGACATTACATAGACAATCCAAATGGTTTAACATTAGGTTAAGGCTCCAAAAGGTATGGAGTCGATCTCCAAGCCGTGTACTCGATCCAAAAGTGTTCTCTCCATAAGAAAAGGTTTCCCTAAACCACATAAGATCACCCTCAAACCTCTAGACCCTGACAAAAGCGCTAGAAGGGTTTACAAGATGGATGCGTCCCCTCTTGCCTTAGTCAGGCCTGCCTTCCTCTTTTCAAAAGTAGGAGGCTGTCCCATCAGACATTTAAAGCCTCATCCCCAGATGGTCTTTTGCAATCAAGAGTCAGAAATGCTGACGGATGCCTTGATGATGAGGGCTTTCACATTAATATCAAAACTGTCACCTGTTGCATTGTTTAAGAAAGCCTCAACAGCTCTCCAATGATGGAGAGGGAGAAACAACAACAGGGAGAGAAAAAGAAATGGCAAAGGAAAGAAAAAATAAAAGTGAGATAGAATAGAATGGGCACGCACTCCACAAAAATAAAAAATGTTATTAGCAGAAAGACAAAGACAACCAGGAAAATAAGTTTCCAGCTATCCACTACAAGGTCGGAGCTCAGACAGAATCTAGAGGTGCTATAAGAAGAATACACCTCTCCTTAAAAATGATCCTCGCTGGACGTGCCAGTATGTAATAGAAGGATAAATTCAACAGGGTTTGCAATAATTTTTATGAAGAAATAGGGTATTACGCACCAGAAAATCATATCCTAGATCCCTGGCACCTGCAAGTGGATCTAGATCCGCAAGTGATCTGTGTTTGTAGCATGTGCTGTTTTAGGTCACGTGCTGTGCACTTTTGGCATCTGAGGATGAGAATCACACTTTTTAAATCAGAATTTAAAGTCTGTGGGAGCTCACTATTTGAGTGTTCAGGCACATACCTCCTCGTGATGTCAAGCGACAGAGCTCCCTCTCTCTTTTCTGTAGTTAGATTAATTATACATAAGGGTCACTCTAGAATCTGCAGAAATCCAATATTTTTTGCTCAATAACGCTTCACAGAAGACCTACAAAGAACATCAGTGTTGAAATGTGTTTAACTTAATTGCGAGGCTCACAGCAAAGGCTTAATTTTAACAGAATTATGGATCTTTTTTCAGTGATTGACGCATTCCCTTAAATAATCCTCTGCTTGAAAGGTAGCATGGCTCAGAGCCTGACTGTGAGAAGCAGACACTGTGCGCACTTATCAAGTACACCCTGAGGTACTTGGGACATGGAATTTGAGGGAATTATCTAACAAAAGTTACGGCCTATACGAAACATTTCTAGGAATTAAAATAACTTTTTCAAGAATCACCGTTATGTGGTCTGTTCAAGCCTGCATTCATTGCAGATTTTCAATGGCTCTGAGGAAAAGATATAATCTACTTGCCAGATTCAGCTGAAAACTACAATGTTCTCGTGTCTGAGAGTTTCATTTATAGTGTTCGGTATATATGCTGCACTACACGTTGGTGTAAGTACAATTAAGTGGATAAATTACATATTATTTAGACACACATAGTCCCTTTTTCTACGAAGCTAAACAGACTGAGAGAGAGAAGCATCTCTGATAAACCGTTTTTCTTATAACTTTTATCAAAATTATAGTAAAATGTATTTTTTGTGCCAGGTACAGAAAGAAAATGTATAGAAGTGACATATCCAGGGCGGGGCAGAACCAAACAGTGTGTAGGAATGTACCCTCGACAATATTGCGGCGAATGCAGAGGGGCATCTACTAAACCCGTCCGCCAGTGCTTTTATCAGGTGTAGGTACTTGAATTGTATGAAGAGCAATGAGACTGCCGCCCCTTTAGGGATTCCAAGGCTTCAGTCCAGTCGTCGTTGTCCAGGGGGCATACATCTGCTTGCCAGGCTGTCCTAAGAGCCTCTACAGTGGTAGCACTGTTCGTTATGATGGGTTGATATATCTTTGACATTTTGTGATCCCCTAAGTCCCCCATCAAGAGCTTGCCTTCCAGTGGGTTGACTCGGAGAGGACCTTGAGTTTGGTGATGTATGGCATGTGGTGTGCCTAAACTGGAGGTTTTTATAAAAAAAATTAATTCTGTCCATAGAGAATTCCGATTGAAGTTCCTGGAAGGGTTTAAGAACGTTGCCATGCAAGACACCTCCTAAGGAGCGTATACAAATTGAGTCCTGTCCACAGAAACCCCGGTAATCAGCCAACGGAAGAGAAGACTTCTGATAGATACATCTGCCGTGTGGATTCCTCACCTTGTGAATATCCCCTTGCGTCAGCAACATTCGGAAATTCTTTTCATAGCCTCGCGCCGACGTGGACTTGGACGTCATAGAGACACGGCATCGCACGCGACTCCGCTGACGTCACCGACGCCTAAAATAGGCCCACGCCGGCATGATGACATCAGTTCCCTGTTTTCCGCGTCGTCGATGCTAACGGTTATCGGGAATCTCAGTAGCCAACTGGTACTTTGTTGCCTTTTTCTGCTTCTCTGTATCCAGTTTCTTCGACGATGTCTTCGAAGAAGACCAGTTTCAAGCCCTGCAGGGAGTGCGGTAAAATGATGTCTATTACCGACCCGCACAATGACTGCATCTGGTGTTTGGGTTCTGACCATGATGTAGATGGTTGTTCCTCATGTCGGAAGATGAACCCGAAGGCCCTGAGGGAGAGAGAAGCAAAACTCCTGGTGGCAAGGCTGAAAGCTGGGAAAGAGAAATCGTTGAGATCTCGTTCTCGAAGGTCGAGGACGAAGTCGAGGCCTGGATCTCGTGAAGGATCATCTTCGAGGTCGGTTTCAGATCATGCTTCGAAATCGAAGAAGAAGCATAAGAAGAGGAGACATGAGTCCCGACGTCGTTCCGGTAAGGAGTCGAGGTCACCGAAGAAGGTACGTTCTAAGGTGGTTACTCTTGATGTCTCTGAACCTGAAGGTGAGGCCTCACCTTCGGAGTCGCGGGTGCAGTCTCCGACTCCGGCTCCGAATCCTTCTCCGGCGCCGTCCCCGGCCCGAGAAGAGGAAGAGGTTCAGGAGGATGTGGATTCCGCGCCTGTCGAAGAGCCGAATCCGAACACTCCTCAAGATCAGCCTGAAAGTTTTCAGCCGCCCTTTCCAACCCCAGGCCAGGACCCATCGGCGTTTCTGAACGCTATGTATGGCGTCTTCTCAAGGGCATGGTACCCCTCTGGTGCACCTTCGGGTCCCATGGGTCCTCTGGCTTTCAATTTAGGAGTTCCTCACTCCTATCCTCCTGCTCCGTTTATGCCTTATATGCCGGCTCCGACGCCGCCTTGGCTGTTTCCGGCTCCGCCGAGACCATCGACGCCGATTCCGACGTCGCCCGCTCCAAGTCGTCCTCTGGTACATCCCACTGAACCATCGGATTCGATACCGACGTCGATCCCGAATCCGTCGGACCCGATGGTTGATCCGGTTGCAAAACGTGTGAAGGAGAGATCCAGAAGGGAGGCTCAACGCTTTTTGGAAGAACGAAGGTACTTGGATTCACATTCTGATATAGAGGAAGGTGAATTGGATGAGGATTGTTTTGAGGAGTTGGCTGACACAGGAAGCCTGGATTTCTCTCCAGAGTGGGAGTTGCCCTCAGGCTCTGGTACGCCTTCTAAGGATGTTCAACCTTATCATTTAGTTATGAGGAAGGCTGCTGATCTCCTTCAATTAACTTTGCCGACTGTGGAATTTAAGTCCAATATTCTAACTGAGGTCTTACATTCCCCAAATTCAGTAGTGGAACCTTTACTTCCATTTAATGATGCCTTGACAGAGCCCATTTTGGAGGTATGGAAGAAACCATTGTCCGCTCCTGCGGTTTCTAAGAGTGTGGCCAGGAGGTACAGGGTTGCTCCTGAGGACCCTGCTTTTTTGACCTCTCATCCTTCGCCGGAGAGCCTGGTCATTCAAGCTGCATGTTCTAAAAAGAATGTAAGTGCCTTTCCACAGGTTCCATGTGAAAAGGAGGCAAAGAAACAAGATCAGGTTGCTAAAAAGACCTTCTCTTCTGCAAGTATGGCATTAAAGTCAACAAATGCCACTTGTCTGATGGGGAGATATGTGCATGCCCTTATGGATTCTTTGCGTGTTCTTACTCCTAAGGTTCCTGATGCCAACAGGAAGGACTTTGAGGAGGTGATCTCAGACGCACAGGCAGCAGCTCGCCAAGTTATACAAAGTGGTCTGGACACTGCGGACTCTGTGGCGCGCATCATGGGCACTGCTGTCGCTACTAGAAGGTCTGCTTGGTTAAAATCCTCGGACTTTTCGGCGGATGTTCAAGCAACTTTATTGGATCTTCCCTTTGATGGGTCTGGCCTCTTTGGGAAGAAGTTTTCACAAAGACAAGGGAACCCGAAAGGTATGCCATAGGGACCTTGGGCAGTATCAATTTACAAAAAACAGTGGTCCCTACATGTGGACAAGATAACATACAAAAAACAATAATCATACACCTGATAAGTAGTATGTCTTTTGTCCAGCCGGACAAGAAAATTTATTTTAAATGTTCTGGTTGGTAAAGTGAATTTTAAGAACCAAAAAAGATAACAATTGGGCACAGCCGTGACCCACAACAATCAAGACAAAACAACAAAGAAATGGCCAAAAGGGCAAAGCGAAAATCTGTCTGTATACTTGTGGTCAGTGCTACAGACTCAATCTCTTAAACATAACCATACCATTGCATCAAATAATATAGCATTATCATATTGCATATGGGGTTTTTTAGTCGACGACGTTTCGATGCCTTTTTACATTTGTGACATCATCATCAGGACAAGAATTATCAACATTATTGTTTTGTACAACAGTTATTAACACAATGCCTATTATCGCATTAATGTTGGTTTCCTCGTAGGTTCAGGAATACTGATGAGTAAACGCTGATAGATGTGCTTTCTTTCACATCAAGTCCAGGGCTTCCATCAGGATTGTATGGATTTGCCAGGAAAGGAGCGTGATGGCTCAATTTGTGATGGCCGGAGCGCTATGGCGAACACGGCAGTCCGATGGGATCCCATCGGACTGGCGTATTCGCCATATGTTATCTTGTCCACATGTAGGGACCACTGCTCTTTGGGAAGAAGGCTGGTGCAGCCCTTGAGAGATTTAAGGACAGTAGGGCAACTGCTAAGTCTTTAGGTCTTCTGATAAGAGGCTCTTCGACCAACAAGAGATTCAGGGGTTTTGGTCGCTCTTCCTTTCGGAATTACGAACAAGGTTAGCAGCAGCAGCAACAGCAGCAGCAGCAGCAAAATTCCATGTACAGATCATACAGGGGAAAGTAGAGAGCACGTCCTCTTCCTCCAACCCCCCTGCCCAGAAAAGCAGTTCTAGATCCGCCATTCAGGATCATGTGGGTCCGGTGGGGGGTCGGCTTACCCATTTTCTACAGGATTGGGAATCGGTTACATCAGATCTTTGGGTTCTCAATCTTGTAGAAAATGGGTATGCCCTTCCCTTTCGGGAATTCCCTCCCAATTACCCGCCTTGCCAAGGTTTTTGCACCGAGGAACACCTGTTGCTTCTGCAGGAGGAAGTGCAGACTCTGTTAAGAAAGGGTGCGATAGAGGTGGTTCCAGAGCAGGAAAGGGGTCAGGGATGCTACTCCCGGTATTTCCTGATTCCCAAGAAGGATGGCAGACTTCGTCCAATCCTGGATCTCAGGATCTTGAATCTCTTTCTGAAACAGGAGAAATTCAAGATGCTCACCCTTGCTCAGGTTCTTGAAGCGCTGCTAGAAGAAGACTGGATGGTGTCACTCGACTTGCAGGATGCGTACTTTCACATCCCAATCCTGAAGTCGCACAGGAAGTATCTCCGTTTTACGGTGGGATCGCAGCACTATCAGTTTGCGGTCCTTCCGTTTGGACTTACTACTGCACCTCGAGTCTTCACCAAGGTGATGGCAGTGGTGGCGGCGCATCTCAGAAGATCAGGGATTCCAGTATTCCCTTATTTGGACGACTGGCTGATCAAAGCAGAGTCGTCAGAGAGAGTGCTCCATCATCTGAGAGAGACAACCCAGTTGTTGTACAGGTTGGGTTTTTCGATAAATGTACCCAAGTCTCACCTGGTGCCCTCCCAGCGCAACCTGTTCATAGGTGCCGTACTGGACACAACTGTATGTCGTGCATTCCCACCTCCTCAAAGGATTCGCGACATACAGGAAATGATTCCTTTATTTTACAATGGAGCGGTCGTCCCAGTCCTGAAGGTCCTTCGCCTGCTCAGTTTGATGGCTTCATGCATTCTGTTGGTCAACCATGCACGCTGGCACATGAGGGCGCTCCAGTGGTGCCTCCGCATGCAGTGGTATCAACACAACGGAGATCTCGGGGAGTCAGTGAGGATCTCCAGAGAAGCTGCGGCGGATCTATCTTGGTGGGGCGTGAAAGGCAATCTGTCTCAAGGGAAGCCTTTCCAACTACCGGAAAGCGCCGCTCTCACTTGGCGCAGAACGCTTCACTCGCGCCTCGCTTTGCCCGCAGGCCACGCCCCCAGCCTTTACTATATTGGGACGCTGATGTACGAGCGCCGCCATTTATAGTAATACTCCTGAGGCGGAAAGCCGGGAGTTAGTCCCTTTTTAAAACTGTTGTTATTTCTGTGTTTTTAACTCTGCACTCACCTTCTGACGCCTCTGACAAAGCGGAAAGCGCCGCTCTCACTTGGCGCAGAACGCTTCACTCGCGCCTCGCTTTGCCCGCAGGCCACGCCCCCTTCGGAGGCCACGCCCCCAGCCTTACCGCCCACACTCCCATAAAGCATGTGTTTCCCTCGGAAGTGCAGCGGACGAGCGCAGCGGGCGCGACGTTTGCGCGCCGAAGGCGCGCCTAAGGGAAGCCCGTCTGCGCCCGTCCGCGACCGACCGGGACCAGGGGCACCTCATAATACCCAAACTATTCACTACTCCAGGGCCGATCTTATGGAATATAATACAAACAGCGACCTTCTCCTTTTACCAAAGGATACACTCCATCAGCTCTGCAAGCATGGTATCCTGAGCCAAGGCTGTCACCTCTCCACTCGCGCAGCATGTCTGGCCCCGCCCAATCTACCCATCAATGAACTCGCTATTTTGTATCTCAACACTCGCTCCCTTGTCAAGCATCAGATGGACATCTTCCTTCTATTAGACACGGAAAAGCCAGATATCCTCCTTTTGGCAGAAACCTGGCTAACCCCTGCTTCAGCACCCGATATTATAGCAGCACTGCCTCCTGACTACTATATTATTCAGGCTGACCGCGCCACCGGGAAAGGAGGAGGTGGAGTTGCGGCGATTATTCATTCCAGCTTGGATGTCACCACTCTCACCTGCTTGACGCTATTCAATACAGACAATCTGGTATTAAAGATTGCCACTCCTCACATGTCTATAGCATGTGTTCTTTTATATAGACCACCTACCTCAATGCCATTGTTTCCTATGTCTCTGAGCGAGCAAGCCGCTAATCTGGCTTTGGATCATACCAGGGTCATATTAGTTGGCGATTTCAACTACAGGTATAAAGACCCAGCAGAGGGCTCTCAATCGGCAGAACTGACTGACCTTCTATCTAACCTCAATTTTAAGCAACTGGTGCTTTCCCCCACCCACGCTAAAGGACACATTTTAGACCAAGTGTGGTCTAACACTACGTGTGTGTCCTCTCCTTTAACCTTGCCTTGCCTATGGTCAGATCATCTCATTCTCAGATTTAAGATCTGTGTTGAGTATATCAGAACTACTGTGCCAATCACTGGCAAATTAGCCAGAAACTGGAATGCTATGGATAAGGATGCCTTCTTACAGTCACTAGGCAATGATGTCCCTTCCTTGGATAACGACTTAAATCGGTCAGTTGCCAAACTAACCAACTGGCTACAAGAGGCCAGTAACCTTCACGCTCCTTATAAAACAATTGGATTAGCACGCCGTGCGGACGCCAACAGATGGTTCTCAGCCGACCTAAAAAGCAGGAAATTGGCCCTTCGGCATCTTGAACGCCTGTGGCGCCGTGATTATGACACCGAGGGGAAAATTAAATACACTAGGGCGAGGAAGGAATACATGAAAGCTATCTCTGCAGCGAAGACAGAGTACTTTTCTTCTCGTATCCTAGAATCAACAAACAAATCCAAAGACATCTTTTCGGTTTTTAATGAACTGACTAACTTGGAGAACGTTCGTCCTAAAGTAACTCCCACCCAGTGTTTGTGTGACTCACTCAACACTTACTTCAGTGACAAAATCACGGATATAAAAGCTAGCATTCCCCAATAAAAAACTCTAATCATGACCGGCATGGCAATCAAGACCGGTTCTGCTACTCTTACCAACTTTTCACCCATAACTCATGACCAGCTTTTGGAGCTATTGATGAAAGTTAAATCTGGCTCCCCATTGGATATCTGTCCCCCCCGCATCCTGAAAGAATGTTTTTCCACCTACCCTACCCCTGTTCTTGCCCTCCTTAATGACTCTCTCTTGTCGGGCATAGTCCCGTCTGCCTTCAAAGAAGCAACGGTCATACCTTTATTGAAAAAACCTGGGGCCGACCCGGCATGTAAGGCAAACTACAGGCCTATCTCGTTGTTGCCTTACCTGGCAAAGATTTTAGAGGCACACGTGGCGAAAATCCTCTCCAACTTTCTGGAGGAGTCCTCCTGCTTTGATCCCCATCAGACTGGATTTCGGCCTGCGCACTCCACGGAGGCAGTGGTCACTTCGGTGTTGGACACTCTCCGAGATTGTGCAGACAGACGCTCTCCCCAGGCACTGGTGCTCCTGGATCTGTCGGCCGCGTTCGACACGGTCGACCACAACATCTTGGTCGACCGTGTCGGACAGGTCGGCATACAGGGCACAGCGGCCTGCTGGTTGAGATCCTTCTTGGAGGACCGCTCACAAGCGGTGCGCCTGGGGGACTTAACTGGTGTTAAACAGCTTACCCCATGCGGAGTGCCACAGGGTTCTTCCTTGTCACCTCACCTCTTCAATATATATATACTCCCCCTGATACAAACTTTGAGGGACAAACAGGTGAGAGTTTTTAACTACGCAGATGATCTGCAATTACTTTTCACCATTGATAACTCTGAAAAATCCGTCAGTCACTTCCAGTCAACCATGAGGTTTATTAAATCCTGGATGGATCAAAATCAATTGAAATTGAACCCGGGGAAAACAGAACTGGTATTGACTGGGGACAGCGCTAAACACTGGGGCATTCACTATTGGCCCTTAGACCTGGGTCAAGCTCCACAACCATCACCATCGGCTAAAACGTTGGGAGTCATTGTGGATAGCGACCTTTCGTTAAAGGCACAAGTGGGCCAGGTGGTTTCCAAGTGTTTCTTTCAACTAAAAAAAATCAGGAAGGTTCGGCGATTACTAACGCTAGAGGCCACTACCCAGGTTGTGATCGCCACTGTTCTGTCCCACCTGGATTACGCGAATTCCATCTATTTGGGTCTCCCAGTCTTTCTACTCAAGCGTCTCCAGATGGTACAGAACTATGCTGCTAGGATGATACTGAAGCAACCAAGGTGGCAAGCAGCGACCCCCCTTCTTACTAAACTGCACTGGCTTCCGATCACACAACGCTGTGCCTTTAAGGCAGGTTGTATGATTTTTAAATCACTGCATGGCAAAAGCCCCAAATTTATTAATCAAATAATTACCAGATATGTTCCCCCCCGCAACCTTCGCTCACTCCACTTAGGCCTTCTTCAGATCCCCCCGTTCAAGCTCAAACGTTCTGGTGGACGTAGGTTTGCTACACTTGCCCCCAGCTTATGGAATACCTTGCCACTGGAAATTCGGCTCTGTCAAGACCTTCTACCTTTCCGGAAAGCACTGAAGACCTGGCTTTTCAGACAAGCTTTTTAAAACCTACTTACCTTACCTCTGTTGTGTTACTATCAAACCTAGCGCCAAGAAACTGATCAGTGTTAGTGCGCTTAATAAATAATTTAATAACATAACATAACATAATTTAATAACATAACTACCTCCATCGGTGGCCACATTGATAACGGATGCGTCCACTCTAGGGTGGGGTGCTCATCTGGGGGATCTGGAGGTCAAGGGTCTTTGGTCTCCAGAGGAAAGGTTGCTTCACATCAACCTTCTAGAATTGCGGGCGATTCGTTTGGCGCTCAAGGCCTGCCTCCCTTCCCTTCGCGGTCAGTCGGTCCAGGTCCTGACGGACAACACGACCGCGATGTGGTACATCAACAAACAGGGAGGAGTGGGGTCGCAGTGTCTCTGCAGAGAGGCTCTGCGTCTCTGGTCCTGATGGCAAATCATCTGGCCGGGGTTCTGAACGTTCGTGCAGACAGTCTCAGTTGGCAGTTCTCTGCCGCACACGAGTGGAGGCTTCACCCGGAGGTGGTTCACGACATCTTTCAGATGTGGGGGACTCCTCGGGTGGACCTGTTCGCCACTCGCGAGAATGCTCACTGTCTTTCTGCAGTCTCCAGTATCCGATGCAAGGAGCCTTAGGGGACGCGTTTCAGTTATTGTGTATAAAGATCTGCTAATCTTTGGCCAGTAAGGAACCACCAGAGGGCATAAGGGCTCATTCTACAAGAGCTAAGTCTTCAACCTCGGCATTGGCTAGAGGTGTTCCTGTAGAGGATATTTGCAGAGCCGCGACTTGGTCTTCCCTCCACACTTTCGCGAAGCATTACTGCTTGGATTCCGAGGTGAGGAGGGACGGCCACTTCGCGCGTTCTGTCCTCCAGGATTTCCTGGTTTAGAAGAGTGGGCACCCTCCTCCGGGAGTAGGGACTGCTGTGGGACTCTATTCACAAGGTGAGGAATCCACACGGCAGATGTATCTATCAGAAGAAACAAGTTACTTACCTTCGGTAACGCTTTTTCTGGTAGATACAATATCTGCCTGTGGATTCCTCACTGACCCACCCGCCTCCCCGTTGTCCACTCTTCTATACCAGAATTACTGTAATGTAATATTGATTTATTTTGTTGTCCAGGTAATGTTTCAATTGCTTTCCTGCATTTGCTTTACACTGTGTGTTTTACCTTGACTATTGTGTACTGTGTATACTGTGTACATTTCTACTGTCATTGGCCCGTCCGTGTGCCTCGATGGCACGGAAAAAAGGGCGCAACTGATGTCGTCATGCCGGCGTGGGCCTATTATAGGCGTCGGTGACGTCAGCGGAGTCGCGTGCGATGCCGTGTCTCTATGACGTCCAAGTCCACGTCGGCGAGGCTACGAAAAGAATTTCCGAATGTTGCTGACGCAAGGGGATATTCACAAGGTGACGAATCCACAGGCAGATATTGTATCTACCAGAAAAAGCGTTACCGAAGGTAAGTAACTTGTTCTTTTGCGCCACAACAGGGTCTTTCATGTAAGGCGGCCCCACCACCCCATCCTACGCAGAGATTGGCGCCACGTTAAGATCCCCTTCCTCGTAGCCGAAGGAAGAGCCTGAACTTCTGACCTGCCGTATAGGTACGTGTATAAGGTGGGGTCCCCCAGGAGCCAGCGCTCGACCGCCTATGATCGGTCGTCCCTATGTCCATAGCACCACTCATTAAGCATCAAAAGATGTGCAGCTGCATGATGGGATTAGATATCTGCTACTACGATGCCCCGCAATAGGCGGTCTGAGGAGTGTTGTTCTTGTGGGTGACCGGGTTTCAGAAATACTATTATTCAGGACCTCACTCTTAGTGTAGGGCCTGAGAAAAACCAGCAAAGCTGCCTGCCACTCAACCGGATCTGCAAGTACAACATCATTAGCCTCACAGATCATGAGAATGTGGGTCGGTGTCATGGCCTGCTGACACAGCCTATGAAGGAGCCTCCCAGATTTGGGCCCCCCATTGATATATTCTACTCTGGGAGGGCATCCGCGCCACCTTCATCAATTCTCCGTGATATTGCTGTTGTGTAAGACACAGTTGTCTGCACACCCACTCCCCTTTACCTGTCCGCCCAAGCCTCTCTAATTCCATGATGCTGGCCTTCGCCTGTATTAAAAACTTCTTACGTCGCTCCACTCTGCTGCACAAAAGCTGATATCCACACCGCAAATGGAAGGTTTCATGGCCTCCCCAATACAGCAACCGACGACGCAGTGTCTGCATTAAGAGTAAAGTATTCATTTAGAGCCTCGTGAATGTGGGTTCGATAAGACAGATCATGTAAATACCAAAGGGAGAGTTGCCAGCGGAACAGTAGCCAGCGCAGGCCAATCAGGAGCCAGACGGCGACTGGGGAATGGTCTGAAAGTACTTTTGCTGATTGTGGCCTCTGACACCCTGTGCGCATAGTCTCCCGGAACGAAAATGTAGTCCAGCCTCGATTATGAGCCATGGAGTGGGGATTACACATTTTAGTACGTCTTTGGGATGATGCAACCTCCAGATGTCCACCCACCCCATCAGGTCTATGAATGGTCTCAGATGGGATTACCTTGCTCCCCCAGCAACTCCTTGGACCGGCCACCTCCCTATGTCTGGGTGGATAACCTCATTGCAATCTTCACCCACGACCGCCAGTGCCTCCTGCATTTGTACTCATGCATCCACCACCCGGTCAACATAGCTCTGACTAATGGGTGGAGCTAGTTGGGGGCCTAAATGCTGGCAATCACCACCTGTTCACCATAGATAGTCATGTGTATCAATATGTACCTTCCTTGTGGATCCACCCATTGCTGCACCAGAGTAAATGGAAGTCATAATTGCCACTCCAGGGGAAGCCTCTTGTGAAACCCGCGTGAAATACCTATGTATACTAGAAGCGGGCCAGGCATAGGGTTTTGATACCCATGAGCCATACACTTGTTGAATTATGCTCCGTTAAGGATGTTTGCTCAACTCCTTATTTATCGTGAACAAAATATCTCCACTATGAAACATATGGTATGGAGATATGAAAATAAGGTTCAATACCTGTGATTTTTTTTAATGAAACGGACACAGGATACACAGCATCCCCAAACCTCACAAATTATGTTAAAATGGGTCCCAGCTGTGATTGCTGTGTAGACGTTTATCCGTTTTATGCCAAAAAGTGCTTTATTCTTCTAACAAACTACATGCGTACTCTGTGCATGGCAACACAATTGCATAGTAAGATGCTCTTAAAGAATTAACATTCCTCATTATTTCAAAATATGCAGAAGACATGCCAGTTTGGTTAAATGGAATTGCATTAGTGCTCTGGTTCAAAGTGTTATGCTACACCAACAACTTTGCATGAAACATATTAATGTCGTCCCCATTAAGGTATTTTATTTACAGGTGGTTTACTCCACTAAGGTTATTATGCTGAATTTGTATATTACATATGAGTCTTCATTATGTTTTACTATGGACGCATTGAAACACCCATCTGCACATTTAATTATGGGCTCCCAACACAGGTACATATTCATTCTAACAAACAATTTTTAGGGCTCACCTGAAACATCTTTTAGCAGTCTCTTGTCAAGGACAAAGTTTGTACAATACCAATACTCAGAGTAGGGTTCATATCAGCTCAGTGCTTGTAATTGGTTGGTTTTCCTGTTAGTCTCATTTGCTTGTTTCTTATTAGATGGCTTTAATTCCTATACTTGTTTGTTCTTTCCCTGGAGCAAAGGTTCTTTCCCATATTCAGGGAACTACTTCTTATAAGATATTCCAGAGGTGTGGACAGAGACTAGTTCGTATGGACAAAGATGTTCATTATTGGATATCTTGAAATTTAAAATTTGATTTGCAGATTGTATCTGACCGTCTTTACTTCTACTCCTCATAATAATCCATCTTTTCTGACGTTTACGTAAAATAACACAATTGGTTGACTTCGTTCACCCTACCCAAAACTTGTCACTTTTGTCACACTGAAGTTCCCGGAACAGATTGAATGTATATTTTATTGGTAGACCGATGTTTTAATGGATCAGGAAACATTACTAGAAGGGCGATCTGGTTAAAAGCATGACGTTTACATCAATTACCGTTATATCACTCAATGTGCATAACAGTTGTTATTTCTAGACTTTTTCTTTGTACATTTAAATATACATATTCATTCATTCATTAGCATCTTTATTGCGGCTCTTACAGCCATAAAAGCACATGTACATACACAATATAATAATACGTATCTCAGCACAGTATACAATCAAATCTCGTAGGGACCTTGTTAATCAAATATTATAAGGATGCAAAAACACATTAATTTTAACAAGTGGGAAATTCTTTAAAATAGAAGATGGTTACAAATATAAATTAAGATTAAAAACTTTACAAAGATTATTAAACACATCCTAGAATTCGTTAAAAGGATCCATTGTCAATAAGCCAGGCAAATTATAGCAAATTAGGCAGTCACAATTCACTGACTATCCCTTTTCAGCTAATGCCTTCGTTTGAACCACATAGCTAGGAGAAACTTGGAGATTACAACAACATAAACTGGATCAGTGTCTGATTTTAGAATCCTATAAAATACACTGTAATCCCTAATTCTCAAATTTCTACACAGTTGTATAACCCATTTAGACCATACCTGCTTGTATCCTTGCCAGAAGAGCAATACATGAATTTCTGATTCCTCCTCCACTAAGCATCCAGGACAAAGGTAATGAGTTTCACCGACCACTTATTGGTTTTTGCAAAGAGTGGGAGGGTCCCATATCTGAATTGGAGAAACAACTTCCTTGCTATTGCGGGCTGTATTGAATCTAGCACCTGCTCAAATTGGTAATGTGACTTGAAGTCCAAAAACCCATACGTTAGACTCGTTGCTCTAGTTACCTGGATAAGGCTAGTCAATTAAAAATCTTTTAATGCCTTAGCTAAAGTTTTTGGGGAAATAGCTGGACAAGACTCTTCTGTGGTAGCCCATATATCCTACCTACCTATTGCACGGAAGGAATCCCTCACAAAAGACAACCAAGGTATGCTACCCACAGCCCCCAGTAATGACATTACTGCTTTTAGTTCCTCCCTATAGTGCCTCAACTCTGGTGTGCTCCACAACCGTCGCCAATAAAGCAATGGTCGGCTCGAGATTTGGTCCACCACTGGGAGGATACCCAAATCCAACCTAAGAGGTACCAAGGGTGTATTTATTGGCAGAGCCAAAATGTGTCTAATAAATTTATTTTCAGTGAGGGTCAATACCTTTGTTGGGCTATGCCCCCAAAGTTCACCCCCATATAAGGATGCCGCCCGCGCTTGCACTCGATATATTTCTAGCGGTGGACTTATAATCTTAGAAACACAACTCTTCTGGACTTTCAGTAATCCCCCTATTGCCTGGGTTAACTTTAGGTTAGCCTTATTCATTTGGGGGCCCCACCCCATCTTATCATTTATGGATAGGCCCAGATAGTCAAAAATATGGACCCGTTCAAGCGGCATACCGTCCATCATTGGGTGTGGGCAGTTAGTAGATTTGGCATTAAAGACCATGTATTTTGTTTTGTTTATATAAACTATAAGATTCCTTTTTTTACAAAACTGGTTAAATTCCCTTAAGACTCGCTGCATCCCCATTGGTGACTTCGAGAGGAGCAGGGTATCATTAGTGCAGGAAATTTGCAAGATGATATCTTGGGGGAATCAAGATCCTTCACCGCAAGTAAATCTTCAATTAGGCCATTTAAAAAAAGTGAAAAGAGGGTGGGCGCGAGCACGCAGCCCTCCCTCACCCCCTTGTCAACAGGAAAGGGGGCTGTTAATTGGCCATTCTTGCCATATCTTACTCTAGAGTATGTACCCTCGTGGAGGCGTTTGAGTTGGAAACAGAGATAAGGTGGAACTCCCATGGCCAGCAGGATACTCCATAACTGGTCACGGTCATCCATATCAAACGCAGATTTCAGGTCCACGAAGGTAAGATACAGACTCCCACCTTCCAATACCACATGTTTCCAGTATATTAACTGTAACCTAAGCAACTGGTCTACAGTTGAGATCCTGGCTCTAAAGCCAGCTTACAGTGGAGTTAATACCTCATGGTCTTCCATCCACTCCTGTAATCTTCCTAGCAACACTCTCCCAATTTTCTTTTGAGAAACATCAATAAGGCTTATTGGCCTATAATTCGATGGTTCCATCGGGGACCCTTTTTAGGTCTCGCTGGCGTTGCAGCGCGAAGCGCTGCCGCCAACGAGACTTATAGCCGCCTTCATCCCTGTCAAGGGAGTAACAGCTGTGAACGAGCCCGATACAGACCTGGGCACGAGCCGACCCAGGTCTGTGAACGCGCTTCAAGGTTGAGCAGCTTGTGCACGTTTGTTGGACGTCAGGCACCGCAAGCGCTGCCAGACCAATTATCCCAGCATGAAACTCTACTTCCTGAGGACAAGACCAATTATCCCAGCAGGAGTCTCCACTTCCTCAGGCGCCGCAACAATTATCACAGCATGAGACCCCACTTATCACAGCATGTCAACAGGCGCCCAGGCTGCTGGAGCACTCAACTATAATTAATGTGCAGTTGAGTGCTCCAGCAGCGTAGGGGCCTCTCTGCATGCTGTGATTATTATCACTTGGGGCCTCATGCTGTGATAATTAGGGCAGCATGCTCTATTTGCAGCACTGAACATTTTCAAAGAAGGCGAAGCAGTGACATTCATTGGAGACACTCACCCTCATGCCCTCACCCCCTCAAACCCCCTGACCCCTCACACACCTCCTCACCCTCACACCCCCTCACTCACACCCCCTCACTCACACACCCTCACACACCCTCACCCTCACTCACCCTCACACCCTCACACACCCTCTCACCCTCACACCCCCTCACCTTCACACCCCCTCACCTTCACACCCCCTCACCTTCACACCCCCTCACCTTCACACCCCCTCACCTTCACACCCCTCACCTTCACACCCCCTCACCCTCACTCACCCCCTCACCCTCACTCACCCCCTCACCCTCACACCCCCTCACCCTCACACTGCCTCACTCTCACACCCCCTCACACCCCTCACCCCCCTCACACCCCTCACCCTCACACCCCTCCCACCCTCACACACTCACCCTCACACACTCACCCTCACACACTCACCCTCACACACTCTCACCCTCACACCCCTCACTCACCCTCACACACCCTCACACACCCTCACTCACCCTCACACACCCTCACACCCTCACCCTCACACCCCCTCACACCCCCTCACCCCCCCTCACCCTCACCCCCCCTCACCCTCACACCCCCTCACCCTCACACACCCTCACCCTCACACACCCTCACACCCCCTCACCCTCACACCCCCTCACCCCCTCACTCACCCTCACCCCCTCACACACACTCAATCACAGCATAACAAAACAAAGCATAGGATAGCAAAACAACAAAACATAGCATAGCAAAACACAACAAAGCATAGCATAACAAAACACAACAAAACACCATAGCATAACAAAACAAAGCATAGCAAAACAAAGCATGTGATAGTAAAACAACAAAACATAACACAACAAAACATAGCATAACATAGCATAACAAAACATAGCATAACATAACAAAGAATAGCAAAACAAAACATAGCATAGTAAAACAAAACATAGCATAACACAGCAAAACATAGAATAGCATAACAAAACAAACCATAGCATAACGTAACAAAGAATAGCAAAACAAAACATAGCATAGTAAAACAAAACAAAACATAGAATAGCATAACAAAACAAACCATAGCATAACATAACAAAGAATAGCAAAACAAAACATAGCATAGTAAAACAAAACATAGCATAGCATAACATAACAACAAAACAGCAGAACAAAACAGCAGAACTTAACAAAACATAGCAAAACAAAGCATAGGATAGCAAAACAAAACATAGCATAGCAAAACATAGCATATCATAGTAAAACAACAAAACATAGCATAACATACCACAACAAACCATAGCAGAACAAAACATAGCATAACAAAACATAGCATACAAAACATAGCATAACAAAACATAGCATAACAAAACAAAGCATAACAAAACATAGCATAACAAAACAGCAGAACATAACAAAACATAGCATAACACAGCAAAAAAAAGAAAAGAATAGCATAACAAAACAAACCATAGCATAACATAGAATAGCATAACAAAACAAAACATAGCATAACATAGAATAGCATAACAAAACAAAACATAGCATAACAAAGAATAGCAAAACAAAACATAGCATAGTAAAACAAACCATAGCATAGCAAAACATAGAATAGTATAGCATAGCAAAACATAGAATAGCATAACAAAACAAAACATAGCATAGCCTAACATAACAACAACACAGCAGAACAAAACAGCAGAACATAACAAAACATAGCAAAACAAAGTATAGGATAGCAAAACAAAACATAGCATAGCAAAACATAGCATATCATAGTAAAACAACAAAACATAGCATAACAAAACACAACAAAGCATAACACAGCAAAGCATAGGATAGCAAAACACAGCAAAGCATAGGATAGCAAAAACACAGCAAAGCATAGGATAGCAAAACACAGCAAAGCATAGGATAGCAAAACACAGCAAAGCATAGGATAGCAAAACACAGCATAACATAGTGCATAACATAGTGCATAACATAGCGCATAGCGCATAACATAGCGCATAGCGCATAACATAGCGCATAACATAGCGCATTAGCGCATAACATAGCGCATAACATAGCGCATTAGCGCATAACAGCGCATAGCGCATAACATAGCGCATAACATAGCGCATAACATAGCGCATAACATAGCGCATAACATAGCGCATAGCATAGCGCATAGCATAGCGCATAACATAGCACATAACATAGCACATAACATAGCGCATAACATAGCGCATAACATAGCGCATAACATAGCGCATAACATAGCGCATAGCATAGCGCATAACATAGCGCGCATAACATAGCGCATAACATAGCGCATAACATAGCGCATAACATAGCATAGCGCATAACATAGCGCAGCGCATAGCGCATAACATAGCGCATAACATAGCGCATAACATAGCGCAGCGCATAGCGCATAACATAGCGCAGCGCATAGCGCATAACATAGCGCATAACAGCGCATAACATAGCCCATAACAGCGCATAACATAGCCCATAACAGCGCATAACATAGCGCATAACATAGCGCACAACATAGCGCACAACATAGCGCACAACATAGCGCATAACATAGCGCATAACATAGCGCATAGCATAGCAAAACACAGCAAAGCATAGGATAGCAAAACACAGCATAACATAGCGCAGCAAAACACAGCATAACATAGCGCAACATAGCGCATAACATAGCGCATAACATAGCGCATAGCGCAGAACATAGCGCAGAACATAGCGCAGAACATAGCGCATAGCGCAGAACATAGCGCATAACATAGCGCATAGCGCATAACATAGCGCATAACATAGGGCATAGCGCATTAGCGCATAACATAGCGCATAGCGCATTAGCGCATAACATAGCGCATAACAGCGCATAACATAGCGCATAACATAGCGCATAGCATAGCGCATAACGAAGCGCATAGCGCATAACATAGCGCATAGCATAGAGCATAACAGCGCATAGCGCATAACATAGCGCAGAACATAGCGCATAGCATAGAGCATAACATAGCGCATAGCGCAGAACATAGCGCATAACATAGCGCATAGCGCATAACATAGGGCATAGCGCATTAGCGCATAACATAGCGCATTAGCGCATAACATAGCGCATAACAGCGCATAGCGCATAACATAGCGCATAGCATAGCGCATAACAAAGCGCATAGCGCATAACATAGCGCATAGCATAGAGCATAACATAGCGCATAACATAGCGCATAGCACATAACATAGCGCATAGCATAGCACATAGCGCATAACATAGCGCATAGCGCATAACATAGCGCATAGCATAGCAAAACACAGCAAAGCATAGGATAGCAAAACACAGCATAACATAGCGCAACATAGCGCATAACATACCGCATAACATCGCGCATAGCGCAGAACATAGCGCATTAGCGCATAGCATAGCGCATTAGCGCATAACATAGCGCATAGCGCATAACATAGCGCATAGCGCATAACATAGCGCATAGCGCATAACATAGCGCATAGCGCTTAACATAGTGCATAGCGCAGCGCATAGCATAGCGCATAACATAGCGCATAACATAGCGCATAACATAGCGCATAACATAGCGCATAACATCGCATAACATAGCCCATAACAGCGCACAACATAGCGCACAACATAGCGCACAACATAGCGCACAACATAGCGCATAACATAGCGCATAGCGCATAACATAGTGCATAGCGCATAACATAGCGCATAGCGCATAATATAGCGCATAGCATAGCGCATAGCGCATAACATAGCGCATAACATAGCGCATAGCCCATAACATAACGCATAACATAGCGCATAACATAGCGCATAACATAGCGCATAACATAGCGCATAGCATAACGCATAACATAGCGCATAACATAGCGCATAACATAGCGCATAACATAGCGCATAACATAGCGCATAGCAAAGCGCATAGCAAAGCGCATAGCACATAGCATAGCGCATAGCATAGCGCATAACATAGCGCATAGCATAGCGCATAGCATAGCGCATAACATAGCGCATAACAGCGCATAACATAGCGCATAACAGCGCATAACATAGCGCATAACATAGCGCATAACATAGCGCATAACATAGTGCATAACATAGCGCAGCGCATAACATAGCGCAGCGCATAACATAGCGCAGCGCAGCGCATAGCATAGCGCATAACAGCGCATAACATAGCGCATAACATAGCGCATAACATAGCGCATAACATAGCGCATAACATAGCGCATAACATAGCGCATAACATAGCGCATAGCATCGCATAACATCGCATAACATAGCCCATAACAGCGCACAACATAGCGCACAACATAGTGCATAGCGCATAACATAGCGCATAGCGCATAATATAGCGCATAGCATAGCGCATAGCGCATAACATAGCGCATAACATAGCGCATAGCGCATAACATAGCGCATAACATAGCGCATAACATAGCGCATAGCAAAGCGCATAGCAAAGCGCATAGCGCATAGCATAGCGCATAGCATAGCGCATAACATAGCGCATAACAGCGCATAACATAGCGCATAACATAGCGCATAACAGCGCATAACATAGCCCATAACAGCGCATAACATAGCCCATAACAGCGCACAACATAGCGCACAACATAGCGCACAACATAGCGCACAACATAGCGCACAACATAGCGCACAACATAGCGCATAACATAGCGCATAGCATAGCGCATAACGCATAACATAGCACATAGCGCATAACATAGCGCATAACATAGCGCATAGCAAAGCGCATAGCAAAGCGCATAGCATAGCGCATAGCGCATAACATAGCGCATAACATAACGCATAACATAACGCATAACATAGCGCATAACATAGCGCATAACATAGCGCATAACATAGCGCATAGCAAAGCGCATAGCAAAGCGCATAGCATAGCGCATAACATAACGCATAACATAGCGCATAACAGCGCATAACATAGCGCATAGCGCATAACATAGCGCATAACATAGCGCATAACATAGCGCATAACATAGCGCATAGCATAGCGCATACCATAGCGCATACCATAGCGCATAACATAGCGCATAACATAGCGCATAACATAGCGCATAGCAAAGCGCATAGCAAAGCGCATAGCATAGCGCATAGCATAGCGCATAACATAGCGCATAACAATGCATAACATAACGCATAACATAGCGCATAACATAGCGCATACCATAGCGCATAACATAGCGCATAGCGCATAACATAGCGCATAACATAGCGCATAGCAAAGCGCATAGCATAGCGCAACATAGCGCATAACATAACGCATAACATAGCGCATAACATAGCGCATAACATAGCGCATAGCGCATAACATAGCGCATAGCGCATAACATAGCGCATAGCGCATAACATAGCGCATAACATAGCGCATAACATAGCGCATAGCATAGCGCATAACATAGCGCATAGCAAAGCGCATAGCATAGCGCATAGCATAGCGCATAGCATAGCGCATAGCATAGCGCATAACATAGCGCATAACATAGCGCATAACATAGCGCAACACATAGCGCAACACATAGCGCATAGCGCATAACATAGCGCAGCACATAGCGCATAACATAGCGCAACACATAGCGCATAGCGCATAGCGCATAACATAGCGCAACACATAGCGCATAGCGCATAACATAACGCAACACATAGCGCATTGCGCATAGCGCATAACATAGCGCAACACATAGCGCATTGCGCATAGCGCATAACATAGCGCAACACATAGCGCATAGCGCATAACATAGCACATAACATAGCGCATAACATAGCGCATAGCATAGCGCATAGCATAGCGCATAGCGCATAACATAGCACATAACATAGCGCATAACATAGCGCATAGCATAGCGCATAGCATAGCGCATAACATAGCGCATAACATAGCGCAGCGCATAGCGCAGCGCATAACAGCGCATAACATAGCGCATAACATTGCATAACATAGCCCATAACAGCGCATAACATAGCGCATAACAGCGCATAACAGCGCATAACATAGCGCATAACATTGCATAACATAGCCCATAACAGCGCATAACATAGCGCATAACAGCGCATAACAGCGCATAACATAGCGCATAACATAGCGCATAACATAGCGCACAACATAGCGCATAGCGCATAACATAGCGCATAGCGCATAACATAGCGCATAGCGCATAACATAGCGCATAGCGCATAACATAGCGCATAGCGCATAGCGCATAACATAGCGCATAGCGCATAACATAGCGCATAGCATAGCGCATACCGCATAACATAGCTCATAGCATAGCTCATAACATAGCGCATAACATAGCGCATAGCATAGCGCATAACATAGCGCATTGCGCATAACATAGCGCAGCGCATAGCGCATAACATAGCGCAGAACATAGCGCAGAACATAGCGCAGAACATAGCGCAGAACATAGCGCATAGCGCATAACATAGCGCATAGCGCATAACATAGCGCATAGCGCATAACATAGCGCATAACATAGCGCATAACATAGCGCATAACATAGCCCATAACAGCGCATAACATAGCGCATAACATAGTGCATAACATAGCGCATAACATAGCGCATAGCGCAAAACATAGCGCATAACATAGCGCATAACATAGCGCATAACATAGCCCATAACAGCGCATAACATAGCGCATAACATAGTGCATAACATAGCGCATAACATAGCGCATAGCATAGCGCATAGCGCATAACATCGCGCATACCGCATAACATAGCTCATAACATAGCTCATAACATAGTGCATAGCATAGTGCATAGCATAGTGCATAGCATAGCGCATAGCATAGCGCATAACATAGCGCATAGCGCATAACATAGCGCATAGCGCATAACATAGCGCATAACAGCGCATAACATAGCGCATAACATAGCGCATAACATCGCATAACATAGCGCATAACAGCGCGCATAACATAGGGCATAGCGCATTAGCGCATAACATAGCTCATAGTGCATTAGCGTATAACATAGCGCATTAGCGCATAACAGCGCATAGCGCATAGCATAGCGCATAACATAGCGCATAGCATAGAGCATAACATAGCGCATAGCGCATTACATAGCGCATAACATAGCGCATAACATAGCGCATAGCATATCGCATAACATAGCGCATAACATAGCGCATAACATAGCGCATAGCATAGCACATAGCGCATAACATAGCGCATAGCGCATAACATAGCGCATAGCGCATAACATAGCATGGGATAGCAAAACACAGCATAACATAGCGCATAACATAGCGCATAACATAGCGCAGAACATAGCGCAGAACATAACGCATAGCGCATAACATAGCGCATAGCGCATAACATAGCGCATAACGTAGCGCATAACGCATAACATAGCACATAACATAGCACATAACATAGCGCATAACATAGCGCATAACATAGCGCATAGCATAGCGCATAACATAGCGCATAACATAGCGCATAACGTAGCGCATAACTTAGCGCATAACTTAGCGCATAACATAGCGCATAGCATAGCGCATAACATAGCGCATAACATAGCGCATAACATAGCGCATACCATAGCGCATACCATAGCGCATAGCGCATAACATAGCGCATAGCGCATAACCTAGCGCATAGCACATAACATAGCGCATAGCGCATAACGTAGCGCATAGCGCATAACATAGCGCAGCGCATAGCGCAGCGCATAGCGCATAACATAGCGCAGCGCATAGCGCATAACAGCGCATAACATAGCGCATAGCGCATAACATAGCGCATAACATAGCGCATAGCGCATACCATAGCGCATAGCGCATACCATAGCGCATAACCTAACCAAGCATGGAGCATAACCTAACCAAGCATGGAGCATAGCCTAACCAAGCATGGAGCATAGCCTAACCAAGCATAGAGCATAGCCTAACCAAGCATAGAGCATAGCCTAACCAAGCATAGAGCATAGCCTAACCAAGCATAGAGCATAGCCTAACCAAGCATAGCCTAACCAAGCATAGCCTAACCAAGCATAGCCTAACCAAGCATAGCCTAGCCTAACCAAGCATAGCCTAGCCTAACCAAGCATAGCCTAGCCTAACCAAGCATAGCCTAACCTAACCAAGCATAGCCTAGCTTAACAAAACACAACAAAACATAGCATAACAAAACATAGCATAGCTTAGCAAAACATAGCATAGCTTAACAAAACATAGCATAGCTTAACAAAACATAGCATAGCTTAACAAAACATAGCATAGCTTAACAAAACACAGCATAACAAAACAAAACATAGCATAACAAAACAAAATATAGCATAACAAAACAAAACATATCATAGCCTAGCAAAACATAGCATACCAAACACAACAAAACATAGCATAGCATAACAAAACATAGCAAAACAAAGCATAACACACACCACACACACACAACCACAACCACACACAACCACACACAACAATCTATCGCCCTCACTCTATCTGTCTATCTATCGCCCTCACTCTATCTATCGCCCTCACTCTATCTATCTATCCCACTCACTCTATCTATGGCATCACCACAGCATCACTCAGCACCACCACAGCATCACTAAGGGGCACAACAACATCACTATGCGCTACCACAGGATCATTGAATGCCACAGCATCACTAGTCGCCACCACAACATCACTCAGCGCCACCACCGCATCAATCTGTGCAACCATTCAACAACAACTGGGTCAAATATGATCTCTCAATGTTTCCAGCTTTATTACAAATGTCACAAAAAGAGGTTAGCATTTCACTTCTGTTCTTGGATTTTCGTCACAATAAAATACACTGAACATATTCTTCACAAAAGTTATTTACAAAAGTTTAAGCTATTGCTATTATAAATTACAATAACTTTTATTTAAGTATTAATTATTAAAAAAATTCAAAGCCATTGTTATTTGTAATATCAATACATCTAAGTCACGTGAATACAACACATATTGCATTACAAATGCTATAGGTGTCACAAGTTATAACTATTGGCATTGTAAATGACAAAGCTATTATTTTTGCTATTTTCAAAACCAACACATATATAAAAAATGTGTCATTTACAATACCAATAGCTCAAACTTTCCTAATGCGAGACCTTATGCATTGCAAATGCTTGTTTATAAATGGGAACGATCTCAGCACCAGCCCACGTGGGTGGTGCTGGTAGGCAATGTAAAATAGTATTAAATCATAATAATAAGTATGGAGCCCAAACATTCTGCTCATTTTTTTAACAGATCCCCAGGGATTCTGTCCAGTCCAGGGGCCTTATTGTAACTTAGTTGTAACTTAGCTAAAGCAGAAACAACCTGACCCATGGTACATGGGGGTATATCCTGTAAAGATTCAAAATTAAAAGTGCACTCTAAAGTCTTACTAAAACTTGGATCAGTACAAGAACTAGAATATAGTTCCTTAAAATGTGAATGCCAGGCGCCCTCATCAATATTCGGATCAAGGGTGGTTCTACCCTCCGCTTTTGCGGAGTGGACCAAATTCCAAAAGCTTCTGCTATCTTTTAGATCCAAAGCCTTCTTGATCGCCTGCCATCTATCTGTTTCCCACTCAGATTTGGCCCATACAATTGTTTTCTTGAAGGCTGCCCTAACTTGTTGAATGCAAACCCTGTCTGTCCCTTTTAATGAGGTCAACAGAACTTTTTTTGCATCCCTACAATTCTTTGAGTACCAAGATTTTTTCATCACCACGAGATTTAGATTTAATGGGGCCACTATTAAAAAAGAAGTCTGACAATACCAGAACCATTTCTTGGTGGATTTTTCCTAAATCGTTATGAGAACCTGTCTTAATTAAATTTTCTACCACAGGAGTAGCTCTCTAACAGCGGTATGATACTCATATACATTTGTTTCCATTGATTAGTTAATTTTAGACCACCGAATTAGTCTCCCTCCGTTGGCTACCACGATATTATTTTGGTGTGGCTCTTCAGGGTCGGTACCTAAGTCCCCCATCTGAAAGTCTAATACCATACTAAAGGGTTATGGTCGGTTTCACTGCGTTCTTCAACGCAAAAATCTACCACATTATGCCAGATCTCCACACTAGTCAAAATATAATCAACCTCTTGAAAGTGGGGCACCCGGTATTATCACCAGGAAACCGTCCATTACAGGCCCTTAGAGAAAAGGTCAACGTTAAAGAGGTTAACTGGAGAACTAGTGGAGTCCAGCTCCTAATTGAATACATATTAGGTGCCGGAATTGACCAAATGGCATCCTCCTCACTAGTAATGGGTTGCAAAATACCATTAAGGGGTTCGAAATCACAGTTAAAAATCCCCACAGATTAAAAAATACATATTCCCTGCTAATGAGGTAAGAAGGTTTAGCAAACAATCTAGCGTCGGGGATGTAGCACCATACTGTACTGGCCTCGAATAAATATTAATAATGGCCAGTTCAGGTAATTCATTGTGTGACAGAAGGACACATGTTATATCCGGGGAGTGTGTATCTACTCGTTTAATCTTACATCCTAAGTGGGAGGCTACCCATATGCATAGCCCCCCCCGATGGTCTACCCTTCGGTCCTTTCACTGCCCCCTCACAATAAGCCACAAACCCTACCCTATATTGGGGATCTGCCGCCCAGGTTTCCTGGAGTACGCAGATCTCGTGGGAGTCAATATAGTCCCCCACAGTCCGACTGATCTAATTTGGACACAAGGCCTGCAATATTCCAGGATACAATTTTGGGGCCTCCGGGGGTCAAGCGTTTAATCGGCCTGCCGTTTCCCTCCAGTCGTAATTTATTAACCACTCCAGGACTGCAAGTTTCACTTGAAGTTATCAATAATTCCAGTGAGCGACAGTCAGCGCTACAACTACCATAATCTATTATTTTTGGGCAGAGTTGCTCTCCGACTCCCCCACTTTTTTAGCTAAACTAGATATTAAGTCATTGTTATCACCCACTTCATTATTTGGAGATAAATGTTGGATTAAATCCCCACTCACTTTTTCCTCTAATTTGGCATATTCTTCACAAGTTATGTCTTGCTAAATATCAGTGGGTGTCAGTCAGTCCACAAGGTCCAGTAAACTAAATCTATTACTAAGGGGCACATGCTGACATAAACTCACTCCTCACCCCGTCTACCCCTCCTATCATCCTGGCTGGCTGGCCAATCCTATCCCTATGGTCTCATAATGCCCAAAATTAGGCATATGGTCTGGTGGGATATAAAAGTAGCTTAAATTCAAAGCCTGGATAGAGGATCGTGGATGTGTCTGGGGGCCCCAGCAAACATGGTCCACCACCCTCGGGTCTTTGAAATTAACAACAATACAATCTCCTACCATATCTTGTGGCCTACATCCTACCCAGCTCACTCTCGTCACGAAAATAATTTTGCACTGTACATCTCGAGGCAATGGCCTGTTGTTTTTTAGCCAGTGTTGTCTTATTTTTTAGTTGATCATAAGATTCAACATTACCATGTTCCAATTCTGGGACACCAGTCAGAACAGCAACGTAGGGTATACAATCTGGGGGTAGATCTACATGGTGATGTAAATTCTTTACCTCATTCCAAGTTGGATCACTCCTAGGAGCTAAACTGACCTTTTGGGGCCGACCCTCTAATTCCCTATCGTTACTACGGCTTGCCCCCTGTGTCTCTAAGGGAACTATATTTCCACCACTCATTATTCCGCCCCTTAGCTTATTAGGGCCCATAGGTTGCACAGCCGGACCCACAGTTGGTGGCACAATGATGCTGGGGCAGGCTTCAGGGTCCCTTCCTCCCTCGCCGACTCATTTACTTGGCCACAACTCACTATTTTATTCTCAATACATCCCAGAGTCGACATTATCAATCCTGCCGATTTCTCCAGCCTATTCTCAATTAATGAAAGCCTTTTCATTAGGGGCTCCAAGGAGGATGTTATAAGAGTACCTATTTTTACCCAATAAGCATCCTCAGTCTGTGGTAGTCCAGTTACAATTTCATCCATGTTCGTGCCATTTACTGCAGACAAATTTTCCTGGGGAACTTAAATAATTAGGGGGTCTATATTTGGCAGCTCTCTCTGTTTGCTTGGTTTAGAGATCTTAGGCTTCTTTCCCTTCTGCTGCGTACCTCCTCGTGTGCCTCCTCGTTTCCTCTTGGAAGCAACCCCCTGTGTATGTTCCATGGGTTGTGAGGGCTCTTTATGGACTTCTGCCACGCACATAACTGTGCTCTTAGGTAGATTTGGTAATGCACTGCGTGGCAGTAACGTGGGATGCAAAGATCCTCCATTAATGTTAGAGGATGCCAAGGTTTGCTGTAAACTTACATCCTCACTCCGGCAACCAGTAGAGGGGGCAAACTAGCAGTGTTTTTCCGGCGAGCACACATTCATTATACCCCCCCAGAGATGACCGTTTTGTAAACACGGGGTCCATAGAAAGGCGTCGCTCCATAATAGCGATCTCATGGGCAAGCACAGATGTAGCCCTCGTTATGAAATGATCAAGAGTTCCCGCCACATACCCGACTCCTGCTGCATTCCTCCCTCTTCCCTCACGCGCTGCCATTTCAATTCAGTTTGATTAACATAAAATAGGCTCAGAAGTCAATCTTTATGTCCACTTACTGAGAAAGACGGGCCAACTGGTGATATTAAAAGCCTTAGAGGGGAGGCCCAGCCCAGCCTCTCCCTGTCTCGAACGGGCTCAAACGGGCCCGCCCTTGGCCCGGGCTTCGCCCGGCGCGCGTCCCGCGAAGCGGGGGCCGCGCGCAGTTTTGTAGCGCTGTGGGCGGGCAGGCACAGGCGGAATATATTACGGGGCTCCTGGTCGTTGTGGTCCCGTATCAAGAACAAGCAGCAGCAACACAAATGTCCTGGCTACGAGCGGCACCTGCGAAGCGGGGGCCGGGAGCAGTTTTGCAGCGCTGTGGGCGGGCAGGCACAGGTGGAGTATATTACGGGGCTCCTGGTCGTGGTCCCCTATCAAGAACAAGCAGCAGCAACAAAAATGTCCCGGCTACGAGCGGCATATTCCAAAATGCATTTGTGTGGTTCTCACTTAAAAATCTTTCGGAAGTATAGCTTTCTATTTAAATGTTTGTAGGTCCAACATAGAAGTCTATTTATGAATAGTGTATATTGAAATGCGTAATTGCATCTCCTGACACATTAGGAATCCCAGCAAGTGTTGTGTCTCTGGACTGGATGGTGTTAGTTGCGTAACGTAAAACGATGCCCCCCTTTAAGAATGTTAAATGCCCCTCTCCACTATGCACCGCAGGAGCCGATATTACACCCTGGGTGTGATTAGGGAAACACATTTCAGTCCACCAGAATTGGAAAGCATGATGTTTTTGTTTATTCAGAAATCCTTCACAGGTGCAGTTCTTGTGGTCCAAAACAATATATTCAGATATGGACCGAACCGTGGTGTTTTGGATCATGCATAATGTTTGTGAAACAGATATTTTGTGAGTGCCTGTCCACTCATTTTATTTCTTCAATGACTCTGCATGGGAAACCTTTCTAAGCTTTGAAGATAGATTTCGGGGGTTTGAGGTGAATACGTTTGAAATGCTCTGCCACCCTATTTACTCACGCAGTTCAATTACTATCTAAAAACCTGTTTATTGTGGCACAACATTTAACCTTTCCATGGCCTGTCTTTTCTTCAAAAATGGGTTGATGTGTCGTGGCTCTAAAGTATCCTATGGCAGCCAAAACCTTCAGTAAATGTATTTCAGAGGGGTCTTGCTTCAGAAATGAGTGCCGTTTGAATTCCTTCTGCTTGCAATACATAGCATGCAGAAGTGTTGCAAGGATTATCTGATAGAGACCTCTAGCCGCAGATTCCTTGCCTTTGAATATCCCCATGTGTCCGACTGGATCCAGAAGATTTTTTAGCAGTACCCCTGCATGCCGGTAGGTGGCGTAGTTCAGCTCTGCTCCAGAAGTGACATGCATGTACCTATATAGGCACCACCTCTGCGCTCTAATGGCATTTCTTTCCTTTCCGCATCAGGTAGCGCTGATCCGGATTGAAATACCCTTCAGACACTTTTTAATTGGCCTTTTTTCAACCTTTTGTCAACCTTTTTGAGATTTCATCTCCTGGTGTAAGGATGTCACCCAAGAAACCAGTTGGTTTCAAACCATGGTGGGGCCTGTCATAGGCAAATGTTGGTGATAGACCCTTACTTGGTGTGTCTGTGGTGCCTGGAGCTGGGACATGACTCCAGGGTGTGTGAGGACTACACAGCCATGCGCGGAAGGAGCGATCCCTCATGCGCCTCGCCACCCGACGTCAGTCGACTCCGCAAATCTTGAGATCACATTTGCCTGGGAGATCCCAAGACCGTTTGCAAAGCCCCTCCCGACATCCTTCGACACACTCGGTCATCAGGGAAGTCCCACAAGAAATCGAAGAAGTCCAAACACCCTTCGACTTTCCCGTATCCATTGAAGTCATCCAACATGACAAGGAAGTGTCGGCACTCCGAGCCCCGTAAGTCGGCAGGCCTGACCCTGGGTCAGTTCCGCGCTGTCTCCATTTTCCCAGGGCAGTAGAGCACTCAATTTGTGAGCAGGAAATTGGGTTCATACTGTCCATTTTGAGCTCTTCACTTCGAACAATATTTCTTGCATTTTACTGATAATAGATAAAATAAAACAGCTTAATTGGGACAGTGTCTAAGCATCACTCTGCTCTTGAGAAGAATTACAATATAAATGATATAACCTTGTGGCATTTCGTTCTGCTCGGGCCACTGGAATTATGCGACAGGGGAGGTCGAAATTATACATCGCAGTTGAGTAAATTATGCAGCACTAATAGGCAAATTGTGTGGCGTAATGCGCCACATTTTGTGATAGTATTACTTCATTATGTTGTCATTCTTACACTGTCTGGACATTAGTTGCACTTCATTAGTACTAGTTTAACACCCAAATATAGCAATAAGCAGTAGATGATTGACTGTCAACCTTTGGAAAGCACCTTCCAGTGCTCTGTAACACGTTTCTTTGTGTTTTTAGTAACTTTTGAATCGTATGAGCTAGAAACAAAAAACTTTTTTTAATATGCAGATTATGCAGCAGATGATGGCTTATGTAGAAAAGCTAAAATTATGTTAAAAAAGAAAAAAGTGGCTGCACAAGCACATAATTTCAGTGGCTCTGGTTATTTATAAAGTTTTATGTGGCATCAACATGACCCTTACGGGTATCAGATCGCTTTACAATGTTTCAGGCAACATGTATAAAAACATCATCAACGGCGGGATATGGTATGTGAGAATCCCACAGAGGGAACACATCAGGTCCCAGACGGACAACAACCCAAAAAAAAGAACATAGGCTGCGAGAAAAGGGCATGGGTGCAGACTAAGGGATAAATCTTCTCCTACAGTATAGTTGATGCGTTCTACAGCAGAAATGTATTCATTAGTATCCTTCTAACTGCCTTCTTAAATGAAGCAGTTGGGTTCATTCTGATTTCACGGGGCAGTGCGTTCGAGATTCTCGGGGCAATACCTGAGAATGCTCAGTTATATGTTTTCTTTTTATTACATTTCGGTGGTTACCGCAGTAGGTTTTTAGTGCCTCTAGATGCTCTAACACCACCAGATAGCGCTAGTGTCTGTGCAAGCTATCTCCGAGTGTTGAAGTGTAGGGCTTTAGGGCAGTGCAGGCAATTTTCAAATGAATCCTTGCCTCATATGGGAGCTACTTAAGAGATTTCGAATCGGGAGTGATGTGATCATTTCTTTTCGGTCCTGTATTGAGCCTAGCATCAGAGTTAGGACAGGCTCTTAGTGGTGCCAGCTTAGCTCTGGGTAGGCCAACCTGGGAATCACTAGGGTTTGAACAGCTGACTTGAAGTCATCCGCGGGTAGGAAGGGTCTTATTTTTCTTAGGATGTTCATGTGGAAGTTTGCTCCTTTTGGTGGCAGAGCTGATGTGGTCCTGTATGATTCTTGTCCAGCATTATTTCCAGAGATCTTGTTGACTCTATAATGTGTGGTACACAGTTCAGAGCTGTTAGTTGTTTCCATTCAGCAATGTCCAGTGAATGTTTGGGTGGGGCAATTAGGAGGGATTCCGTTTTGAGAGCGTTTAGTCTGAGGTGGTTAGCAGTGAACCAGTTTTGTGTTTTTTTAGGGTTGAGTTGAGCGACCTAATATTTTAAGAAGAAGAGATTTTCAAGTGCAATTGGGTGTCATGTGTAAATGTGATAGTGGATGTTAGATATATTCAACAATTCGATTAGAGGTTCCATGAATAAGTTAGAGAGTGTGTGAGAACGAAGACCCCCTAAGGATTATCTAAAGTGACCTGTGTAGGGCTGGATAGGAACATATTGACCTAGATTCTTTGAGTTCTGTTGGGAGAAAAGAAGCGAACCACCTAAGAACGGACCCCTATATTCACATCTTATGTTCAAGTAGGTCTAGGAGGCTTTCAAGTTTGACAGTATCGAAGGCTGACAAAAGGTCAAGGAGGATAGGCATGCTTAACCTAATATATGGTTATTGCTGCTGGGCCAGACACTAACATTCACTTGTAATTGTGAGGGATTATATTAAATCTACTTAATGCTCAAAATTCAGGATAAACCATAAAGAGTGCTTGTCAGACAATGATGAGCTTGCCAACGGCAGGCTACTCTTACTATCTCTATATAACAGGAACTTCCCTAAGGTGAAGAAAGTCAAAAGCCTTTCTCCTGGGAGGTAGGCATTCCTAGAAATATGTACATGCTTCGTACAAGCCCTTCCTGACAGTATGACAACATGAGAGCACTAACTTTAGCCAGAGAGAGTGCATGTGTCTGTCACGCTAGGGGGACAAGAAAACTAATATTTTGTATGGTAATGTTAAAAAAAACTGTATTAGAGATTACCATATTATTTTCAGGCATTAGTCGCACTAGCAAAATAGAGAAATAAAATGTTCCTTTCTTTGAAAAACTGCAGCTCTACATGCAATGATTAGAGCCATGTGGCTATGCTGCCTTGCACAATCAGGCTTGGAAGGAAATAAAATGCCAACAATTCCCTGTTTGCTGCGTGCTTCTGGAACAGAAGCATTGCTGGTGTTCTCGAACCATGATATGAGATGCTGCGCAGGATTTCCCTCTTCTACCTCTAAAGAAAATCATTGAAGGCGAAGGTATAAGGAACAGAGGATTTGAGAGGGGCATATAGGAGGACTGACTTTCAGAGGGACATATTGAAAGTTTG